>NC_138554.1:133598142-134113642 GCF_964273705.1 Natrix helvetica | reverse complement strand
AGCGTCCGCAGAGAACCACCCTGCCGCCCTGTTTCAGGTGACCCGCTCCCTTCTGTCACAGGGGCAGCGGGATCCCCCATTGCAGGGCAGGGCAGAGGAATTTGGGGAATACCTGCAGGATAAAATTGATCAGATCCGGAGGGTATGGACCCACTCCAGTGCTCCAGGGGGGGCATCCGAGGCTAGTCTTGAGAGACCACGCTGGGAGGAGTTTGACCCTGTTGTCACCGAAGATTTGGACAGGTTGCGCGGGCGACTGCGAGCCACCACATGTTTATTGGACCCGTGTCCCTCCTGGTTGGTACTGGCTTCCTGGGAGGGTTCACGAGGCTGGCTACTGGGACTGGTGAACGCTTCGCTGAGTGAGGGCCTTCTACCAGCCGCCTTGAAAGAGGCGGTGGTGAGACCCCTGCTCAAGAAGCCTTCTCTGGACCCAAAGGAGCTAGCAAATTATCGTCCTGTCTCCAACCTTCCTTTTTTAGCAAAGGTTGTTGAGAGTGTGGTGGCTCAGCAGTTCCCGCGTCACCTGGAGGAAGCTGATTATCTAGACCCGCGCCAGTCCGGCTTCCGACCCGGTCACAGCATGAAGACGGCCTTGGTCGCGTTGGTGGATGATCTCTGGAGGGCAAAGGATGGGGGTTGCTCCTCCATCCTTGTCCTATTAGACCTCTCGGCGGCTTTCGATACCATCGACCATGGTATCCTATTGTGCCGTCTGGAGGGGTTGGGGGTCGGAGGCACCGTGTTACGGTGGTTCCGCTCCTACCTCTCTGGCCGGACGCAATGTGTGTTGGCAGGGGAGCAGAGGTCGACCCCGAGGCCCCTCTCGCCTCTCCTGTTCAACACATATATGAAGCCGCTGGGCGAGATCATCCATGGTTTCGGGGTGGGATACCATCTGTACGCTGATGACACTCAGCTGTATATTTCCACCCCAAACCACCCCAACGAGGCCGTCGAAGTGATGTCCCGGTGTCTGGAAGCCGTACGGGTCTGGATGGGTGACAACAGGCTCAAGCTCAACCCCTCCAAGACAGAGTGGCTGTGGCTCCCGGCTTCCCGGTTCAACCAGCATATTCCATCGCTGGCCATCGGGGATGAGCAATTAGCTCCGGTGGAACGGGCGCGCAATTTGGGCGTCCTCCTAGATGCCCGGCTGGCTATGGAAGATCATGTGGCAGCCGTGGCGAGGGGGGCGTTCCACCAGGTTCGCCTGGTGCTCCAATTGCGACCCCTTTTGGACCGGGAGGCCTTGCGCACAGTCACTCACGCGCTGGTGACGTCTCGCCTGGACTACTGTAATGCTCTCTACATGGGGCTCCCCTTGAGGTGCACCCGGAGACTGCAGTTGGTCCAGAATGCAGCCGCGCAGGTAATTATGGGGAGATCGAGGTTCTCCCATATAACACCTCTCCTGCGCGAGCTGCACTGGCTTCCTGTGGCCTACCGGGTGCGCTTCAAGGTGTTAGTCACCATCTTCAAAGCGCTCCATGGCACAGGGCCTAGTTATCTGCGGGATCGTGTCCTGCCCCATACATCCCTGCGACCCATTCGCTCACACAGAGAGGGACTCCTCCGGGTGCCGTCCTCCAGAGAGTGTCAGAGGGCGGTGCCCAGGAGTAGGGCCTTCTCTGTGGTGGGCCCTACCCTTTGGAATGACCTCCCCCCAGACATTAGGACAACAACTGACCTCCGCTCCTTCCGTATGAAACTGAAGACCCACCTGTTTCGACTAGCCGGCCTGGCATAAATCTACAGCTTCTCCACCTCTTGGGCATTTTTTAACTGTTAATTTTAGTTTTTAAATTTTTACTGTTATTCGGGTTTTAACTTTTTCTAAGCACTGTAATTTATTTATTTATTTTTACCTCCTCTATATGATACTGTTTTGATTGTTGCTTTTGTACGTCGCCCCGAGTCCCTGTGGGGAGAGGGGGCGACTAACAAGTTCAAATAAATAAATAAATAAATAAATAAATAAATAAACTCCCAGAATTCTGGGAGTTGAAGTCCACAAGTCTTAAAGTTCCCAAGTTTGGACACCCCTGCTCTACTCCTACAACATAAAAGGCAGTACCAATCAGCACAAAAAAGCATATTCATCCCAACTCTATGCTGCCACTGCCAAAAATGGACAATAAAGGATAAGCAAAAGTTAGTCACCATGGAAATGAGATGCACTTTGAATAAATATAGGCAAGTAATCCTCAAGTTACAGCCATGTAAGAACTGTTCTAAGTTACAATGGCACCGGGGTGTGGGGGGTTACAACCAGTCCTCACATTTATGATTTTTGACAGCATTATTTATAGTATCAAAATCCAGGTACTTGACAACTGGAATGAATTTACAACAGTTGCAGCATCCTGGGGTCCTGTGACCGCCATTAGTATCCTTCCCAACCAGCTTCACAAAAAAAAAGCAGAATCAGATTCATTTAACGACTGTGCGATTCGCTTAATAATTGCAGAGTTTGCCTAACAACTGTGGCAGAAATGATCGTAAAATCCGGAGCAGTTCACTCAACCATTGCTTTGCTTAACAATGGACATTCTCATCCCAGGTGTGGTCATAAGTTGAGGACCTGTACAATCTCTCCTGGCCCAAAGAAAAGCTAGCATTTCAATCGGGCTTCTTTCGTCAATCCTATTCCCTGGGTCTTCTAGAAAAAATATACATTAAAATTACTAGAAATGCAACGTCTTGACTTTAACCCATTGTTATTCTACTCTTGCAAAACCTGAGAGTGATACAGGTTTTCCATAAGCAAATCTCAACCATCAGCAAACTGAACCAAAGGCTTTATCAGACAAGCCAACAATTCAGCACCTCCAATTGCAATGCGAAAATGGTGTGTGCATTTCTCTTACTTGTAATTAAAACGGATAAGTAAAATTGTACCGCATGTTTCCTTGCGGGGAATAGATTTGATTTGTACAAATAGGATCTACTTGAAAGCTGGCACATCACAATAAATCAGCCGTCAACAGCCTCTCTACGGTTGGCTTTTAGAGAGCCGAGCAGCTTGGACTAGCAGGAATGGAAAGGAAAGGTAACATTTGAATTAGTCGCATTCTGAGCCAAAGATTGACAAACACATTCATCAGTTTATTTGTAGCATGCATACACCCTGTAAAAATTGATTTCCCCCTGTCAAAGTATCAACTGCAAAATTATTAGGAATCTGCCTTTAGAAGCCAAGTGTGCTTTTGGAAATTCAATTTAAATTGCTTCCTTCAAAATTCTTTGGATTTTTTTATTCTCCCTTAGCAGAGCATGGGTTTTTAACTTTATCAACTCATTGTTGACTACTTTGATCAGAGAAAAGACAATATCTACATTTATTGCTGACTGGAAAGTCCTTATAGATTTTTTTTTGCACAGAAAAGAAAAAAAATAAACAGATAATTTATGGTTTTGATGACTGGACAGGATAGATTTTAGAAAGAAAGGCGTTAGGTAGTAATCATACAGTAAGAGTTAAATTTATAATTGTAGTTATGCTGTAAAGAAAATCAGAAGTTACTTCTTTGTATCTTTTCTCTTTCTCTCCTTTTTTTTAGGTTTCCCTCTTTAGTTGCAGTTCAGCTTTCTAGTTTTTTTTTTTTTAAATTTTATATTGGTAGTTTGTATTAGTTTTTATCTTTCTTCTTTAAAATCTTTAATAAAATTATACGAAGAAAGAAAGACAAGACGTTCTCAACTTACGATCCCAATTGAGCCTCAAATTTTTGTTGCTAAGCAAGAAATTTGTTACGTGAATTTTGCCCCATGTAATGGCCTTCTTTGCCACAGTTGTTAAGTGAATCACCACAGCTGTTAAGTTAGTAGCGTGGTTGTTAAGTGAATCTGGCTTCCCCGTTGATTTTGCTCGTCAGGTCGCAAAACTTTACTCTGGCACACTTCAACCATCATAAATACGACACAATTGCCAAGCATCTTAATTTTAATAAGAGGGTCATGGGGATGCTGCAATGGTCACGGGTGTTAAATGGCTCCTAAGTCACTTTTTTTCATTGCTGGTCACTAAATAAAGTGCTGTAAGTCGAGACTTACATTTGGAAAGGCAGCCCATCATCCAGAAGGATATTGGGATGATAAGTCTTGTGTCAGTGGGAAGGGTCAGGCAAATTTTAACGTTTGGTCCAGAAATATATTGTGTTTCCCCGAAAATAAGATAGGGTGTTATTTTCTCTTGAACCCCGAAATAAGCACTTGGCCTTATTTTCAGGGAGGTCTTATTATTTTTGAGGTGCAGGAGATCCCTTAACCTCAGACCATGGACAGTGGATCACTTGATCCAGAGAGGGCCGGAAGTTCTGTTTCTGACTCAGACTCTTGCCAGCTGTAGCGTCACTGGGCTATCCATTATTTTTGCAGCCGCTACTAAGAGAAGGGGCGTGGGAGCTACAGTTTGGGGGAGTGGCCTTGGTAAGGCTGTCCGCATGGATGGCAGGTGCATGTGGGAGCACATGGACCGTGTTCCCCATTTTCACCCTCCAGGGAATGGTGAGGACTGGCTGCACATGTGTTTAAATATTTTAGGGGAGGGCTTATTTTCAGGGGAGAGCTTATTATAGTGCATGCACTCAAAAGCCAAATTGGGCTTATTATCCGGGGAGATCTTATTTTGGGGAAAACAAGGTAGTACTACCAATCTAATTCAAAATTGGGGGAAAACCTATCCCTGCCAATTCATCATCCTCCAGAAACGTCATCCAAATCCCAAATTGGGGATTAGTGCTTGCTTTCTGGTAGCATCTTTCAAACCTCCCCCACTCCCTCCCAAATGCTGTAAGCATTTCCCATTAGAAAACCTGACTGTCTTCTACTTCCGAACCACTGAGGCAAAATGCGTGAGATACCAACTAAATGCAGAGTTAGAAAAAATAGCGAATCTCGCCTATGGAAAGGGTTGCCATGACATTACCACAAAAAGATGGACTCCTGGCATCAGGTTTTGCTTTTAGCTGTATGTTGGAAAATTCCTTCTCTGGCCAGGTCGATTGTGACTCAAATTTTACTTAGGGCATTCCTCTTCCCACATTACAAAAAATGTTTTTTCTCAGCCTTGGTAACTTTGATGTGTGGACTTCAGCTCCCAAAATCCCTCAGCCAGCATGGTAAGGAGAAATTAAGGAGAAACCAAGGAGAAATTTCCTGTCAGCAATAACAATTCACCAGTGGAAAGGCTTTCCTTCAGAAGTTGTGGGTGCTCCAATACCAGAGGTTTTTATGAAGATTGGACTGCCATTTGTCGCAAATGAATAGGGTTTCCTACCTGAACTTGGGGTTGGACTAGAAGACCTCCAGCGCCCCTTCCAACTCTGCCATTCTGTTATTCTATTATAAACCCTGCTCTCTAGGACCGTGATGGCAAACCTTTGGCACGCATGGCACAGGTGGCACACGGAGCTCTCTCTGCCAGTACGCAAGCCATCGCCAAGTTCAGTTCCACTGCGCATGCTCGCGCGCCTCCCGCCAGCCAGCTGATTTTTAGGTCACTGCTGCGCATGCGGGAGATGCGTGCATGTGCTGGGGGCAGGAGGGTCACGCACACATGCATGGGGGGCATGTGGGAGTGTTGGGGGGCTGCGGCACGGGGCCTCCCCACATCCCATGTTTGGTCCCAGGAGGCTTCAGGGAGGCCTGCTAGGTCCAAAATGTGGCATGGAGGGTGTGATTTTGGCACACGAGGACAAAAAGGTTAGCCATCACTGCTCTAGGACTATCCAGGCAGGCAAGGAGGGAAGGGAATATTTTTGAAAGAAAAATAAAAAACCTACTCTCGATTCTCTTTTTTTTATTCAAAGAAATTTATTTTTTTTATTCTCTTGCATACCATTTTAAGTATACATTCACATAATTGTTATTCTTCTTTAATTTATCATTCTTATACATTTATAATTTCATTTAATAAGTTATAATGTACATTTTGAGTTGCTTTATTTACCATCCCTTCCTCCTGTTATAACACCACCTTGTTTTCCCTTTCTTTTCTCCCTCCCTCCCTCCTCTCCTTCCTTCCTTCTTCCCTTCCCTTACTCCTACTCCTACTCTTCCTCTTCCCCTGCCTACCCTCTCTCCTTCTCTCCCTTCCATCCACTCCTTATCTCTTTCTTCTTTCCCCCATCTTCCTTTCATTCTCTCCTCCTCTCTCCCTTTCTTTTTCTATTATTGTTGGTGTATATCTAAACTCAGCTTATGTTTCCTTGGGATGGTATTTCCACCAACCCAAATATAATTTTATACCATTCCTTATTCTCTTACCTTCGCTAGTCTACCCTAGTTATGTTTCCCCGCTTTATATCTCACTCTTGAATATATATTTATATATTTACTACTCTCAATTCTTCATTGGCAAAAAAAGTGCCTCCAACTCAAGAACCTATTTTCTTTTCTCACTAGAGGCGCTCAAAATGAATGACTACCACTTTCGGAATTCATTCCGTGTCACAAGAAGTTTATAAAACCAGCAACGTGCAAAAAAGATGCTTAGCCTGCAGTAAAGGTGAGTAAAGCAAGACATATATAAATATATATAAAGATAATTTAGTCCAGAGCCACTTGGCAGTGAGATATTAAATATAAATGTAATGTATTTAAAATAAATAAATACAATTATGCATGGTATGAAAATATGGACTTGGAGAAATTTTGCTCCCTTTTTCATACGGATAGTTCTAACATATGATCACAATGGAGCCCAATGAACATTTCTTTGGCTAAGCAAGACAGTTGTTAAGTGAGCTTTGCCCCATTTTACAAAATTGATTGCTATCACGGGCAGCGCCTGCCATAAATCAGCATGGTTCAGACACAATTTTTCAGCATTTTTGCAGTGGTTATTAAGTGAACCACTATCATTAAGTGAATGCTACAGTTGTTTAGCAAATTTATTTTACCCAATGGGAGGTTTGTTTTTTTTTTTTTACTGGAAATCAGAAGAAAATAGTGGAAACTGGCAAAAAACTGTAGAAAATCATGGTCACATGAGTGCAGGACCCTGCAAATGGCTATAAAGGAGTGTCAGTTTCCAAGCACCCAAAAATGCAATCATATGACCATATGGGAGGTGCAGCCGTCATAACTTTGAAATTGCATCTTAATTAGCTTTTGTGAAATCTGTTCTAAGTTTGATCAGTTGCTAAGTTACCGGTCAAAAGTTGAGAACTATCCACCTCTTTCTGTGGGTTCCAACACATCTGGGGGGCACCAGATTGAAGCCAGGGGAGTGATTCGGAGGTTCTCCAAACCAGCCATAACGTTAGCTATGGATTCTCGGCAAACCCATAGCGGTCAGCCTTTGTTTCTAGCCACATATCGTAATTTTGATCCACCTGCCAAATACTTGCATTTGGAGATCCATCAGTATTTCTCCACTATTATATTATGAAGCTATGAGGAATTTCACCTCACCCATGGAGACATTATCAAGTTTAGTTTCCACTAACCTCCCTCTGGATCTCCGTCCCTTCACTTGGTAGTCTTGAAAATATCATTTTACATTTTTAATGAAAAATAAAGTATCCCAGCTATGGACCTTCTGTTATCATCTTGAAAAAAACAAAGAGAGTATCTTCAAAGAGAGTTAGAGATGAACTGAGGAACGAGATTCTAGTTAATAGATGAATCTTAACTATATCCTGCAGAGCTCCACATTTCTTTCATAGGCCAAGGAAGAGCAGAATAAATTATACAAAAAAAGGCAGACCGAACATATTTGCATAATAAATTCATCACATTCCATATGCTCATATGGTAGCTGCATGGTATTTTCTTAGCATATGGGCTGGGGTTACCTTGGTGAAAGATTTATTTTTAGCAACTCAACAATTTGATCCCCGAGAACTTTTTGCAAAACTCTGGGGAGTCCAAGGAACAAGGCCTAAAGGCATTCTCACAGTAGATCCAATTAAATCATTGAATACAATTGCTGCACACCGTTTTCAAAGGATTGGAAGGAGGCACATCACACACACATACACATACACATACACATACACAGACACACATGTGCGCGCGCACGCACACACACACACACACATACCCCAAAAAGACAATAAATAAATAAATAAATAACACCACTATCCAAACCCATACAAGGAAATACTTTTTGTAGGAAAAAAAAATGGACAGAAATGGATCAAACTCAAATGTAAAGTATACTAATAAATCAGATAGTGGCAATAGAGCCAATTTGGCATAGTGGTTAAGGAACCAGTGAGTTCTAGTCCTACCTTAAGCATGAAAATCAGACAGGTGACTTTTTGCCGATCACCAAAGACAGAATTATAGTGCCTCTTTAGGCATGAAAGCCAATTAGGTGATTTTGGGGCAATCACCAGGAGATGGTGAGTACTATTCCCGCTTCAGGTGTGAAAACTGGCTAGGTGACTCTGGGCCAATCATGAGAAGACGGCGAATTCTAATACTGCCTAGGTCTGAAAACTGGTAGGCAACTTTGGATCAGTCATTCTCTCTCAGCCCAATCAAGTTGTTGTTGCGGGGAAAATAGCAGAAGAAAGGAAAATTAGATGTTTTTGCTGCCTTACAGTATTCATAAAAAAATAAAGTCGGCTCAATGAAGAATGGAATAACAACAGGAAGAGCCAAGTATCATTTATTTCAATTGCTCTCTCCTTGCTGAATTCTGTGGAATTCTGAGAGTTGAAGTCCATAGATCTTAAATTTGGCAAGTTTGAAAAATACTATTTCTGACTGATGCGAAACGTGACACAGGGCAGGCATCCTTGAAGTATTTTCTCTGTCATCTTAGATTAACAGGGACACTAAGTTACTGGGGGCGAAAGCTGTATGTTTTATGCTTCGTAACTGGAAACCGGGCACGATAATCATCTGAACAGTTAAACAGGAGGGATTAAATGACCAAATGAACATATAGAATAGCCATGAGATGGGATCTAATGCCCTCTTCTGGACAGAAAGAGACCCCAAATATGAGTTGATGACAAATGTGGAACAGCATTAAGATTATATTCCCATAACAGTATTTCATAATGCTGTTGTATATCTAGATCTTATATAACACCCTGCAAGGAAATTACTGAAATTGTGCTAAAATCCTCTCCATCAATATTGCATCAACAACTACTTATTCCAAATTTTGCAAACACTTCTAAGGAATTAAGAAAAGAGCCACGCCATTTATGTATCTGAGGCATATCACATTCTAATGTATATTTGTTCAGAATCTAATCTGAATTGAATACTTTATTTGGCCGAATGTGATTAGGCACACAAAGAATTTGTCTTTGGTACAGAAGCACTGAGTGTGCCTTCAAAGCAACAAAGAGAAGGAGGAGGAGGAGGAGGAGGAGGAGGAGGAGGAGGAGGAGGAGGAGGAGGAGGAGGAGGGGGAGGTAGTAGTGGTAGTGGTAGTAGTAGTAGTAGTTGTTGTAGTAGTAGGGATTTGAGTACAGCAAAAACCACTGGGAACATCAGGTTGAGAAGGTTCTAGAGAATGAAAAAGTCAAGATCTTATGGGATTTCAGAATCCAGACTGACAGGCACTTGGCTTATAACACACCTGACATGACAATAGTTGAAAAGAAAAAAGTATGGTTCATTGATATTGCAATACCTGGTGATGCGCAAATTGAAGATAAGCAGCAAGAAAAAATCACAAAGTACCAGGACTTGCAAATTGAAGTTGAGCGACTGTGGAAAAGAAATCGAGTGTTGTCCCGATTGTAATCGGAGCCCTTGGAGCAATACCTAAAGGGCTACCTTGCTATTTGGAAATTCTAAATTTATCAGACTTGAACATTCTGATTCTACAAAAAACCACCCTACTTGGAACAGCTTATATCCTCTGACGTTACCTTAACAGTTCCTAGGTCCTTGGTTAGGACTCCAGCTGTTGAGCTACCAACCAGCCCCAAAGGCTGTGACTCTCACCAAAGATTAGAATAATAATAATAATAATAATAATAATAATAATAATAATAATAATAATAATAATAATAATAATAATAATAATAATAATAATAATACAGTGATATTACGAAAATACGTTACGACGTCCTAGGCCCCTGGGTGGGGCCCCGACTAGTAATTAATGCCAAATCCGGCGAAACAACTGGCCGCTGTGATACAATTCTGTTGATGCAATAATAATAATAATAATACAATGATACCCATTGTCATTGGGGCAATTGGTACCATCTCCAAAAATTTTATAAGATACAGCAACAAATTGCAGCTTCCTGCAATAACACCGGTGGAACTGAAAAAAGCTGCACTATCCAGAAAAGTAAAGAAAAATTGCTGCAGGCAGTAAAAATGGAGAACAGCATAAAAACAACAGAAACAAAGGCAGAATGTAAGGAAAAACAGCTGGATGACATTAAATAGATGGAAAACCAAAGCTTTGCATGGACAGCACTTGAAAAACATTTAAGGAAAATGTGATAACAACTTGACATGGACATGGCTTAAGATGGGAACTATCAAGAAAGAAACAGAAGGTTTAATACTGGCTATTCAAGAAAGAGCACTACAAATTAATGCCATGAAAGTGAAGATACAAAAATCCACTGACAACCCAAACTGCCGACTTTGCAATAACAAAGTCGAAACTGTTTCACATTTAATATGTGAATGCAGCAAAATCTCACAACTGATTACAAAGCTAGACACGACCGAGTTGCTAAATTAATCCACTGGTCATTATGTAAAAAATATGATTTACCTGTATCCAGAAAGTCATGGGAACATAAAGTGGAAAAAGTTATCGAAAATGAGAAGGTGAAGATCTTGTGGGACTTTCAAATACAAATGGATCATCATTTGGAGCACAACACACCAGATATCACGGTTGTAGAGGGCCAAAGTTTATTGATATCGCTGTTCCAGGAGATGCCAGACTTGAAGAAAAAGAACTAGAAAAAATAATGAAATATCGCGATCTGGCCATCGAAACTACACAGCTATGGATGAAGCTTGTAACAGTGATACCTACTGTCATCGGGGCACTTGGCACCATGTACAAGAATTTTACAAGATACATCAACAAATTGCAGCTTCCTGCAATAACACCAGCGGAACTGGTGTTAACCATAATAAAATGAAATTCAACGGTGAAAAGAGTAAGGTTCTACATTTAGGCAAGAAAAACAAAATGCACAGGTACAGTATAGGTGGTACCTTGCTCAACAGTAGTAACTGTGAGAAGGATCTTGGAGTCCTAGTGGACAACCATTTAAATAGGAGCCAGCAGTGTGCAGCAGCTGCCAAAAAAGCCAACACAGTTCTAGGCTGCATAAACAGAGGGATAGAATCAAGATCACGTGAAGTGTTAATACCACTTTATAATGCCTTGGTAAGGCCACACTTGGAATACATGTTTGATTGCTACGATGTAGAAAAGATGTGGAGACTCTAGAAAGAGTCCAGAGAAGAGCAACAAAGATGATTAGGGGACTGGAGATTAAAACATATGAAGAACGGTTGCAGGAACTGGGTATGCCTAGTTTAATGAAAAGAAGGACTGAGGGAGACATGATAGCAGTGTTCCAATATCTCAGGGGTTGCCACAAAGAAGAGGGAGTCAAACTATTCTCCAAGGCACCTGAGGGTGGAACAAGAAGCAATGGGTGGAAACTAATCAATAATAATACAATTATACAATTATAATACAATAATACAATAATAATACAATCAATAATAATGCAATAATACAATTGCCACAAAGAAGAGGGAGTCAAACTATTCTCCAAGGCACCTGAGGGTAGAACAAGAAGCAATGGGTGGAAACTAATCAAGGAGAGAAGCAACTTAGAACTGAGGAGAAACTTCCTGACAGTTAGAACAATTCATCAGTGGAACAGATTGTGAATGCCCCAACACTGGAAGTCTTTAAGAAGATGTTGGATAGCCATTTGTCTGAAATGGTATAGGATTTCCTGCCTAGGCAGGGGGTTGGACTAGAAGACCTCCAAGGTGTCTTCCAACTCTGCTATTGTATTGTATTGTTTAGGCATGAGGCTAAACCCTAATTGGTTTTTAACTTCAAGTTAAGACATACTCACAACTGTAAATATTGGGAAGGCTTCAGCCTTAAGGTGCCTAAATTGTTCAAATGTCCTATTTTAGAAGCTTTTCCTGTTCTTTGTCACTTCCTCCTTAGCTAAAGTAGTGAAAATATCAGAAAATACAAGTTAGAGTGTGCTAATTGAGTACGCCATGATTTTTCCAATGTATGTCAGTTTTAAAGTAGGTTTGCATTTGATTAGCCCTCATCCCAGCTAAATGGAACAATCAGATATTATCACATACAGTGTGCCTGTAGTACTATTATTAATCCTTTTTGTTATCTTCTTTACTTCCCCCTTTTATTGATGGTATTATATACATCATCATCATCATCATCATCATTATCATTATCATTATAATTATTATTATTATACAATTGTATCACAGCGGCCAGTTGTTTCACCGGATTTGGCATTGATTACTAGTCGGTGCCCACCCAGGGGCCTAGGACGTCGTAACGTATTTTCGTAATATACGTGCGGATCCAAGCAGTACAGCTTTTAGAATTTGACTGATGGTGATTTTGTCAAGTTTTAACTATTATTATTATTATTATTATTATTATTATTATTATTATTATTATTATTATTATTCATTAAACATGAAACAGCCAACTGAACATTCAAAAATGCATTACAAATACCAGTGACTGGTGCTAATGGTTGATACGGTTTGCAGCCAGTGTCCTAGGTATCAACCAAGTACCTTCTTAAAATATAAGATGTTCTGAATAGCAGTTTTTTGCAGTTATACAATACAACAGCAGAGCTGGAAGGGACCTTGGAGGTCTTCTAGTCCAACCCCCTGCCTAGGCAGGAAACCCTATACCATTTCAGACAAATGGCTATCCAACATCTTCTTAAAGACTTCCAGTGTTGGAGCATTCACAACTTCTGGAGACAAGCTGTTGCACTGATTAATTATTCTAACTGTCAGGAAATTTCTCCATGATCAAACATGTATTCCAAGTGTGGCCTTACCAAGGCATTATAAAGTAGTATTAACACTTCACATGATCTATAATACATTCTGGATTAGTGTGCTTGAGATTGTGATTTTATTTTATTTCAAAATGACCGGCTTAGTTCAATGTAATAGCTGTTTTGCACCTGTCTTTCGCAGTACTCTTTTCAAATTTGGATACTGTCCCCTTTGTAAACAAATTACTAGTCTACATAGACAGATTACCTATCTAGAATCTCTAATCTGTGCTCTCCAAGCAGAAACTAGGTGTCTACTTCAGCCATTCCACTCTATGGAGATGCCATGCTATCAGCCCCCTCTGCCACAAAGATCTTGCAGGAGAAGAGCAGTCTGGACAACCGTGGGATCTGGCAGGTTGAGAGCTGTGAACCATAAACACAAAGCTTTTGCTGTGACCCAGCAAAACAGGTATAGTGTCCTTGCTGACCTTAATGGGGACACTAAAGAGATAGGTCAAGGTAGTTGTGATAATGATGACTCAAATAAGCAGGGGATCGTGGTCCAAAATGAAGAACTTTCTTCGGAAAAGCGAAATGGGGAACCAGGTATCACACATCAGTTGCAGAAGAAGAGCAAGGTATACAAAAAGAGAAGCCACCTTCTGGTTGGTGATTCAATCATAAGGGATGTAAATTTAGGAGAGGATATGGAGGTTTTAAAAGAAGCCAGGTGTCTGCCAGGTGCTACTTCCAGCAGAGACAAGAGGCGTATTCTTAAGATAGTCAAAAATGCAAGTAAGGATTGTGACGTTGATGCTATTATACATCTTGGCACTAATGATCTGTCCCAGAAAGATGTACTTTCTGTGCAGAATGATTTCCAGAACTTGGGGTATGAACTTAGTAGTATAGGTTGTAGGCTTATCTTTTCAGAGATTTTACCAGTATATAAGGAACAAAAAGGGAAGGGCCAGCGTGTAGCAGAGTTTAATGTGTGGCTAAAGGGGTGGTGTAAAAGGGAAGGCTTTGGTTTTATTAGTCATGATGCCTGTAGCTGGTCCAATGAAAAACTGTACAAAAGAGATGGGTTGCACCCATCCAAGAAAGGGACTGAGCTACTTGGCATTAAATTCACAGATTTTCTTGATAAACATTTAAACTGAAGAGCGGGGACAGAGAATTAATAGATACAGAACATTTCTGTCCCCAGCAAACTAAAATTCATAGGGTTATAAGTGCATGTAACATAGATGTGTGTGTGGGTAAGATTATCACTCCTGCTGTCAAGCAAAACCAAGCATTTAATAGTGATTGCCATACCATGTGCATGAATCACACAAGTGGCAAGAAAATAGGGGCAGTCAGTCATAACACAGGTTATGTAGACAGTAAACACAGGGTCAATCAAAATGGACTCAAATGTCTATACACCAATGCACAGAGTATGAGGAATAAACAGGGCGAATTAGAAATTCAAGTAAAAGAGGGCAGATACGATATTATTGCCATTACAGAAACTTGATGGGATGAAACCAACAAATGGAACATACAGCTAGAAGGATTTAAATTATTTAAAAGAAATAGACCAAATAAAGGAAGAGGTGGAGTTGCACTATATATAAGAAATAACTACGTCTCTACAGAAATACAGCACAACAAGATGAGAACTATCTTGAATGCATTTGGGTCAATATTAAAGGTTGTGGGGGAAATGACATTGCCATAGGTCTATACTACAGGCCACCCAACCAAGCAGAGGAAGTAGATGAACTTTTTGCTAGTCAGCTAACTAAGGTATGTAGGAAGTACACCACAATAGTAATGGGAGAGTTTAACTACCCTGACATCAACTGGGAAACAAACTCTGCACCAAGTGGAAGATCCAACAGGTTCCTAACAAATCTAGCAGACAACTTTGTTTTCCAAAAAGTAGAGAAGGGAACAAGGGGATCAGCCATATTGGACTTAATCCTCACTAACAGAGAGGAAATGATAGAAGGTGTTGAAGCCTTAGGAACCCTGGGGGCAAGTGACCATGCAATATTGGAATTCAACATTATCCAAACACAAGTAGTAGAACAAAGTCAAACTAGAGTCTTGGACTTTAAGAAAGCTAATTTCAATAAACTTAGAGAGAGCTTGGGAAAAATTCCATGGATGAGAATCCTCAAGGGGAAAACAACTCAAAAAGCTTGGGAAATTTTGAAAAATGAGATTACAAAAGTCCAGTCTAGCACAATACCAATGAAGAAGAAAAATAACAGTTCCCAAAAGAAACCAGCATGGCTGCATAAAGAACTCTCTGACAAACTGAAAGACAAAAAAGGTAAGTATAAAAAGTGGAAAGAAGGGGACATAACTAAGGCAGAATATCAGCAAATAGCCCGAACCTGTAAAGATGAAGTGAGGAAAGCTAAGGCTCACAATGAAGAAAGGCTTGCCACAAAAGTAAAAATTAACAAAAGAAAGCTTCTTCCAACATGTTAAAAACAAGAAAAAAGTTAAGGAAACAATTGATCCATTGCTAGGAGAAAGTGGCAAGAAGGTGACAAGCAACAGGGAAAAGCAGAACTATTTAACTCATGTTTTGCATCTGTCTTTACACAAAGGGATAAAACTCCAACCTATCAAAAACAGTACCACAAAAATCAGATTAGGAACACAAGTTGAAATAGTTGAAATAGGGAAGAAAATGGTAAGTGAGCTAGACGGGTTCAAATAACCAGGACCAGATGGATTACACTCCAGGATTCTGAAGGAACTGATGGACGAGATCTCAGAACCACTGAACTATATCTTTCAGAGATCCTGGAGCACTGGGGAACTGCCAGAGGACTGGAAAAGAGCTGATGTGGTTCCCATCTTCAAAAAAGGGAAAAAAACCCAGATCCATGAAACTATAGACCTATCAGCCTGACCCCAATACCAGCAAAAAATGAGTTAAATAGTTCTGCTAAACAATGCATTGATTCCTTTTAATTCCTACTACAGAGGCGCTATTCCTCTAATATCCTCTATTATATTTTATTTTTGTCAAGTGTGAGTTAGATAATAGACATGATTATGAATACATGAAATGAATACGAATACGTGGGAATATTAGGACAGTAACGGTAAGCACGCTGGTGCACTTACGCATGCCTCTTAAAGACCTATTAGGAATGGGGTGAGGTCAACCGTAGACAGTCTAAGGTTAAAGTTTGTGGGGTTTGGGGGACCATTATAAACCATTAACGGACATACTAAGAGCTCCCAACTTTGTAGTGTAAACACATGTTCATCGCAACACACTTGCAAGCACAGATTAAGCAGTTTTAATGCCATGGAGTAATTCTATCGTGAATTAACTCAGCAAGGAATTCCCACAGACATAACCGCTTAAAAAAATTGGGACAACCCACAGAATCTGCCTGCCTGTAGCCCATTAATCTCAAGTAGCCACATAGATGAGAAGAAGACTGAAGGCAATTCTGAAAACCAGAAGGTGAGGTCTCCTTGGTAGATCACAGGACTCATTTGCCCCAGTGAAGCGGCCCTTAATTTGGAGATATCCACAGGACAAAATGAAATCTTGCACCAACACTATATGTTTGGTGCCTTTTGTGCATGAATCTTGACACACTACAGAATGAAAAGGTCAGAGCTTGCAATGCAACATTCACTTCTTAATCTTGATAAAGGGCCTCTGGACACAGCTGCCTCTCTAAAAACAGAATCATTAATTTCAAATTAAAGTGTGCTCTAGTTAATTCAATGTATTTTGTTGCTGTTTATCAATGCTACTTTTCAGCTCAGTGTATACAATTTAAGCAACGTTATGTTTATTAACATTTTAGAAACCATTATTAATATTGATATGAGCTTTTTCTTTTCTTTAAAGGTATTCATTCATTTATTCATTCACTAGCTGGATACCTGTGCTTCGCAACGAAACTATGTGATCGGGCTATGCAGGAGAAAGTCGGTTCACAATCCATTGGCTCGGTGGTGGTCAGTGATTAAAACTCATAAGGGAATACCGCTCCTGCCGCCTTGAGTCAGGAAGCAGTTCCACAGGTGGAAGGTGTAGACATTTTGGTGAGTGCCAACATTTAGTACTGTAAGGAGCCTCAGACCGCTCCTTAGGGAAGGAGTGGAACGTCTGCCAGTTTGAACTGAGGTAATGTGAGGCAACTGGCAGTTGGAACAGAGTTCTTTTCAGGTGGGGAGGGGGAGTAGAATGTCTAACTCCTTAGCATCAGAACATGTTAATATAAGGCAACTGGTAGCTGGAAGAGAGTTCTTTTCAGGTGGGAAGGGGGAGTAGAACTCCTTAGCATCACAGCATGTTAAATACTGTATACAAAATACTAATGATCTGATGGTCATTTCAAAAAATCCTTTCTTAGCGAGCACCTAGAAGCCAAGAGGAACATGCGTGCACACCTCTTATCTGACCTAGGGCCTCTGGGGCCCTTGGAGCTCTATGAACTTAGTTGTTTTCTTGCCAATTTTTCATTACCCAATGGGGTAACATCATCATTGCTCTCTGTTTAAATACAAATGGCTTCTCTGCCAATATTGGTGAGAATATTTTCTTTTTGCTTGTTCCATGATTAAGCTGTTGATTACTTGTTCAAGCAGTAAAAAATACCCCAATCAAGGAACTATCAACTGTGCAAACAATGAAATAGTAAGCCCCACTCTCTTTTAGCACTGATAATGTTACCTAGTTTGGTAATGAAACACCTGCAAGAAAATAACCAAGCTCAGAGAGCACTAAGGACCCCACAGTTTAATTCTCAGATCAGTGGTGGGTTCCTGCCGGATCGCACCGGATCGCGCGCTCCCTTTCGGCGCTAAACCCGGAAGTACGGTCTTGCCCCGCCCCTGGCGACGGGACGACGCTTGCCTGCGCTCCACCAGCTCGGAGATGTTTCCTCAGCGGAGCGGAGCACCTGAAAGGGACGCAGGCTCAGCCTGCCAGGCTGCCACCACTCCACTGAAGACATTGCTGAGCAGAGAAACGTCTCCGTTCCCAGCCGAGCTGGTGGAGCGCAGGCAAGCGTCGTCGCGTCGCCAGGGGTGGGGCAAGACCGTACTTCCGGGTTTAGCGCCGAAAGGGAGCGCGCGATCCGGTGCGATCCGGCAGGAACCCACCACTGTCTCAGATGCAATATTCTCGTCATTGGTCATTTAAGTAACTCTAAATGATTAACATCTAAATCATCATAGTATTAATAGTTAATACCTAAATAATATAATGTATCCAATTTCTTTTAATACAATAAAACAATACTTAAAAAAAAAAATTGGAGAAGACAGAATGACCCACTTCTCAGAGATGAGTAGGCAACTTTAATCAAATTTCCCATTATCTTGGTGAAAAGAAACTCACGTATCTTATAGCCCAGTTTTTCAGCATGGATCCTTTTGGCCATGAACTGTCCTTCTATCAAGGCCCGTATTTCCACTTCCTTTGGGAAGGCTAGTCTCTGAAAAGAAAAGAAACATATAAGCCTCCAATGCAACCCGTTTTGGAATCCTCGACTTAGAACCATTTGTTTAATGACCCTTTGAAGTTATAACACTGAAAAATGTGACTTACAATAGATCCCCACACATACAAACGCTGTAAAATCCCCACGGTCACATGGTCAAAATTTGAGTGTTTAGTAAAAGGCATATACTGTATTTAGAACAGTTTTAGCATCCTAGGATCATTTGATACCCATGCAACCTTCCCAGCTGGCCTCCCATGAGCAAAATCAGCGGGGAAAACTGGATTTGCTTAATGACCGCATGATTCACTTAACAACCAAGGCAATAAAAGTTTCTAAAATTGGGTGTGACTCACTTAACGGCCACTTTGTTTAGCAACAGAAATTCTGGCCTGAATTGTGGTTTGAAGTCGAGGACTATCTACATGGTGTGGATTTCTCAACAACTGGATAGTTACTATTTGCAGCAGTTGTCATTCACACACATGCAAACCTCCCAGAAGATTACAGCAGCCCCAAAGACTGCTTGTAAATCATCTGCTAATTTGTGAACTAATTGGTGTATTCTGGGAGTTGAAATCTAAAATATCTTAAGGGCATCCCATGATGGAAAGACAAGCCATTCATTTTGGAGGCCTCAAAAAATAACAGTTTTCAGGAAAGGCAAAATGAGCACCTGCCAGCTTTAGAAGGCAATTCAAACTTCATGGTACTATAGGAAATCTGGAGTAACCCATAAATGGAGACATAAGGGCTCTTACCTCGAGATTGTGGGCATCGAACCTGTGAATTCCCACAGCTCCTGGTGTAATTTCTCTCACATCAAAATAAAAACCTAAATTAAATATTAGAATAAGTAAACTTAGGCTTATTCAGTCATAAGTCTTCCAAGAATTATAGTTAAATAAATGTCAATCTCCCCCAGGATTTTTTTGCATTTTGTTGAACGAACAACAAGGTGGTCCATATGTTGTGAAGTTACTGCTAACTGAAACGACCATTGACTTACCTGGTCCATCTATGTGCGCTGCAAGGGGAATCCAAGCATGGGTTAACTTTGTCCATTAGCCTAGAGACTGAGTTATGTAATTGTTGACCACGCCTCCTCTGACTGGGATAGTTCAGTTTTGTACAAAGGCTCGGCCGATCCAAGAGAACAATTGTCACAGAATGCAAATAGTCAATGAGGTAAGTAAACCATACGAGTGAAAGTGTAGGCGAAAATCAAATGCCCGGAGCAGCCGAAGCCTAGGGTGGGTTTGGATTCCCCTCGCAACGCACATAGAAGGATCGTTCAGGTAAGTCAACAGTCATTCTCCTGTGCGCTGCTTGGGGAATCCAAGCATGGGACATGCCAAAGCAATGAGAGTCAAAGGTGGGAGCTAGGCTGGTCAGGGGCCCTAGGTGGTGAAAGGACCCTCTGCAAGACTCGCTGCCCAAAGGAAGCCTCTGCCGAGGCATACATGTCCACTTTATAATGTCTGACAAAGGGCGACGGTGATGACCAAGCTGCCACCCTGCAGATGTCCTCCACTGAGGCCTACATCGCCCAGGCTGCCGTGGTAGCAGCACTCCTGATGGAATGGGGAGCGATGCGTCTGGAAACCGGTCGGGATTGACTGTCGTAGGCAAGGGCGATACACGCTTTCAACCAGCATCCGATGGTATGTGAGGACACCTTCTGCCCCATGGATGATGGCTGAAAAGACATGAACAGTGCCTCCAACCTTCTGAATGACACAGTGCATTTCACATAGCGACGATCAAGGTGATGCCACCGTTGCTCCTGTGGATGTGAAGGCTGCGGGCAGAAGTCTGGAAGAATGAGTTATTGTGCTCTGTGTAACCAAGAGTTAATTTTCGGAACGAATGCTGGGTCCAATTGCAGAACGACTCTGTTCGGATGGAAGATACAGAGGTTCACACGGACCGACAGCGCCGACAGCTCCAACACCCTCCTAGCCGATGTAATTGCTACCTAGAAGATAGTTTTAAGGGTCAACAATCTGAGATTGATCGTGCGAATGGGCTCAAGAGGTGCTGCCGTGAGGGCCATAAGTACCAGGGACAAGTCCCAGGTAGGGTAGTGATGTACTACTGGTGGCCTGAGGTTTGATGCGCCCTTCAGGAATGATCGAACCCTTGGGTGTGGTGCCAGGGAATGGCCCTACCCCCTACCAACCACAGTTGATAGAGCCGCAATTTGGTGGCAGAGAGTGTTGGGCGTCCCTTGTCCATGCCCATTTGCAAGAAGTCCAATACCTGTGGTACGGATGTCTTGATTGGGTCAGCGCCGGCTGTCCGACACCATCTGCAGAAGACCTGCCAAGTGGCCTCGTAGATGCGAGTTGTGGACGGGCGTCGCACTGCCTGGATTGTGTCAATGACTTTGTCAGAAAACTATTGTCGAGTCAAGATAACCCACTCACGTGCCCCACGGCTAACTGTAACAGTTGGGGGTTTGGATGAATGAGAGCCCCCTCTGAGAGGTGTATCCGATTGTCCTGGATTCTCCAGAGGCATGAGACGGACAGACGGACAAGGTCAGTGTACTATGGGCGAAAATCCACTAGGATTTTCCGAATAACAAGCAGAATGATTGGTAGAGGCGGGAAGGCGTAAAGGAGGCCTTGCAGCCACGGGCTACGAAGTGCGTCAGTGCCCTCTGACCCCGGTGTTTGGTCCCTAGTGTAAAACCTCAGCAGTTGTGAGGCTGCGCAAAGAGGTCCACTTCGGGTTGGCCGAAGCTGTGAGACAGTTCCTGGAACAGGGCCAGATGGAGATGCCACTCCGCCTGGTCCACTGTGGCCCTGCTCAGCCAATCCGCCTGTGTTTTGGCTGTGCCCGATATGTGCTCTTCTCGAATTGATAGTAGGCGGTTCTCCGCCCAATGGTGGAGTCTCTCCG
The DNA here is from genome assembly GCF_964273705.1 of Natrix helvetica. Classification (NCBI taxonomy): domain Eukaryota; kingdom Metazoa; phylum Chordata; class Lepidosauria; order Squamata; family Natricidae; genus Natrix; species Natrix helvetica. Next base: position 134,092,275 of record NC_138554.1, on the reverse strand, counting down.
CTTCCATCATCAAGGACCTGGACCACATGTCTCCTTGGCGGTTGACATGAGCCTCGGAGGCCACGTTGTCGGCGAGGACTAACACATGGTCAGCCGTCACCAAGTCCCAAAACTGGTGGAGAGTTAGCCGAATGGTTCAAAGCTCCAGCCAGTTGATGCTGTTCCGGAGTTCTTGGGCAGTCCAGCGCCCCTGTGCCAACTGGTCCAAAGCGTGAGCTCCCCAGCTGAATAGACTCACATCTGTCGTTACTACGATCAGTTTGGCTCCTTGAAGGGACATGCCTTGAGTAGTTTGGAGGATGTCCACCATCAGAGCGATGGAAGCACCTTGGGTGGTAATGCAACCCTGGTCTGCAAGTGACTGGTGTGGGCTCTCTGGAAGGGGAGCAGGAGCCTTTGGAGCAGCACCGCGTGGAATCGTGCTCAGGGAACTATGTCTATGCATGACACCATTTTCCCGAGAAGTTGGGAAAGAACTGCTAGTGGTAATGACCTTTGTCGTAGCACTTGACTCACCAGGGTCTGCAGGCTTTGACATTTCTCCTGTGATAATGATACCTCGCACAACTCCGAGTTGATGAGAGTCCCGAGGTGCAATAAGGACCTGGTTGGGTGCAGGTAGCTTTTCGGAAAGTTCAGGACGAAGCCGTGGCACTGCAGAGTGTCGATTGTAGCTTGTAGGTCCCAGTTTTCCTGGGCCTGTGATGATGAAAGGATCAAGATGTCATCTAAATAGCAATTGACTCTTATAGGCGTCGATCAAAGAGATGTGGCTATTACTGCCAGCAACTTTGTGAAGGTTCATGGGGCCGAAGAAAGGCCAAATGGCAGTGCCCCATACTGGAAGTGGCGCCTGGCAAATTGGAATCTTAAGAACCTTCGATGTGCCGGATCGGCACCTGGAGGTATGCTTCCTTGATGTTGACGGAGATCATCAGATCGCCTTGGCGAATGCAGGCCAGGATGCTTTTTAGAGACTGCATCTTGAACCTCTGATATTTGAGGTATAAGTTGAGCCGTTTCAAGTCTAGGATGGCCCGCCATTCTCCCGAGCTTTTGGGAACTAGGAATAGTATTGAATAGAAGTCTACTCGTTCTTGTGCTTGTGCTACCTTTTCTATGGCGTTGATTGACAACAGATGTTGGATCTCTGTGTCCATTAGACACCTTTTTATCTGACACCTGGGTATGGGGCATCTGATGAAATGTCTCAGGGGGATGGTGAGAAATTCTAGAATAAGGCCCTGCCTCACGGTCTGGATGGCCCAGGCGTCCGAGGAGGTGTCTGCCCACTGGTGGACAACGGCTGTTAGGTGTCCCCCAATGGGCCCCACTCCGTGTGTCACTGGTATCTATGAAAGGACCGGTTGTTGGCGCCAGGAAATGGCCGCCACGCCTGAGGCTGTTGCTTGTTCTGCTGCCGGCCTCTATCTCTGGTCCCGGAATGGTCCTGAGCCCTATCCTGTGGTTGTGTATAAGACCTGTTGTACTGGGAGTTATACAGGGTGGTAGTATACCCCGAATCCCCAGCCCGAAATGGCTGCCTTCTGTTGTAGAGCTGTTATCTCCTGTCTGTACGTCTACTGGTCGACGGAAGGACTTCATGTTTGTCCCTCGTCTCAATTAAGATAGAGTGTAACGCAGCACCAAAAAGCGAACCCCCTTTGAATGGGTGGAGGCTAGGCGCCATTTGGAGCACAGGTCCGCCTGCCAATGGCAGAGCCAGAGGAGGCGACGGGAAGCAACATTGGATACTACCGCTCGAGACAAGAATTTGGCCACGTTGAAGGTAGCATCAGAGGAAAACTCTAGCGCTGCCACCAGTTTGTTGACGTCTTGGTGGAGATGCATATCATTAGGAGCAAGTCTGGCCTGTAATTGCTTGAGCCAAACTAGCGAAGTCCTATTGAAGAACAAGGCTGCTGTGGCAGCTCACAATGCCTAGGCAGCCGCCTGGTGCATTTTGCGAATGACCAGCTTGGCCTTACGGTCCTCAGCCTTGAGGTCCTCCGAAATTTCGGATGGAATCAAGGCTGGAGAGGCCAAGGCTGCAACTGGTGGGTCCACTGTAGGGAATTGGAGAATTCCGTCCAGTTCCGGAGTAGAGGTGTAGATCTTTCTGTCCCCATTGCTGGGGGAGGGGGAACAGCGGTTGATTGTGCCCATTGGTTTTGAACAACATCAAAAAACAGTTTTGGAAAGGGAATGGCATCCTGTTCCTGTACCTGTTCAGCAAACAAGCGCTCCGTGGGATCAAGTCCTACTGCGGTACTAGCCTGGGTGGAAGTGCTGCCTATATTGGTCATTGCTTTGGCCTTGTATAGAAAGGATTTAAATAAAGCAGGCCAGAACAAGCCGGAAAAGGCAGGCCTGTCCTGCACTAGGCCCTTGTCATCAGAGAGTTGCCACCCTTTCCTCCACACCTAACATCGATCCCTCACTGTAGACTGAGGGAAGCGTTGATGGGGGGTCAGCCTGGGAATTAGTAGTTTCCCTAGCTGAGGTTGCAACCCTAGGCCTTTGGGCCCTGCAATTCAATTCCGCATTCACGCCCTGTGCAATGGCTGCTGAGATCATGTTTTGTAGTGCAGGAGGAAGGTTAAACTCAGAACCTTCCTCATGCCTCAACCCAGCAGCTGTGGGAGTAAACATGGCTGTAGGTTCTGAATGCGTAGGCACTGGAGCTGAGGCTGGACTAGCCTCAGAAGGATCATGGGGAGATTGGGGCCCCAATCCCCCCTCCTCAGTTGTTAGTCCCAGGGGGTTAGGGAGGTCCAGAGACCAACCCTTTATCCCAGCCAAATGAAGGGGATAACCGGGTGAGGGGCCTTCAGCACTAAAGCCAGAGGTGACCTGTTGGTGGCCATGGGGGCTTTTGATTTACCTTTGTCTTTGCGCTTGGCGGCCCTAACCGGAGCCACTGATGAAGCGTGAGCCCTATGGCTAGCGGCCCTAGTGGTGGCTCTTCCCACCCTAGTACTGGCCCCAGCGGCATCGGAGTGCAACGGGGAAGAGGTAGAAGCCCCAGCGCTGCCTCCAGAGATGGAACGATCAGCCATAGTTAATAACAGGGAGTTGAAAGGCTCAGCTCACGTCTCAATATCAGAGGTAATTGCCAGAAAGGCTGAAGCGGAACGACTCTGAATAATTTGCAAGGCAACCGCGTGCGCTGGAACAGAGAGATGGCGAACCAACCTCCTCAGCTCCCAGAACAAGCCATTAGTGACATAGATGCCATTTGGGCACAAAACACTAAGCGCGCCTCTTCCAGCTGTCCCTCGGCGCCCAGAAAAGCAGCTTCAAAATGGCCACTGCAGCAGAGAAATGGCGTGAAATTCAAATGTCTTCAAAATGGCGACCGCTTGCCTACAGGAAGCTCCGAGATTCGCAGCCAGCATGATAGAAGCCATCAACAAAGGGGACGGCAGCACCACAACTGTGAGGCGACGAAATCACTTTGGGCCGATTGCGCTCTCTAAGCAAATCGTGGACACCCAAACTGACGCGAGAGAGGCAAACCTACTCTCACCGCGGCATCTGTGGGAACGGAGAACGGCGAATCGACTCACATCCACGGCAACTAGCTCCTGCAATTCCTTCAATGCGCTGGTTCCTCTGGCCGCAAGACCCTTAAGGGAAGCCGCTGAAGCACCAACGGGAGCGAAATCTAGCCGAGCGTAATTACTGCCTGTCGGAACGAGCAGACAACACGGCTTACGCTGTCTTGAATCCACAAATATTCAGTCCAAATGCATGAAATAAATCCAGAATAAATCCAGAAATAATAACTAAATAAAGAAATAAATAATGAGTAATTTGTCTAATGTCCTCAAAGAAATTTTTTTACATCTCTTTAGGCTGGACTGAGTTAAAAAAACTATCCCAGTCAGAGGAGGTGTGGTCAACAATTACGTAACTCAGTCTCTAGGCTAATGGACAAAGTTAACCCATGCTTGGATTCCCCAAGCAGCGCACAGGAGAACCACAAATATGTATACTTCAGTTTTCCTTTGCTTTACAACATCTGCAAAGGTCATAAATGCAATAATTGGTCTCTAAGTTACATTTTCATCATGGAGTTCTTAGTCGTCTCTGTGCTTAGGTTTTTTTTCTTTCTTTACAGAGACTTCATTACCTGACTAAGCAATATCATCAGTGCTAGAGAGTGTGGGTTTATTCCCCTGTTTATTATATACAGTAGCTTGTCTTGCCAGGGTGGGGGGATAGTTTTGGTAGTGAAAGGACCCCTGAAGGATTAGAGCATACACAGAGTGTAACCTAATTCAGCTTTTGTTAAATTGCTGTTGAGAGAAGCTTCATTGTGACTTAATGTGTCAACTCCATAGATAAAACTTCTAGCCGAATTGCCAAGCTTAGCCTAGTAAGTAAATTACTTGTGAAAAGTGGGGAAAAAATGAAATAACCTTGCTTGTAACTTGAAATGTGTGTTCAGCATTCCCTAACAAAGCTCTGTCTTATATGCCAGAAAATGTATGTCTTTCCTCTTCTAAAGTCTATTGTTTTCAGTGCACTGAGAAAAATCATGAGGTTTGTGTAACATAAAATAATGTTTCTAACACTATGACAATCTGTACAAGCTGTGCAAAGACTATAAGAAGTTTGACAAAAAGTGCTTTTTTCATGACTAGACTGAGAGGCTTGCGCCTGTCTCCTTTCTCTCTCTCTCTCTCTCTGCCTGCTCTGTTAAGGTGGGAGACGGAAATGTTATCAAGTCTTTTTGCTTTCTGCAGAAAATAAAAACTGATTATCAGTAGCCCCGTGTTCAGAGTTTCATTGGAATTATCAGATTCTGAGCTGAATTCAAAAACCTTACAGTAGTTTCCGGATTGGGATACTGTTTTTCTGTTTGATTATTTGTCTGGTATTAATCCCTGCTTATTTGGGTGTTGAGTGCAGGAGAAGATCTGTTCTGGTCTTTTTTGTTTTCTTCTTAGCTTTTTATTGCCTCTTTTGAATGTACGAATATGGTTTATTCCAACCAGACAAAACCAGACAAACAGCAAGCTGGCTGGGGAATTGTAGAAGTCTGTGCATCTCAAAGATGCCAAAATTGAGAAAGCCTGGGTGAGTTAGTTCCAGCCAAGCCATCTGATGAGGGAGGCAGAAGCACCGCCTCTCCTTAAATTGCTTCTTTCCTGGAATAAACCCCACCTAACTAGAGGCTGGGAGAGGGGAATTTATAAGCCTTCCAAGATACCTACCCACCTTCCCACCGTTTCCAGCAGCTGTTGATTCGAGAGCTTTTGAGAATTCTTCCCACGAGCCCAATGCAAGTGCATCTCGGATCTTCTCTCGCATCAAGGAGCCATTCTTGTAGCTAAAACATATAACAATACGCAATTTCTTTGATTTCTCCAAGAGGTTTCAGTCAGAATTCTGAAGCAACGTCGTTTTATTATTTGGCACTAGAAAATCAGAAAATATCTGTAGGGCTGCCAAGTAGAAGTGTGGATCTGAAGAAAAAAAGCCTATTTTCACAAATATATACCGTGTTTTCCCAAAAATAAGACAGGGTCTTATTTTCTTTTGACCCCCCGAAATAAGCACTTGGCCTTATTTTCAGGGAGGTCTTACTATTTTTGAGGTGCAGGAGACAGCGAGCGTGGTCACCTCATGGCTGCTGCTGTGTTGCAATATTTCAGGGAGGGCTTATTTTCAAGGGAGGGCTTATTTTAGCGTGTGCAGTCAAAAGCCCGATTGGGCTTATTATCCAGGGAGGTCTTATTTTCAGGGAAACAGGGTATATATTGATACTAAGGCCAAAAGCTTCCTGATGCCTGACTTCACCGTGATTTAACGCAAGTCTGTAAGAAATGAAGGACTAGATCAGGGGTGTCAAACTCACGGCGTCACTTTGTCATCACGTGACATATCATGACTTTCTTCCCCTTTGCTAAACCAGGGTGTGGCCAGCGCATGACAAATCCGCCCCACTGGCTGTGAATTTCACCCCCCTGGACTAGATCCTTGAGTTTCAATTAATGGGATCCTATTGCTGCTGTATCCCAGGTTCCAGCTGCTATAATGCCCCAGGCAATAAGGCAGATGGTAAACTATGGATATTTAACACCTCTGCAATTGGAGAAGATTGGACATAACCAAATATTCTCCTCTGTAACCCAATTTACTAAGTCTCTGGTGAGAAAAGATAATGGGTGCGACATTATTTTCACACACCCGATCTTTTTGCAAGTTAAAAGGGTTTAGGTGTCTTCCACTGCATTAGTAACAGCAGTAGTTAAGCTATCCCAAGCAAGAAAAAATGTAATTAGACTTCTCCAAAGAAAGACCTTTCACTATTTTTTACAAATTAAGCATTAATTAATAAGTAATCTGAATAAATGGATCATTCATTGCAATTTCGCCTGTGAAGTTATTGGTTTTTCCCTAACACAGGGGGTCTTCAAATTATAACCACTCATTTGGCAATTGTTAAGTTACAACAGCACTGAAAAAAGTGACTTGCAACAATTTTTCACACTTAAAACCATCACAATATCCCCACAGTCACATGAATTTTGATCATGTGACTGTTGGTTAAGTTCCAGCGTCATCTGATCACCATTTTCAACCTTCCTAGCTGGCTCTTGAAAAGCAAAAATTAATGGGGAAAGCCAGATTCGCTTCACAACCACATGATTTCCTTAAGAACTGCAGTGATTTGCTTAAAGGTTATAAAATTGGGTGTGACTCACTTAGCAATGGAGATTCAGGTCCCAATTTTGGTCGTAAGTTAAGCACCATTTATATACACCTGAGAATGCAAAGATCTGTAACAGTGCTGAAATCTAATTCCCCTACCACTTCTGTGGGCGTGGCTTGGTGGAGAAGAGGTCATGTGACTGGGTGGGCGTGGCCAACTTTTTCCCCACTTTCAGCTATTTTTGTAGCTTTTTAAAGCATTGTCTTTGTTTGTCCTTGGTTCTGCAAACTGGTAGTAAAAAAAAAAGCTTCTGATGATCGCACGGCTCAGCTGTGAGCCGTGTGATCATTGGAAGCTTTTTAAAAAGCTTTTTAAAGCATTTTTTCGCAGTTCACTCAAACCGGCAGGGAAAAAATGCTTTAAAAAGCGGGTGTAAAGATTCCAGCAATCGCATGGCTCACAGCATAGCTACGCGATCCTCGGAAACTTTTTTTACTACTAGTTCGCAGAACCAAGGACAATCGTCCCTACTGATTTGGCCAAACCGAGCTGAACCGGGAGGATTTCACCCCGATCTGTAATAATGGAATGTTCCATGCTATTATCTTCATTTTTTAGTAGTAAAGTATTTAGAATAAATTAAAGTGTGTTTAAATGTGTTTTCCAGCTGCAAACAGGCATATCTTGACATGAATTCTTATAGATTTGAGATGTTTCTCCTCAACTTTCTAGCCAATCAGACGGCTCTGGAAGTTGAAGTCCCTATTAAATCTGGAAACCTTAAATTTAGGCATTAATGGCATGGTTTTGAGAACTGCCATCCCAATTATGGGAATTGTCTAGAATAGCTTAAAGCAGTCACTCATTTTTCCCCCAAGGTTGAGAAGCTATCCAGGGAAAGAGAGAAGTTATTTTAATCTGTTTCAGACAGGCGATGCAGAAACATCTTGTAAGAGAGCCAGTTTGATCTAGTCCAGTGATGTCGAAACTTTTGGGCACCGGTGTGCTTGTCAGGGCCACATTCCGAAAAAGCCAAACTTCCAGGTTCTAGCGTGCACGACAATCAGCTGGCCATTACGCATCTGAACACCAGTTTTTGGCACGCCGTAGGTTCACCATCACAGATCTAGTCATTAAGACACCAAGCTAGAAACCAGGAGACTGTGAGTTCTAATCCTGCCTCAGCCTGAACGCTACCTAGGTTACTTTGGGCCAATCCAGAGGTGGTATTCAGCCGGTTTGGATCGGTTCACCTGACCCACCCCCACCCACCTACCCCGGCTCTATGCCATCCTATTTAGGCACGTTTTTGAGGCCAGGCGCATGTGTGGAAGGCATGCACATGGGCAAAGAACTGTATTTTTCGGAGTAAAAGACGCACCTTTTTTTTCTCAAAAAAGAGGCTGAAAATCTGGGTGCATCTTATACATCGAATAAAGCATTTTTTGCCTCCTGAAACCCCTTTCACCAAAATGGCCGTGCATACCCTTATGGAGGCTTCAGAGAGCTCCTGGGGGCTGGGGAGGGCAGAAATGAGCAAAAAATGGGCCATATTTTGCCCCCCCCCCCCAGTCCCTAGCAGCACTCTATAAGCCTCCATAAGGCTATGTATACATTTTTTTGACAAAAAACAGCCCCGTTTTTGCGAAAAACGTGCCGGTTTTTCCTCGTTTTTGCTCCCCCCCAGGAGCACTCTGCAAGTCCCCCCCCCCCCCAAGGCTATTCATGCCTTTTTAAAAAATTGTTTTGGGGGAGGTTTGCAGAGTGCAAAAACTTTTTGGAATTGATAATTGATCGTGTGCTGTGCCAGCAGAAACAAAGTCTTAGGTGCCGCGGATTGTCAGCGATTTCCTTCTCCAACACATGGATAAATACACTTGGAATCATCTACCTACCTACCTACTCTCTCTCTCCCCCTACCTACCTACTGTATTTCTCTCTCTCTCCCTCCATCTACCTACCTACCTACTCGGTCTCTCCCTATCTACTGTATTTCTCTCTCCACCCCCCTTCTATCTACCTACCTACCTACCTACTCTCTCTCTCTCCCTATCTACTGTATTTCTCTCTCTCTCTAATTCTCTCTCTCTATCCCTCTACCTACTTACCTACCTATCTACCTACACACTCTCTCTCCCTACCTACCTACTGTATTTCTCTATTTCTCTATCTCTCTATTCCTTTATCTACCTACCTACCTACCTACCTACCTACCTACCTAACTGCTCTTTCTCTCGCCCTACCTACTATATTTCTCTCTCTTTCTCTCCCTCTTTATCCCGCTATCTACCTACCTTCTTTTTAAAAAAATTGCCTCTTCAAAACCTTTGTGCCTCTTATTCTCCGGTGCATCTTATACTCCGAAAAATACAGTACATGCATGGAAGTCCAGGCACATGCGTGGAAGGGGTGTGTGTGCCCGTGAAGAGTGTGGGTATGTGTGGGGCAAACCGGTGATAACAAATGTAAAACCCACCACTGGGCCAATCATCAGGAGATGATAAGCTGGCTGGGTGACTTGGGGGCAATCACCAGGAGACTGTGAGTTCTAGACCCTTCTTAGCCACGAAAGTCAAATGAATAATTTTGGGCCAATCACAAGAAGATGGGGAATTCTAGTCCCACCCTAAGCATGAAAGCCAGTTGGGAGATCTTGGGGCAGTCCCTCTCTCTGTCAACCAACCTATGTCATAGAGTTCAGTGAACAAAATAGGAGGAGAATGAGTTATTTATTAATATAATAAGGCAGGATTTTAAGAATCTAAATAAATAAAAATAACACTTTAAAGTACATTTTAAAAATAAAATCTGAAACATTAAAGAACTGGAAAAAGTGACAGAAATTTTGATTTTTATGAAGCTAATCTGATACATCATACAGTAGAAGGCACTCACCAAAGTAGGGCCATGAATGCTTGTGAATCAACTGGATTACAGAAAACGTGACCTTCCAGAGCAGGGCTTGGCTCTTTAATCCAGAGAAACAGGGTATCACTCGTGCCGAGGCTAATCTGGGGAAGAAAATAATCAAGGTATTAGCAGAAAAACAGAAAAAGCAATACAGGAATTAAATCAAACCCATTTGTTTGCCCTGCTAATTATCTTTAAATTACACATTGCAGCAATTGAATTCTTGTGAAATTGACTTTGCTTGCCAGCTTTATATGAAACATAGAGCGGGGGTGGGGTGGGGAAATTATAATAGAATCCAAGGATTTATTGTGGAAAATTCATGGCTACATAATTCTCAATGACCAAGAGCAACGTCAGCTGGTAACTAAAGTGGCACTCTGATCACATACCAACAAGCAAGCTTCCTCATCACTTATACACGTAGTTCTCGATTTACAACAATTCATTTAGAGACTGCTTGAAGTGACAATGACACTGAGAAAAGAGACTTATGGGTGTTTTTCACATCTAACCACCGTTGCAGCATCCTCATAATCATGTGATGGAAATTCAGATGTTCGGCAATTGACTCATGTTTCTGACAGTTGCAGTGATCCCCTTTTGCGATCTTCTGACAAGCAAAGTCAGTTAGGGAAGCCAGATTCATTTAACAACAGTGTTACTAACTTAACAACTGCAGTGATTCACTTAACAACTGTGGCAAGAACTGTGGCAAAACTCATTTAACAGTGGCGGGATTCAAAAACTTTTACTACTGGTTCTGTGCGTGTGGCTTGGTGGGCATTGCATGGCTTGGTGGGTGTAGCTTAGTGGGCGTGGCAGGGGAAGGATACTGCAAAATCCCCATTCCCTCCCGATCAACTGGGACTTGGGAGGCAGAGAATAGATGGAGGTAGGGCCAGCCAGAGGTGGTATTTACCAGTTCTCCAAACTACTCAAAATTTCCGCTACTGGTTCTCCGGAACTGGTCAGAACCTGCTAAATACCACCTCTGGTCTCAAAAAATGGTCATCAATCACTTCTTTTCAGTGCCATTCTAACATCAAATAGTTATTAAACAAACTTTTGTAAGCCAAGGATATCTATAAATGAATAATGATAAGGAATTAATAGCAAGCACATGCCAAAAGCAGATGCCACGGATCAGCAAGGAAAGGTATTAGGGGCAGGCCTGCATCAATTCCACCAAAATCGATGGGATCCGAATACGTAACTCAGAGGTGCTCTCTAAGCCTCAAGATAGCATGGATCTCAAGATTCCTAATCCAGTTAACAATATGAATATTAGTTAATGAAGATGGTGACACCTACTGCTATGTCTCCTTCAGAAAGTCTCATTCCAGCCAGAGATGCTGAAAATGCAAACAAGGAAGTTCAATTAAAGAATAGGCTATGCAAAGTATACAAACAAGAAAACACCCACTCGGAACCCTCTGGGAGACCCGTAAGACTGAAATAATCAATTATCATGACAAGTTCTAGCAATTCTAGTACAGGGATGGCTAAACTTTTCTGGACTGAGTGCCGAAAGCGCACGCAAATGTGTGTGTGCGCACCCGAAGCCCCCAAATGCAATGTGTCCCACAAACATCCTCCCCTCGTGCATGTGTGGGCAGCTCCCTGCAAGCACCCCATCCATGCACGTGCCCCTCACATGTGCCCCACTCCCATGCATGCACACACACCCTGCAAGCGCCCCCACACATGCATCCGCCCCCCCCCCCCGCACACGCGTGGCAGAGACCCGAAGGCCAGCTGGTCAGCGGGAGGCATGCACGCATGCGCAGCGGAGCTGAACTGGGGTGACGGCTTGCATGTCCACAAAGAGGGCGCTGCGTGCCACCTCTGGCATGCGTGTCATAGGTTAGCCATCATGGTTCTAGTAGGACCTAAGTACAGGTAGTTTTCAACTTACAATCATTTGTTTGTAGGATCATTACAACTTACTCCTATAACTTCAAATATTTGAAGTTACATCTGAAGTTACAGCAGTACTGAAAAAATTAACTCATGACTGGCTCTCATACTTACAACCATTGTAGCACTGTTCACAGTCACATAATCAAACTTCGGACACTTGGCCCAAAGATGTTTTTCAATTGGACTTTCTGGTTTTTGTTTGAAGACATTTTGCTTCTCATCCAAGAAGCTTCTTCAGCTCTGAAGCTCTTCTTTTTAGATGAAAAGCAAAATATCTTCAAAGAAAGACAAAGTTAGTCCAGTTGCCTCTTGAAAAAGCACCTTTGCGACAACTATGACCTGGATGACTGAGAATCTCCATACACATTAGGACACTTGGTCATCAGGATATATTTACAACTGCTGCGGTGTCCAAGGGTCATATGATCACTATTTGCAACCTTCCTAGATGGCTTCCAATAAGGCAGAGTCAAAAGGAAAGCTAGGTTCACTTAACAACCACAGATTCATTTAACAACTGTAGTGACTGATTTGAGAACCGTGGCAAAAAAAAGGTCATAAAATCAGATGCGACTGTCTTGCTTAGCAACAGAAATTCTGGTGCCAGTTTTGTTGTAAGTTGAGAACTACTTGTAGATCTTTCTTCTTTGAATGGCTGCATTGCATTAAATTTAATTAAAATAGCAAGGTTTCTCCAACTAAATGTCTGCTTTAACACATGGTTGAAGAAATTATTCATACATAATTTTTTTTTTTCTTACGGCATAATTATACAGACATTTCACCTGCTTTCTCAAGATAAAACTGAACAAAAAATAAAAGTTCCTTGCTTCAGAATTTTAAACCTCCTTACCTGGATTGTCTCCAGTAAATGCTACTATTTTGCAGGCAGGATTAAATCCAAAGCGTTCAGTGTAATAGGGTGAAATTAAACCCTAAAGAATGAAATTTAACAATTATTTTTTTTAAAAAAACAAATGATATAGCTATCAGAACAACACATTTTGAACAGAAAAACCAAATCTCCCCTTCAAAGAATGTTGGGACCTTCGCTTCTAGGGTAACAGTTCCCAAATCCCTTGGAAGAAAGTCAAAATGACTCTGGCAGTTTGAATTCGCAAAAGATTAAATATGTTTTTATTTCCTTATTACAGGAAACCAGACAGTTGGTTTGTTTTGTTTTTGTTTTTGAAATATGGCTTGTTTTTCAGCAAACTTAACAATCTTGGAAACATTCATTTCCAAAACAATGCTCAACCACCCTAATGTTGAAACAGAGGCTCTCTCATCTAGTCATTATAAAACATTGTTCTCATTAAGCAAAGGTGGGTTGGTAGATCGATGGATAAATAAGGATGAGTGTATGGGTGGGAAGGATAGATGGGATGGGTGGGTGGATGGAGGGATAAGATGGAATGGGATGGTCAATAGATGGATGGATGGAAGCTTGGGTGGATGGATGGATCAGTAGGTCAATGGGTGGATGGATGATATAGGATGGGATGGGATAGATGGAGGGAGGGATAGATGGATGAGTGGGTGGATGGATGGATGAATAATGGGTCAATTGGTCAATGGGTAGATGGGTGGGTAGGATGGGATAGATGGGTCAGTGAGAGTCAGTCAATGGATGGGTGAATGCATCGGATAGGATGGGACGGGATGGGAGAGAAGGAGGGAGGGAGGGATGGGTCAGTCAGTTGATGGGTATGTATGTGGGTGGGTGGAATGGATAGATGGGATGGGTGGGTGGGTGGAGGGATAAGATGGAATGGGATGGTCAATAGATAGATGGATGGAGGGTTGAATGGGTGAATGAATGGATGGATCAGTTGGTCAATGGGTGGATGGATGATATAGGATGGGGTGGGATAGGATAGATGGAGGGAGGGAGGAATAGATAGATGGGTGGGTGGGCGGGTGGATGAATAATGGGTCAATTGGACAATGGGTGGGTGGGTGGGATGGATAGGTCAGTGAGTTAGTTGGCCAATGAATGGGTGAATGCATTGGATGGGATGGGATAGGATGGGATGGGATGGGATGGAGAGAGGGAGAGATGGGTCAGTCGGTTGATGGGTATGTATGTATGTGGGTGGATGGATAGATGGGATGGGATGGGATTGATGCATTGATATATGGATAGGTGAATGGACAGACAGACAGGATTCTTAGCAAGAATCTATCTACACTACAAATAAGAAATGCCTGAAAATGCCAATAATTTTTCCAAAGGTAAATCACATGATCAGATGAACAGAATCTGAACAAGCTATCTTCAGGAGTAATAATAACCTATGCCAGTTTAAATCTATACTATGAGACAGTATGATCTACCGGTTAAGGCACCAAGAAAGAAACTGGAAAACTAAGGGTTCTGCCTTAAGAACAAAACCAACTGGTTGATCTTAGGCCAGTCATTCTCTCATAGCCCTAGGAAAAAAGACAATGGCAAATCACTTCCGAATCCATGCCCAAAACCCACAGGGACTCATCCAGACAATCACCAGGAATGAATATTGACTCATAGGAATAATAACAATAAATCTGTAGCATAGAATTTTCCACTGACACTCCAAATAAATACACGATCTACAGATTTTAATTCTGATTTCTCCCACTGTTACACTCGCCTTATTTGTTCTACAGTTAATCATACCAGTATTTTGCTGGAGGGCACAGGTTGGTCCAGTTTTTTCCCCAATTGGGGTGCACAAGCATCGAGGCAGACTTGATTCCAAACTTTTTCCCGAATCTGCAATAAATTCATGCCGGATCCTGCAAGAGGAAAATATAATTCTTTTCCAACAGATCCCTTCAAAAAGTAATCTGTAGATTGCATATATGCAGAGAAATGTGTAAAGAGAGAAAGATGAAAAACATATAATCCTAAAATTTAAATTCTCTACATTTACCATAACACAAGATTGTTCCTCATCATCTGTTTAATATTATTATTGGTGTATCATTTATTATTATCAGACACATTCTGGGCATATGAAGCTTACATAGCAAGACAGACCTGAGAACAAAAAAACTATCAGGTAAACGAAACAAAAAGAAACTGGCTAAGAATCCTTCCAAAAAAGGCATATTGAGCAAGATGACTGTTATTAAAATCACAGCAAACAAACAACATATTTTGCTTTGAAGTGGCAGCATTAAATTCCCAAGGAAAGCAACTGAAGTTACAGCTAGTCCTTGATTTAGAACCACAACTGAGCCTACCGTAAGATTTCTGTTGTTAAGCAAGACAAATGTTAAGTGAGCTTTGCCCCATTTTACGATCTTTCTTGTCACAGTTAAGTAAATCACTGCCATTATTAAGTTAATCACAAGGTTGCTAAGTGAATCTGCCTTCCCCCACTGACTTTGCTTGTCAAAAGGTTGCAAAAGGGGGTAACATGACCCCGGGACACTGCAACCGTCATAAATATGAGTCAGTTGCCAAGCGTCTGAATTTTGATCATGGCCATGGGGATGTGTCCGATGGTCAAAAGTATGAAAAATGCTGATGTTACAATTTTTAGTGCCATTGTAACTTTAGACGGTCACTAAACGGAGTTTTTCTTATGCAGCTATTTCAAAGTAGGAATATTTCTACCAAGAAGCCTTGCCTAGCAGACTAGAATTTGGAACAGGAACATCCATTTCTAAGCAACACAGTTGTTAGATGAACGATCATGGGACTATGCCTGGCTTTACAATCTTTTTTTTATCCTGGTCGTTAATAGAATCATGTGGTTGTTAAGTAAATCCAACTTTCCCTATTGACTTTGCTTGTAGGGAGTTAGCTAGGAAAATCACAAATGGCGATCACATGATCGCAGGACACTGCAACCTTAGTCAGCACATTGTAATTGCCAAGTGCCTGAATCACAAGGCATGTGACTACAGGGATATTTGTTGTTGTTGTTAGTTGCGAGGTTGTGTCCGACCCATCACGATCCAATGGACAAAGTTCCTCCAGGCCTTCCTGTCCTCTCCCATCCTCTGGAGTCCATTTAAGCTCACGCTTAACCTCTGCTTCGGAGATTCCATCCAGCCACCTCATTCTCTGTCGTTCCCTTCTTCTTTTGCCCTCCATCGTTCCCAGCATGAGGCTCTTCTGCAGTGAGTCCTTCTTCCTTCTCATTAGGTGGCCAAAGTATTTGAGTTTCCTCTTTAGGATCTGGACTTCTAAAGAGCAGTCAGGGTTGATCTCCTCTAGGACTGACTGGTTGGATCGCCTTGCAGTCCAAGAGACTCACAGGAGTCTTCTCCAGCACCAGAGTTCAAAGGCTTCCATTCTTTGATACTCAGCCTTTCTTATGGTCCAACCTTCACAGCCATCCATTGCAACTGGGAAAACCATAGCCTTGACTGTACGCACTTTTGTTGGAAAGGTGATGTCTCTGCTTTTTAGTATGCTGTCTAGATTTGCCATAACTTTCCTCCCCAGGAGCAAGCGTCTTTTAATTTCTTGGCTGCAGTCCCCATCTACAGTGATCTTGGAGACCAGGGAAATAAAATCTGTCACTACCTCCATTTCTCCCCCATCTATTTGCCAGGAATTGAGAGGGCCGGATGCCACGATCTTAGTTTTCTTAATGTTGAGTTTCAAGCCAACTTTTGCAATTTTTTTCTTCACCCACATCAAGAGGCTCTTTAGTTCCTCTTCCCTTTCTACCATTAGAGTGGCATCCTCTGAATATCTGAGGCTGTTGATATTTCTCCCTGCAATCTTAATTCCAATTTGTGATTCATCTAGTCCGGCCTTTCTCATGATGTGCTCTGCATGTAGGTTAAATAGGCAGGGAGACAGTATGCAGAATTCCCAGGGTTTCCGTGTCCAGTTCTCACTGTTTCTTCTTGACTCGGATGCACAGTCAAAAATAGGAGGACTGGTCATAAATCACTTGTTTCAACAATGGCATGTCATCAAACGGTTGCTCAACAGATCTTAAGTTGAGGGCTTAATACAGATTTTATCAAGGGAAGTAAGTGACTACAAACCAAAGATTACTGTAAAGGTCAAAGGAAACAAAATCCAATTCACAACCTCATAGCTACTGTATTTTTTGGAGTATAAGACGCACCAGAGTATAAGATGCACCATGATTTAAAGAGGTAAGTATTTTTTTAAAGGTTTTGCACTCTGCCGACCTCCCAAACTCTCTGCATGCCTCGTTTTTTATGAAAACCAGGGCATGCAGAGAGTTTGGGAGGCCTGCAAAGTGCTCCTGGGGACTGGGGGGGCACAAATGAGCAAAAAAAGGCCCATTTTTCACAAAAATGAGCCTGTTTTTTGCTCGTTTTTGCCCTCCTCAGCCCCCAGGAGCACTTTGCAGGCCTCCCAAACCCTCTGCATGTCCATTTTTGCAAAGGGGCGGGGTTTCGGGAGGCCAAAAATGCAGTATTCAGTGTATAAGACACACCCAGATTTTCACTCTCTTTTTGAGTGGACAAAGGTGCGTCTAATACTCCGAAAAATATGGTATATATAGGGTGGACAAGTCCGAGGCAAGGAACTCTTTACCCAACTACTGGATCAATGCTCATTCTTTGATCTTGCCTGTTTTTTTCCCTTTACCTGAGGTCACCCATTGAAATATCTGACCTGAAATCTTCCTGGCAACTAAGCGATTTTTTCTATTCTACATCTGAGATCCTTCTATGTCTATTATTGCCACTTTTAGTTTTGCGATCCAAGCTGTAAAGGACTGGAGATCAAGAAAGGCTTAGTATAGATTTGGAGAAAATGTTGGCAGATATCCTTCTGCCATGAAATTTTAACTGCTGGAGTTTTTGTGAAGTCAGTGAGAAGCACCCTGTCCTGGACTCTTAATCCAATGAGATCCAAGCACACAAATACTCATGGACTTGACTTTGGGAAGATGTTCAGATGTGAGAAGAGTCTCAAATCTCTCCAGCAGAAGGACAGTCGTCATGACTATCAAAAATCTCAGTAATGTGAAATTGAGGTTTAGTTCAGTCGTCTCCAACCATAAGCCTTCCAGATCTGCAATAATTCCAGATTCTGCAATCAACTGTTACAGTTCCAGTGAATCTGAAGGGTTGCCACTGGACTGGAGGATGGGACTTAGAAAAAGGAAGACCACCAGCACTCTTGAAAGCTTTCTTTGTAAGGGGGCGGGGAGGTATACTGTTTTGTTTTCCTGCTCGCTCGCTCTTGTCCCTAGTCTTTAGCAGTGAAGCCAAGTATTTGTTTTTCCATTCCCTTCTCTTTTTCTCCTGCTTTCTCAGCTTCAGATAAACTTCAAGAGACAGAGACAGAGAGAGAGACATAAAGAGGGGGAGAGGAGGTAGATAGAAGGAGAGAGAGATAGAATGGGAGAGTAAGATGGAAAGAGAGGGGAGAGAGAAAAGAGATGGGAGGGAAAGACAGATAGAAGGAGAGATAAAAGAGAGAGAGACATGGAAAGAGAAAGAGATGGAAGGAGAGGGGAGAGAAGAAAGAGATGGAAGGAGAGAGAGAGAGGAGAGAGACAGAAATGGAAGAGAGGGGGGAAGAGAGATGGAAGGAGAAACAGATGGAAGAGGAGAGAGACAGAGGGAAAGAAGAGAAAGAGAGAAATGGAAGAGGGAGAGATGGAAGGAGAGAGGGAAAGAGAGAGAGCAAGAGAGAGAGACATGGAAGAAGAGGGGAGAGATGAGAGAGATGGAAGGAGACAGGAGAGAGAGACACAGAGAGAGAGAGAGATGGAAGGAGAAAAAGGAGAGATGGAAGGAGAGACAGTGAGAAGAAAGAGAGAGATAGAAGGACAGGGAGGGAGGCAAGGAGGAAGAGAGAGGGAGAGAGAGATGGGCAAATCTTTCCCAGTAGGTGTTGCTAGTTGTCAGATGTCCAAAGAGCAGAAAGGAGAAAAGATAGTCAAACTGCAATTCCCAGAGGTTTATTTCTACCCTCCATCCCCATTGAATAAAGAAGCCTTAAATCTGCTCTTCCCTGGAATCCTGCCAGATCCCCAGTTCCTACTGGAAGAAAGAGACACTGAAGCGTCATGCCAACTGGCATGAGGTTGGGGTAGTTCTCCTGCCACAGACCAGAAAGCAATTAGCAGGCAGGCAAATTGCCACGGGCACTTGCTCAGTCCAAAACTGAGGATTATGAACATTTTCCAAGCCAGGTGGGAGTTATTTGACAGATCCTATCTTCTCCTCTATCAGCAGGGTACATACAGCCTTTCATCATTTAAATGATGCCTCTTTTAAAATGCAGCCCCTAATAACCAGCTGAAACATTCCCAACCCAAAAATCGAGTTTTAAATATTTTGTTTGCCTGGATAATTCAAAAGGAAACAGGAAGGAAAGAAGAGTATTGTATTTTTCGGAGTATAAGATGCTCCAAAGTATAAGATGCACCTAGCTTTTGTGGGGGAAAACAAGGGGAGAAAAATCTGCCTCTCAATAATTTGCCTCCTTCCAACAAACAGCAAACAGTACAGACAATATACGCTGTTTGTAGTATTACATTTCAGACTATACTTGTACAGATGCTGTTAAAATTGATGTGGCTTTCTGGAAGTGTACGTTATTCTCTGCTATTTAAAAGAAAATACAATAGCACTGGGCCTCTTCAGATCAAGCATTTATTTTAAAAAGCTTTATTTTGTTAAGCTGTCTAGAACAATAATATCTTTAAAAAATAAGTCTATTAATTTGAACATTCTATAGGCATTTATAGTTGTTAGATACTTGCTCCGGTGGAAACAGAGGTTTTTATCCTATTGGTCGAAGGGTCTGACAGCTCCCTATAAAAGGGCTGCTGTCATACTCAACCTTCGCTGGATTGTTCTCACTTCTTGTACTTAATAAAGAGCTGTTGTTACCGTTAAGCCTATGTGTGCCTATCCATTACCCAATCTAACAATAGTTATTGCCTTATCTTCTTGCAGCAAACAGCCTGATTAGCACAAGAAAAAAAATGCTGCCTCTGCCTCCCAGCAATATGCCTCATGGAGCAAACAGCAAGTTTCAATTTCAGTTTAAGCGCCCTCCTGATCATCAGTTGTTTCAGGCTGCAGGGATCGCTATAGCCTATTGCAGCCTCCACAAGCCCCATTTTCCTCTTTGCTGCAAGGAGGTAAATTGCTGGAAGGCAGAGCCAAAGGGTGGGGGGGTGGGGCTACATTCAGTGTCTGCACCCAAATTTTCACCCTCTTTTAGGGAGGGAAAAGGCGCGTCTTATACTCTGAAAAATACGGGTAATTCTGGAGACAGGGATAGAGGTTCTTTACAAGTAAGGAGTCACCTGAATGAATCTGAATGATTGCAGAGAGAAGGACAAAAAAAAACCCACCCAGCATTATTAACAATTATAGAATGAGGCCAAACAGAAGATTAGGGGACTGGAGACATAATAACAGTCTTCCAATATCTCAGGGGCTGCCACAAAGAAGAGGGGGTCCACCTATTCTCCAAAGCACCTGAAAGCAGGGCAAGAAGCAATGGATGGAAACTAATCAATCTAGAAATAAGAAGAATAATCAATCAATCAGAGGAATGGGTTGTCTTCAGAAGCTTTGGATGTTCCAAAACTGGAGGACTGGAGTAAAACAGCGGTCACCAACCAGTAGTCTGTCAACCACTGGTGGTCCGCACGAAAATTTTGGTGGTCCCCAGAAAAATGATTTGCATTTTTTATATTGCACTAAATACTATTTATCTTTTTTTAAATCATATTAGTGGTCCACAAGATTTAAAATTATGAATTTAATGGTCCCTGAGGTCCGAAAGGTTAGTGACCCCTGGACTAAAAGACTCCCAACTTCCAGCTCTGTTGTTCTGTTACTCTGTTATTGTATAGAAAGCAGAAAAGAAAACAGGAACTGATCTAAAGGGAATAGATCCCTTATGTTTAATACAAATCTCCGATCATGAAAATGAGAAGCAAAGAGGATGATTGCCAGAGGTAAAATTCAGCAGGTTCTGATGGAAGTGGAAATTTTGAGTAGTTCAGAGAACTGGTATATACCATCTCTAGCTGGCCCCAGAGTGGGATGGGAATGGAGATTTTGCAGTATCCTTCCCCTGGAGTGAGGAGGGAATGGAGATTTTACAGTATCCTTCCCCTGGAGTGGGGAGGGAATGGGGATTTTACAGTATCCTTCCCCTGGAGTGGGGAGGGAATGGAGATTTTACAGTATCCTTCCCCTGGAGTGGGGAGGGAATGGGGATTTTACAGTATCCTTCCCCTGGAGTGGGGAGGGAATGGAGATTTTACAGTATCCTTCCCCTGGAGTGGGGAGGGAATGGGGATTTTACAGTATCCTTCCCCTGGAGTGGGGAGGGAATGGAGATTTTACAGTATCCTTACCCTGGAGTGGGGAGGGAATGGAGATTTTACAGTATCTTTCCCCTGGAGTGGGGAGGGAATGGGGATTTTACAGTATCCTTCCCCTGGAGTTGGGAGGGAATGGGGATTTTACAGTATCCTTCCCCTGGAGTGGGGAGGGAATGGAGATTTTACAGTATCCTTCCCCTGGAGTGGGGAGGGAATAGGGATTTTACAGTATCCTTCCCCTGGAGTGGGGAGGGAATGGAGATTTTACAGTATCCTTCCCCTGGAGTGGGGAGTGAATGGAGATTTTACAGTATCCTTCCCCTGGAGTGAGGAGGCAATGGGGATTTTGCACTATCCTTCCCATGGAGTGGGGAGGGAATGGAGATTTTACAGTATCCTTACCCTGGAGTGGGAAGGGAATGGGTATTTTACAGTATCTTTCCCCTGGAGTGAGGAGGCAATGGGGATTTTGCACTATCCTTCCCATGGAGTGGGGTGGCAATGGAGATTTTGCAGTATCCTTCTCCCAGGTGTGGAGAAGGAATGGGGATTTCACAGTATCCTTCCCCAAGGAGTGGGGAGGGAATGGAGATTTTGCAATATCCTTCTCCCAGGAGTGGGGAGGGAATAGAGATTTTGCAATATCCTTCCCCCAGGAGTGGAGAGGGAATGGGGATTTTGCAGTATCCTTCCCCTGCCACGCCAACCAAGCCACGGCCAACCAAGCCACACCACACCCACCAAGCCACGCTCACAGAACCTATAGTAAAAAAAATTGAATTTCACCATGGGTGGGTGCCCACATTCTCAGGAACCACCATGTCCTTCTTTCTCCAAGGACAAATAGCATGGACTTAACTTTTCAAAAGAGGCCCACAGCCACAAGACATTTCCATATCACCTCCTTTTGCATTACAGGTAGTCCTCAACTTATAACTAATTCAAACTTATTGCAGCACTGAAAAGGGTGACTTGTGATTGGTCCTTTCATTTATAACCATTGCGCACCCCATAGTCACATCATCAAAAGCTGGCGTTCCCAGCTAGCTTCCAACAAGCAAAGTCAACAGGAAAGGTACACCTGCATGGGACCTTTACTTAACAATTGTGCTTAACAAACAGGAAAAAAAAAGGTTGTAAAATCGAGAGTGATTCACTTAACAACAACTTAGCAATAGAAATTCTGGTCCCAATTGTGGCTGTTAAGTCAAGGACTACCAGTAGCCAGTTAGATCTATGCCACTCTTCAAATCTGATATCCAAAAAATGTTTTAGATGATTCAGGAGAAAGAACACAGCACCTGCCTGCAATAAGCTTAAATAAATAGCTTAAATAAAACAGCATTTCTCGACTTTAAGCTGAGTGGACCAACTCCTAGAATTCCACTAGCTGCCGAATTCTGAGAACTGAAGCCCATACATCTTAAAGTTGCCATGGTTGAAAAACACTGGCTTAAAATAATGTTTCTCTCGCCCAGATATTACATAGCAACTATCTAGTGCAGCCAAGGAGACCTCCCACTTCACCCCAAAGAATAGGCTGGTTTAAAAGGGTGCAGATGGGTACCAATTCGTATGCCTGCACACTCCAAAGCACTTTTTGGAAAACAGATCTGAAGCGCTGAAAAAGCCTAATAAACCAGCCAATGTCAATCATGGAATTCTAGAAATGTGGACAGTGTTTTCTGCTTAATAATATGCTCTCTGGAAAGAGGAAGATAGCAAGGATAACACACAGCCAAGCAATTAAATAGATGGCTAACTCTCTTTTTTTCCCCCTCCTCTAATCCTTTGATCAAATTTATATAGCTGCCCATCTAATGAGAACTGACTCTAGGTAGGCATACAATAGACAATAAAGAATACTTGTTTATAAAGCTCAAAAATGTTTTCTAAAATGAATACAATCTGGGAATATCTCATATATTTTTTGTCAAATTATTTTATCCTCTAGCTGTAAGTGTGCTAATTGTGAGTAAAAACAGAAAGTGCAACAGTATATTAAAGATTAATCAAATTTAATTTTGCTACAACATTCACTTGTGTGGATCATGCTGATTTCATCAGGGGGAGGGGCAATGGGAGAAGGAAGAGGAAGAACATGGAGAAGGAACAAGGAGGAGGAAGAATATGAAGGAGGAGGGGAACATGGAGGAGCAACGAGGAGGAGGAGGAAGAGGAGGAGGAGGAGGAGGAGGAGGAGGAGGAGGAGGAGGAGGAGGAAGACATGGAGGAGGAGGAATATGGAGGAGCAACATGGAGAAGGAGGTGTTGCTTGGAGGAGGAGGAGGAAGAAGAACATGGAGGAGGAGGAACATAATGAAGGGGGGAACACGGAGGAGCAGCATGGAAGAGGAGGAACATGGAAGAGGGGGAACATGAAGGAGGAGGATCATGGAAGAGGAGGAACATGAAGGAGCAACATGGAGGAGGAGGAGGAGGAGTTGTTACATGGAGAAGGAGAAAGAAGAACATGGAGGAGGAACAGGAACGTGGAGGAGCAATATGGAGAAGGAGGGGGAGGGGAGGAGGAGAAGGAAGAGGAAGACATGGAGGTGGAGGAATAAGGAACAACAACATGGAGAAGGAGGAATATGGACAAGGAATATGAAGGAGGAGGAACATGGAGAAAGAAAGAAAAGAAGAAAGGAGGAGGAGGAGGAGTAGGAAGAACATGGAGGAGGAGGAATATGGAAGAGCAACATGGAGGAGAAGGAGGAGGAATATGGAGAAAGAACATTAACTACAAGGAACATGGAGAAGAAATGAGGAGGAGGAGGAGGAACATGGAGGAACATAAAGGAGCAATATGGAGGAGGAGGAACATGGAGAAGGAAACCTAGAAAATTTTGCTCTAGGAAACCTAGAAGTCTTGATAGAATCCCTCAATGGTTTTAATAGATAAATTGCAGAGATTCTTGCTTGCCTTCAAAAGTTACAAGCCCATAATCATATGAATTTTTCCCTCTTGAGAACTGGGGCTTAACAATTGTTTGGAGAAGATAAAGAAGGGAGAAGGGAGAAGAAAACTCCAAATCCCGCAAATCAACACGATTATTTTTTTTCCCCCTAAATGTACATATCTTCAAGAGCCCAGGGATATAAAACCCAGGATAAAGATATTTTCCAGTCTGACCAATGCTAACTCCTTGAACCGCAGCATTCTTAACATGCTGGTTTTGTGAGAAATTAACAACTCCTCACGCATAAAGTATGTATGAGTTAAGAGATTGTTTTTGTCTATTACATCATCCCACCAGTATCTAAAAGCAATGATACGGTTTTCCGATGAACAGGAAGCCAAGGAGAGAAAAACGAATGAATACATTAGATGCCTGACAGTATGACTGCAGATTTCTTCTGTGGAAGCATGGAACAAATTAGGAAAGAGATAATTAATTAAATGCATTTGATTTGCATGGAACAAAACTGATGATGTTTAATAAACTGAATCTTGTTTTACCCATCGTTATACTCCAGCAAGCCACATAGTAGGGTTTTTTTTTTTTAGTTGAATACAGGTAATCCTCGACTTATAACAGTTCATTTAGTGACCATCCAAGGTCACTTAAGGGATTCATGACCGTTTTTCACACTTACGACTGTTGCAGCATTTTTTGGCCTGAAAAAGTGTTTACTTCCAGTTTCTGGTAAAAACACCTATTGCAAACAACAGATCCGCTTAACAACTTTGGCATTCAATTAATGACTGTGGGTTTGCTTGATGCCCATGATGGTTCATTTAACGATTTCCGCAAAAAATATTCTAAAATCAGGTCAGTCATATGATGACCTACTTAACAACCAACATGACTTATAACCATAGTTCCTGCTCAATCGTGGTCCTAAGATGCACTTGGAACAGTGTACTTAATAGTATTTTTAACAGCATCTTAGTATCTTTAAATACTATCTTTAACAGTATGCATAATAGTATCTTTAATGACTATTACTACAGACCTCTGTTTGTGGATAACAATTGAAATGTACTAGTTTTTATTCTTGCAAATGCACTTTGTAATGCTAGGTTTTTATTTATTCTGAAAGAAAGTGTTTATTAATTAGGTCTAAATCTCCATTCTATCACGACAAGAAACTCTCTGACCTCTGCTGAGTTAAAGTTGACTAGAGATGTCCAAACAGTGCTAGAAAGAGGAGCCAAATGGCTTGGCATCCCAACATGTTGAATGAGAAAAGGCAAAAGAAAACACAGCACACCTGTAACAAATCTGCAGAAGCCAGAAATTGTCTCATTGTTAAACAAAGCAAAATCTTTGCTTTGCTTTGAAGAAAGTGAAATCCCAGAGTGATATGCAAGCATAAACTTCCCTATATGATCCTAATAAAGTGTTGAAAAAAACACAAGTATTATACAAATAATAAAACTAACGCATAGCAAGCTGACCATGCAGTCTCATTAAAGCAGCTGCATTTTTCCTGAGCACACATGAATGTCTCCTGCACTGCTGCCCAATCTTAGGAAAAGGTGCGTGTGGTTTAAGATGCCCTATGTTGTTTGTTCGTCTATCAAACTTGCAAGCAAGCCATCCGTCTTGACAAAGGCGACTCTCAACTAAAGAGGGGGCGGTCTAGAAGTCCAATAAATAAATAAATAAATAAATAACATTTTAATCTGAATTGCGGAAGAGCCCTAAATCAGAAGGCAGCTGGAAGCATCATTTATGACTAATAAAAGTTATTAAAAGGCCAGGAAGAAGTACAGAACATTCATCCCCACTTTATCTCCCATTGATTGGCCACATCACCACTGAACTTGGTTTTCGAAATTTAGTTGGTTCTAAACCTAGCTGGCCCATCTCATGAAATCTGTGAAGACGTACAAGCATCCATAGCCCTTAGAAGGAAATGGTCTAGCAGGAAAAATTTAGGAACAGAGATAAATTAATTTCTAGCCTAACCAAGCTTTTAGTCACCTTCAGATGATTTGCTGCTGAATTCTTACATCAATACCTCCTTTGAAAGACAATTATTTATCAAATGGTAGTGTAGTAGTGTAAATACCAGAAGTGTTATTCAGCTGCTTCGGACTGGTTTGGGCGATCCAATTGATCAGTTGGCCCTGCCCACCCACTCCCACTCTATCCTGTCCTTTATTTCCTCCCTTCCCCTTCATCTCAATTGCGCGGCACAGCTGATTCCCTCTCCCCCCCACCCGCCATTGCTGATTTGGAAGATAAGCAGCTGAGCTTCTAAATCCTCCATTTTTAG
Source organism: Natrix helvetica (assembly GCF_964273705.1). Taxonomy (NCBI): domain Eukaryota; kingdom Metazoa; phylum Chordata; class Lepidosauria; order Squamata; family Natricidae; genus Natrix; species Natrix helvetica. The sequence continues at coordinate 134,066,262 of NC_138554.1, read as the reverse complement.
CACTGCATGCAAGCGCTTTAGGCGTGCGTGCGTGCAAAGCAAGCACTCACCGAACCGGTTGTTAAATCAGCAGCATTCCACCACTGGTAAATACCCAGACTTTATGAGGAGCTACTGAAAGTATTCTTGATCAAGTTGGGTTTGCAAATCGAATTGTGGTGGGATTCCCAGGAGGGAGGGGCTGCATCCAAGAAAGACAAGAGACAGCAAAGTTTAGATAATTTTGTTGGGGAAAAGACACTTAAGAAGGCTCTTCCCTAACCATACCGGTAGTCCTCGACTTACAGCAGTTCATTTAGTGACCTTTCAAGTTTACAACGGCACTGAAAAAAGTGACTTATGACCATTTTTCACAGCTACAACCTATGTATCATCTCCATGCTCAGGTGATCCAAATTCAGATGCTTGGCAACTGGTTCATACTTATGACCATTGCAGTGCCCTGTGGGTCACGTGGTTCCTTCTGCGACCTCCTGACAAGCAAAGCCAATGGGGAAGCTATCGGCGAGAATGAATAAAGGAAACTGATCAGAATGTAGAGGTAGTTCCTGACTTACAACCACTGTTTAGTGACCATTCAAAGTTACAGTGGCACTGGAAAAAAGGGACAGCCAATTTTCAAACACTGCACCATCCTCATAGTCATGTGATCAAAATTTGGACACTTGGCAACTGCTTATTTACGACAGTTGCAGTATCCTGGAATCACAATAGAATCCCTTATGCCACCAGGCTCAAAATTTTGGCCTTGGACAACCTGGAACTTCGCTGCCTATGATCCGACCTAAGCATAGTATACAAAATTGTCTGCTACAATGTCCTACCTCTGTCAACAACTCTTTCAGCTTCAACCTCAATAATATACGGGCACACAATCGATACAAACTCAAGGTATACAGCTCCAAACTCGATTGCAGAAAATACAACTTGAGCTGAGTTGAGGGGTCAACGCCTGGAATGCTCTACCTGGCTCCGTTGTTACATCCTCAAACCCTCCCACAGCTTCAACCTCAAACTGTCTACCGTGGACCTCACCCCATTCCTAAGAGGTCCGTAAAGTGGGCTTGCATAAGCGCACCAGCGTGCCTACCGTCCCTGTCCTACTGTCCCCACTTATTTGTACTCGTTTCCTTCATTCATGTCCATGTTTATACTTATACCTGTTATCTTGTACATGTTTGACTAAATAAATAAATAAATAATGTAATCACCTTCTGCAACCTTCCCACAAACTCTCGCAGTCAATGGGGAAGCCCCGTTCATTTAGCAACCATATTGCTAACTCTTTAACAATTGCAATGATTCACTTAGCTGTGGCAAGAAAGGTCATAAAATGGCCCACTTAGAAACTGTCTCGCTTAGCAACAGAAATGTTGGGCTCCGTTGTGGTCATTAAGCTGAGGACTGCCTGTGTTTCTTTGTCCTTGGAGACCTGACAAGAATAATTAAACGAATACTAATGGCAAAGGAAAACCTTCTTCAGCACAAGGTCTGAACCAGCCTATACTTGGAATCACCCCTTGTTTAATTTTAAGCACACGTTGCCCAACAGTTTAATCAGCGAGAATGTTATTTCCAGTGTAAAGCATTTTATTTTAACCTACTGTGAACTCTGTGTTTCTTCTGAGCCTGCATGTGTGTGTGTGAGACACACACACACACACACACACGTTCACAAGAACAGAAAAGTGGGGAAAGATCCATTCTTCTCAGTTAAACATTAATTAACTACCATTCTAATGGAGCTATGCCCCAAAGTTTCACAATAGAGGTCATCCGTTAGTTCTTCGCAGCCAGTGGGTGTAACAACAAAATAAGAGAAAAGCATCGTTTCCCAGCTCAAGGTTCATCAACAACTACAAATCAGGTTCAGTGACTGCATGAACAGTAGATTCAGTAAGCAGATGAACTCAAGGAACTCAATAAATAGATAGAAAGGATACACTATCTCCCAGCAAACCCTATTGATTTATTGCTGAAGTAGGCCCACAAACATAGATGTACAATACAATACAATAGCAGAGTTGGAAGGGACCTTGGAGGTCTTCTAGTCCAACCCCCTGCCTAGGCAGGAAACCCTATACCGTTTCAGGCAAATGGCTCTCCAACATCTTCTTAAAGACTTCCAGTGTTGGGGCATTCACAACTTCTGGAGGCAACTTCTGTTCCACTGATTAATTGTTCTAACTGCCAGGAAGTTTCTCCTCAGTTCTAAGTTGCTTCTCTCCTTAATTACTTTCCACCCATTGCTTCTTGTTTTACCCTCAGGTGCCTTGGAGAATAGTTTGAATCCCTCTTCTTTGTGGCAACCCCTGAGATATTGGAACAATGCTATCATGTCTCCCCTAGTCCTTCTTTTCATTAAACTAGACATACCCAGTTCCTGCAACCGTTCCTCATATGTTTTAGTCTCCAGTCCCCTAATCCTCTTGGTTGCTCTTCTCTGCCCTCTTTCATGTACTTATATGAGTAGGATTACAGCAAACACCAGGTAGGTGCGTTTAATATACCTAGCTACCCTTAGCTGAGGCGTAGTGGCTTTCGATCAGAAAGGTTGGCAGTTCGGCGGTTCGAATCCCTAGCGCCGCGTAACGGAGTGAGCTCCCGTTACTTGCCCCAGCTTCTGCCAACCAAGCAGTTCAAAAGCATGTAAAAGTGCAAGTAGGAAAATAGGGATCACCTTTGGTAGGAAGGTAAGAGCATTCCGTGTGCCTTCGACATTGAGTCATGCTGGCCACATGACCATGGAGACGTCTTCGGACAGCGCTGGCTCTTCGGCTTTGAAACGGAGATGACCACCGCCCCCGATTAGCACATATGTGCAAGGGGAACCTTTACCTTTACCCTTACCCTTAGCATATTTTCAAACATTAAGGGGATTCAGCCCTTCTCAGTTCTTGAATGGCATACTACCATAAAACCCAGAGCATGGCAGTCTAGAAGTTGTCCTCGACTTACAACTGTAATGGAGCCTCTTCACTAACTCACAACTAATGATAGTTGTAAACTGGTTGGTCATGTGACTGAGCCAATATTACAACCTGTTTTGCAATAGTTATTCAGCAAACAGTCGTCAAGTGAAGCTTGCTATGATGCGGTTTTGCCAAAAAAAGCAGAAGTTCCAGTTTCTGTCCAAACCATTGCACAATGCAATGCAGAATGCCCACGGCTGCAGAATGTTGAAAATAATGTCCCAAAGGCAACTGGATTTTCTTGAGGGAGTTTTTCCTTGAAAACCTTTCACTTTTCATCCAAGTAGCTTCTTCAGTTCTAACTGAAGACACTGAAAGGGCTGCAAAAGAAACCATGTTGCAAAAAATACTCGAAATTCAATCATGTGACCATGGAGGGGGGAGGGCTTGACCATTTGACCTTTGAATCTGGGTGCTGGGATTCAAAAAAATTTACTACCAGAAGAATACGTCTTGCTGATCTCAGGGACATCGCAAAGTCCCTGATCGACCCAAGAGAAGTTCTTCAAGCCGGCGACAAAAAATTCAGCCATTTGGCTGATGAAAACGGAATGATACGGAAAGGGAAAGTGTTTCCAGCTGATGAGGAATTTTTACCGTTTTAATACTGACTGCCTATAAAAAACTTAAAATAAATCTAAATTGGAGAACAGAAGAAATAAGCAGCGGAATTAAATTTGGAATAGTTTTGGACAGTGGGTTATCTTTTTTTTAATGCTATTTTCACGGATGGAATTTATGCAAGCCTTTTAAAACGAGTGGATTAAGTTTTCTTCTTCTATTTTTTTTTCTTTTATTCTTTGTAACCTACGGACTAAAATTCTCCTCTTTAATTACTGTGGGTGTTTTTCTAACTCATTTAAGAATCGGACTTTTTTTTAACTTGAAATTACAAAAAAGATACAAAAAGAAAATTGCAACATTGCAACAATAACACTGCTACTCGGAGACTGGAGGTTTGTGTATTGGAAACGAAACACTTTTATTTTTTTTCACTGATTATTCTGCCTTGGCACTTCAAGGTCTCACTGCTTGTTTATAGAGAGTGATAAGAAGGAAAGCACACAGATATTCCTTTGAAGTATATTTTTAACCAGAGAAAGGTGAAAATTATTATTGTGAATCGATGCTTAATCTTTGTTAAAACCTTCTAAGCTAGAGCAGCAGTGTTGGTTAGCTGGAGATAATGGCACAATTTCCACAGTAGAAAGAAGTTTTAAGTCTGCAAAAGATATTCTCAGAAATACAGAAATTATCAGATACACGTGAGAAGATAGAGAAGAAGTTGGAAGACTTAGTGCATATAACAGCAAAATATGACGGAGAAGTTGAAGATGTTCATGAAATGGAAAAAGTAGCAGCTAAAATCCAAAAATTCGAAGAGGAAAATGAATATAAAGAAATTAAAATCGCTGATATTTATGGTGATCGGTTTGTTTCTGAAAATGGAAAGAGTAGAATACTGATAGATGGAAGAGTATAATTTAAAACTAGTTAAACTTAGTGAAATTTAGTGATAATAGATATAGTTAAATAAATAATTGATAATGATAATAATATATACAATGTGTAGTGTCATGATAAACAATAATGGGATATGAATATTGAATGGTACCCATGAAAGGAAGATTAGAAATTATTTTGGATTATATATAAAGGTTAATAAAAAAGAACTAAGTTAGATATAGTTAAGTTTTGAATATTAGTGGGGAAATGTTATGATACAGGATATAGTTAAATAAAGGAGGGATGATGATAACAATGTATATATAGGTATGGGTACAACATAAGGAAATTGGATGTAAATTGTAAACAATGATTTGGAAAGAAGGATTAGAAAACTTTGTTATTAAATATTATGGATGTTTAGCTAGAATAGGACATAAGGATTCAGTGTTATTGGAGGATTTTAGAAATAGTAAATGAAATACCAGTATGTGGTTATGCATTAAATCTTGGTATATTTTATGATGAAGGACATTTAAACAATTGTAGTCAAATGAAAATGGAGGTATGATGATGGTAACGTGTATAAATATCTGAGTTAAAATACTTGAGTTAATATGAATTATGTTTGTTGACTGGAAGAGATGCACGAAAGCCTTTTGTAACCAATTGATACATTTTCTACAGTATGTAAAGAAGGATGTGTTGTGTTTGTTTTGAAAATTAAAAAAAACTTAATTTTTTTTTACTACCGGTTCAGTGGGTGGGGCGGGGCTTGGTGGGCGGGGCAGGGGAAGGATACTGTAAAATTCCCATTCCCTCCGCACTCCAGGGGAAGGATATTGCAAAATCCCCATTCCCTCCCATTCCAGGGGAAGGATATTGCAAAATCCCCATTCCCTCCTTACTCCAGGGGAAGGATACTGCAAAATCCCATTCCCTCCACACCCCATTAACCTGCTTTCCAGCTCCGTTCTCCTGTGCAGGGCAACGGAAAAAGACCCAGACGATTAGCTGGGACTCCGATCAGCTGGGAGGCAGTGAATAGATGGGGGCGTGGCCAGTCAGAGATGGTATTTGCTGGTTCTCCAAACTACTCAAAATTTCCGCTACCGGTTCGTTAGAACCGGTCAGAACCGGCTGAATACCACCTCTGAAGTAGCCTTAAGGTAGGCCCGTCATAACTTCAAACACTCACACAGTTACTAAGGGTTGTTCTTATCTGAAGAACAACCTGTATTGGATTGGGGCGGGGGAGGGGGATCTAGAAAAAAGCAATAGGAAACCACTTCTGTATTCTTAGCAAGGAAGCCAAATCAATGTGTCCAAGTATTTATCAGGAATCTGGTTCAAATCAAAGGAGACTTTATCAGTGATGGACAAAAGATATGAAGATGGCAACACCTGCTTTTTCCAACAGTTGATGGCAGATCTGAAACTGGCTGGATCATCCCTAACAGATTCCTGGGTCAGAAACTTCCAATGTGCGGGAATGAAGGAATCAGATTTTCAAATAATTTGAAAAGTCTCGGAAGCCTTTTCTTGGAAGACTTTACATAAAAATCCTTCCAAGATTTCTGTTTTTATCTACATACAGTATTTTCTCTTCAATCATGTCTGATTCCCAGAAACCGCACAAAAGAATCCTTGGGACTTTTCTTGGGAAGGTTTTTCAGAAGCAGATTGCCATTGCCTCTTTCCTAGGTTGGATAGAAGACTGACCCCAGGGTCAACTAGCTGGGTTTTATACCTAAAGCGGAACTGGAACTCAGAATCTCCCGAATTCTTGCCTTTACCCCCTACACCAAACTGGCTCTCATCCAGTTGTGAAATCTATTTTTTTTACCCACTGGTTCTGTGGGTGTGGCTGGGGGTGAGTCATGTGACTGAGTGGGCATGGCTAACTTTTTTTCACTTTTTAAAGCATTTTTTTCCTGCCGGTTTGGGCGAATAGGCAGGAAAAAAATGCTTTTAAAAGTTTTTAAAAAGTTTCCGACAATCGCGCAACTCACAGTTGATCATCGAAAGCTCTTTTTTTCCCCCACTTTTTAAAGCATTTTTTTCCTGCCTATTCGCCCAAACCGGCAGGGAAAAAATGCTTTTAAAAGCGGGAGGGAAAGCTTCCCACGATCACGCGGGCGATCCTCAGAAGTTTTTTTTTACTACCAATTCACAGAACCAGGGACAATCGTCCCTAAGGGTTCGGCCAAACTGGGCCGAACCATGAGGATTTCACTCCTGCTCTCATCCCTTTTGTTACTTCCATGCAATACTAATTGGCGGATCAGAAAAGTAAGATTCTTCCCAGCAACCTGACCATACAAGTGTCTCTTCTTCTAAAGTAACAGATTATTTTCCCAGTTCTGTTTTTTAACTTTGCCAAAGAACAGAGCAATAAAAAAATAATCAAAGTCAGAGGCAAATTGGATCACTTTGAGGATTCGGTGGACAGTGGATTCGTGAGTAGGAAATTAATACATCTCCAGCCTAGAAGGATGTTACTTGTGGTTGATTCGGAAAGGACAATAAATCAAATGACACATTTAAGTCGATTAGTCTCAAGTTTCTTGCTTTGAAAAAAACCCACACAGAATAATCAAAAATATGCCTAATGCTTTGGGGCACTTCTTTCCACAAAAATAAATAAAAATCAATCAACAGAAGTACAAAACATTCTATAGGAAGAGATTTGCATCTCCTGGAAATGGATTAAACTTCATTCCAGATTCTTCATTTGTGATACACATTGTCTGGTGGAGTTTACTGGATTTTTTTTAATAGCATTCTCTTCCAGAAGAAATTCCCTCTTATCTTTAATTATGGTTAAATACCATCTGAGTAGCCACTTTACCCATGCAAATGCTATGCATAATTCCTTCTTCCTCAGGATTGAAAGGTAATTAGCAAAACAATAATGGTTTGCATTAAATGTAAACCAAATAGTAGCAATAGCACTTAGACTTATATGCCACTTCACAGTGCTTTGCAGCCCTCTCTAAGTCGTTTACAGAGTCAACATTTTGCCCCCAACAATCTGGGTCCTCATTTTACCCACCTCAGAAGGAGGGAAGGCTGAGTCAACCTTCAGCCTGGTGAGATTTGAACTGCCAAATTGCTGGCAGCCAGCAGGCAGCAGAAGTAGCCTGCAGTACCGCATCTAACCACTGCACCATCACAGCTCCGTACAAGTAGTCCCCAATTTCAGACCACAATTTCTGTTTCTAAGATAGGTGGCTGTTAAATGAGTCATATTTTACAATCTTTTTCATTGTAGTTGTTAAGCAAATCATTGCAGTTGTTAAGTGACTCACATGGTCATTAAGTGAATCTGGCTTCTTCCATTGACTTTGCTTGTGGGAAGCCATATGGGAGATTGCAAATGGCAATCACAGGACCTTTGGGACACTTCAACCACTGTAAATACATGCTGCTGCCCTAATTCTGATCATGTGACCATGGGAATGCTACAAGGACCGGTCATAAGTTACTTTTTTCAGTGCTTTTTTAACTTCACTATATTTTACATTGCCACGATGTAAAAAAGATGTGGAGACTCTAGAAAAAGTGCAGAGAAGAGCAAGAAAGATAGTTAGGGAGATTGGAGGCTGAAACATATGAAGAACGGTTGCAGGAACTGGGTATGTTTAGCTTAAGAGAAAGAAGGACTAGGGGAGGCATGATAGCAGTGTTCCAATATCTCAGGGGTTGCCACAAAGAAGAGGGAGTCAAACTATTCTCCAAGGCACCTGAGGGTAGAACAAAAAGCAATGGGTGGAAACTAATCAAGGAGAGAAGCAACTTAGGATAAATTTCCTGACAGTTAGAACAATTAATCAGTGGAACAGAAGTTGCCTCCAGAAGTTGTGAATGCCCCAACACTGGAAGTCTTTAAGAAGATGTTGGTAGCCATCTGTCTGAAACGGTATAGGGTTTCCTGTCTGAGCAGGGGGTTGGACTAGAAGACCTCCAAGGTCCCTTCCAACTCTGTTATTCTTATTATAAATGAATGGTTCCAAGCCAAGGACTATCTAAATTAGTGTCCTCTTTGCCTTCAAAAGTGATTACCATAAGATTTGTTGATGGGTGCTGCCTTGGATGGTTTCAGAAGAGGGCTGGAGGAATTTCGGGAGTGATCGAGCTACATTTAGCCCTCGAGCACAGTAGGGCCCCCAAATTTCTGTTGCTAAGCAAGACAGTCATTAAGTAAAAGTTTGCTCCATTTTACGACCTTTTCCGCTACAAAAATTGTTAAACAAATCGCTACAGTTGTTAATAATATGGTTACGTGAATTTGGCCTCCTCATTGACTTTGTTGGTCAAAAGGTCGCAAAAATGATCCCATGACCTGGGGCCACCCCCAGTGTCATAAGTATGAGTCAATTGCCAAGGGTCTGAATTTCGATCACACGACCGTGGGAACACTGCAAGTGTGAAAAACGTTCACCTTTTTTCAGTGCCATTGTTAACTTCGAGCGGTCACTAAACGAACTACTGTTAAGTCGGGGGCTACCTATTACTAGTCTGATTGTTATTCCTGGTTTGAAAGTAGCCTCTAATATTAATTTCAGAGAAAGAGTAGCAAAAGTGTGAAATGCTGCCATCTTCTGGTTGTGAACTGAAACATCTGCTGGGTGCTATAAAAACAAATCTGCTGGATTAAGATGGAGCAATTTAGCAGGCCTAGTCTAATGCTCTTCTGATCTTACACAGTAAAAAAAGGAACTGAATCCGGGGGGAAATTGGACACCGTTTAGGGTCCAGCTGTGTTAGACACTTCCAAGAAAAAAGGGCAATGACACCAAAAAAGAACAAAACAATAAATACATCTTCTTGGAAGAACTACAACGTTTTTGCAGCCTGACACACTTTCTGCAAAGCCAGCCAGTTGCAGGCAGCCAGTCCAGAGAGCTTCAGAGAAAGAAAGAAAGCTTAGCCAGAAGTCTCCAAAGAAAACATTCTGGATTCAGAGCCAAGGGCTCAAACCACAAAGAAGGAAGTGGCTTTAATGGGGCGGGGGGTGGGGGGGGATGATTTGTTCAACATGTATATTAATTAAAGTTAAATGAGGTTAATATTCATCCATTTAAACACGCTGACCTACTTAACTAGACAGGATACAAGTAGTCCTCTACTGATAAAAGTTAGCTTAGTGGCCATTCAAAGTTACAACAGCACTGGAAAAAAAGGACCTCTGATTATTTTTCACACTTATGACCGGAGATGGTATTCAGCCAGTTAAGACCAGTTCGCCCAAACTGGTAGTGGGAATTGCGGGTGGGTCTACCTACCTGCCCCAGCCCTATGCCATCCTATTTAGGCCTGTTTTTGAGGCTGGGCACATGCGTGGATGGGGTGCGGGTGCTCGCAAAGTGGGTGGGTGCACACAGAGCGGGTGGGCGCAGATAACGCGGACAGAGGCCTGCGGCGAACCGGTGGTAACAAAATGTGAAACCCACCGCTACTTATGACCGATGCAGCATCCCCATGGTCATATGATTTACCTTTGGATGCTTGATAACTGACTCACATTTATTACAGTTGCAGTGTCCCAGGGTCATGTGATCACTTTTTGGGACCTTTTGACGAGCAAAGTCAATGGGGAAACCAGATAACAACCGTGTTACTAATTTAACAGCTGCCATGATTCACTTAACAAATGGGGCAAGAAAAGTTATAAAATGGGGCAAAATTCACTTAACAAATTTCTCACTCACTTAGCAACATAAATTTTGGTCTCAATTGTGGTTGTAAGTTGAGGATTAACTGTATAAAGAGACCTACTTTATCTTTCAAGGACTCTCACCATTTTTGAGCGGCCTCTGTTCACCAAAAAAAGAGGACATCCCACTGTGTCTATTCTCTCCTACAAGTCAGTGTGGGGTTGAACCTGTTAGAAAGAGTGCGTGTCACTTACCATCGCTATAATCTATGGGAGCATAGGCCCCTAGGAATAGAGAGGCTGCAAAATTGCTCACCAAGGAAATTTTCTGCAGAAAAGAAAAAGAAGTAAACGAACAACCAAACCAGCAAATAATCACATGACATTATTCTTCTTTCACAAGCCATTCAAAGCAGAGTGCTTTGGAACTCCCATTGAGTTCAGCAAGCATTTAAAATATTATGTTCAGAAAGACTATCTTTGATGGCTTAATTGTCGCAAGATCTTGCTTTGATATTTTTTTTTTTTTTGAGAGTTGCAAAAGACTAAGCTACGAGAAATCTTTCTTTCTCTCTCTCTCTCTCTCTCTCTCTCTCTCTCTTACAGGCACAAACCCATGGATTTCCCCCTCCCCCCCAAAAAAACTGAAAAGAAAATCTTTAAAAGAGGTTGTTGTAATGGAAAAAAAATAGGAGGAGGAAGAAGTATTACGTATACCCAATCCCTGGAGTTACTTATAAAAGTAATAAAGGCTGGATAAAGATCAAGTAAATAAATAAATAACAATTAGCTTTTCTTCTCTACATTGTTTTATGCTGGGAGGAAAGAAATTGGAGTCTAGCTATATTCATGGCATCTGTCATAAAAAGGACGAAGAAGCAAGAAGCCCAGGAAAATAGCTTCTGCTAGCTGAAGTCATCTAAGAACAGATGCGGCTAGAGTCTTATGCTACAACTTGGTTTACAAACTGTGCTAAGCCATGCAGAAAACCCTGATTTATTCCCCTACTTATAGACAGCCTTCTCAGAATCAAAATATTGTGCTGAATGTATCATCTCAGTCGTTTGCAGAGATACAGAGCCATACCGTAATGGACTATTCACAACAAGAGCAATAGCTATAACACTTAGACTTATATACCACTTCATAATGCTTTACAGCCTTCTCTAAGCGGTTTATAGTCAGCATATTGTCAAGGTTCCAAATAGCATCCAAAATTAAATCAGAGTCCAAGGCACAGGATTCCTCAAAGTTCCAATTTATTAAGAGAGTCATGTACATCTGGGAAAATCTGAAGGCTTCCCGGTTTTCCCCACCCAGTTGAAAGTTCAAGATCTTGCCCCCATATCCACAAGTCCATTATGTGGTCCAATCTTCCACTACCGATGCTGGATGGTTCCATTCATCCATCCAGTTCCGGCCAGGTGCAGAGGTGCAAAGGCAAAGGATGACCTTGGCTTTATAGAAATAATTTTGTTATGGCTACAAGGGATCTTATATAATACAATACAATAGCAGAGTTGGAAGGGACCTTGGAGGTCTTCTAGTCCAACTCCCTCCCTAGGCAGGAAACCCTATACCATTTCAGACAAATGGCTATCCAACATCTTAAAGACTTCCAGTGTTGGGGCATTCACAACTTCTGGAGGCAAGCTGTTCCACTGATGAATTGTTCTTTTTTTTTTTTCAAAAAATTTTATTGGTTTTTTTAAAATTTACAAGGGAAAAGGTAATGGAAAGGTATACAAATTTTGGCAGTTGCAAAGTGTGGCAGGCGCCCCCTCCCTCCAAACTCATAAAATACATCTGAGTATAAAACATTAATACATAATCATATAAAATCAGCATATTAATTCTAAAAGTATTTTCAATCAGTTTATATATTGTAGTATATGATCTACATATAATTCCATACTACTTTCGGTCTGTTTATAACAATGTGATTTTCTTATTCATTTTTGTGATCTGAGCTTTCTTGGTATTGCCCCTTCTCCCCCCGCTGACAGAGCTCTGGCCCCTCCCGTGTCCTGCATATCCGTTGTAGAGTCTTCTGTTTTTTCTAGGTTTGTTTTGTTTTTTTCCATAAAGGCCTGCGCCTCTATGGGTGTATTGATTCTAATTCTTGTCTCCTCCCAGAATATCAGCATACCTTCAGGCATCAACCATCTAAACCACACCCCCTTCTGGTATAATTTATTCGCCAATTGCGAATAATTTTTCCTTTTTTCCCTAATTTTCTTGGGGATCTGCTTCAGAATGGTTATTTCCCTGTCGTGGTATGTCAATGCCTGCCCCCTTTGTACACCCAGAATTTCGTCTCTTGTGCTTTTTCTAAGAAATTTAATATGGACCTCCCTGGGTACATTGTGTGTTCTGGCATAAGCTGAATTCACTCTGTAAACCAGATCTATTTCCCATTCCATCTGTTGTTTTTCTTTGTGTATGTATTCAGCTAAAATGTTAGTCATAATGTCCCTTATATTTTCCCCATCTGCTTCTATAACATTTTGAAATCTAAGATAAAAGGACATTCTCTCAAATTCTGTTTTCATTTGCTGGATATCAAGTTCTTTGTTTCCCTTCTGCACTGCTTCTATCCCTCCCCCTCACCTCCGCCACCCCACCCTCCACAAGGTCCAGTCTCTGTGAGTTCTTATAGATTTGGACTTGGTTCTCTTTAATTTCTTCCTTCATTTCCTTTAATTGTTGCTTAATTTCTTCCTGGCCCTGTATAAGTTGCTGCAGCATTTGTTGCAAATCCATCTCTGTACTCTTGGGTTGCATCAGGTCTGTGATCTTTGATTGTGTGGCAGGGCTGGATGTTGCAGATGTCGGTGCAGAGGTAGCAAAGCCAGGTTTTCCAGGGGGTGGTCTTTTAGGGGACATAGTTTATAAAGTAAAGAGATCAGTCAGTATGGAGAATGGACAGCTGGAGAAGCAGAGCAGCCAGATGAGTCCAGGAGGCAGAAGATCCAGGCAGAAGAGAATCTCTCTAGTCAGTCTGGCAATAGAGAGAAATTTTTCCCCCCAGAGAGTTCAAAAAATAACAATCCACAAGAGATTCTTCTGGGTGACACAGAGACAAAGACCAGAAGCCTGAATTTTAAAGGTGGAGTCAGGTTTCACAGTTCATAAAGACAACGGAAGTGTGCCATCTTGCCCTGCCAGCTTTGGGCTCAGAGGCATAGTAAAGTTTTAAAAGTTCACAAAGTTCTCAGGTCATCAATAAGTTATGGAGCTAGATCAATGAAAAGTCATCTTTACTGGGGTGAGGCATCATTGGTTGGCTCTCCCCCCTCCTCCTTCCCCTGGGGCTGAGAGCAGAATTTTTCCAAGCCGCTTGTCCAAGGGGGGGGGAAATCCCCCTCCCTCCAGCCGCACCTCCAAGGAAATCCAAAAGTTTAACGTTTTAAATTGCTGAAAGGTCCATCAAGTCAAAAAGAAAGGGAATGAAGGGGGGAAGCGCCTCACCACACCGCCGCTGCTTCCTTCTATTTTTACATCGTCCGATCAGCCTGTTGCGAAGACGCGCGCGCGCCCTCCGAGACTGCTCCCCGATGCCTGGAGCGAAGCGGAGAGGCCCCCACCAGCCGCCGCCGATGCCAGGGTCCCCCGCAAAGCCGCTCCTTCGGCAGGACGCCTCTCCAGGTTCCGGCGGCTGACGGCGACGGGCAAGTCCTTTGCCCGCTCCGGCTCCCCGGTGGGCTTCCCCGTTTTTGGGGGGCACAGGACGCCACTGATGAATTGTTCTAACTGTCAGGAAATTTCTCCTCAGTTCTAAGTTGCTTCTCTCCTTGATTAGTTTCCACCCATTGCTTCTTGTTCTACCCTCAGGTGCCTTGGAGAATAGTTTGACTCCCACTTCTTTGTGGCAACCCCTGAGACATTGGAACACTGCTATCATGTCTCCCCTAGTCCTTCTTTTCATTAAACTAAACATACCCAGTTCCTGCAACCGTTCTTCATATGTTTTAGTCTCGTCCCCTAATCATCTTTGTTGCTCTTCTCTGCACTCTTTCTAGAGTCTCCTCATCTTTTCTACATCGTAGTGACCAAAACTGAATGCAGTATTCCAAGTGTGGCTTACCAAGTCATTGTAAAGTGGTATTAACACTTCACGTGATCTTGATTCTATCCTTCTGTTTATGCAGCCTAGAACTGTGTAGGCTTTTTTGACAGCTGCTGCACACTGCTGGCTCATATTTAAATGGTTGTATACTAGGACTCCAAGATCTCTCTCACAGTTACTACTATTGAGCAAGGTACCACCTATACTGCACCTGTGCATTTCATTTTTCTTGCCTAAATGTAGAACTTTACTCTTTTCACCATTGAATTTCATTTTGTTAGATAGTGCCCAATGTTTAAGTTTGTCAAGATCCTTCTGTATCTTAAGCCTGTCTTCTGGAGTGTTGGCTATTTCTGCCATCTTGGCGTCATCTGGAAATTTGATGAATTCCCCATTTATTTCCTCATCCAAATCACTGATGAAGAAGTTGAAAAGTACTGGGCCTAAAACAGAGCCTTGGGGTACTCCACTGCATACTTCCCTCCATGTAGATACAGTTCCATTGAAAACTACACGTTGAGTGCAGTTGGTCAGCCAGTTACGAATCCATCTGGTGGTGATGCTGTCCAACCCACATTCTTCTACTTTATCTAGTAGTAGGTTATGGTCTACCTTATCAAAAGCCTTACTGAAGTCCAAGTAAACTATATCTACGGCATTCCTCTGGTCCACTAATTTTGTCAATTTGTCAAAGAATGCAATAAGATTAGTCTGGCATGATCTGTTTTTGACAAACCCATGTTGGCTTTTGGCTATTACTTTGTTTACTTCTAGGTGTTCGCTAATTCGTTGCTTGATTATCTTTTCCAGAATCTTTCCTGGTATTGAGGTCAGGCTGATAGGTCTATAGTTTCCTGGATTTATTTTTTTCCCTTTTTTGAAGATGGGAACCACATCAGCTCTTTTCCAGTCCTCTGGCAATTCCCTGGTGCTCCAGGATTTCTGAAAGATTCAGTGGTTCTCGTCTGCTAGTTCCTTCAGAACCCTGGGGTGTAATCCCTCCGGTCCTGGTGATTTGAACTCGTCTAGGGTAGACAGGTGCTCACTTACCATTTTCTTCCCTATTTCAACTTGTGTTCCTAATCTGATTTTTGTGGTGCTGTTTTTGATAGGTTGGACTGTTTTATCCCTTTGTGTAAAGAGAGATGCAAAAAGTGAGTTAAATAGTTCTGCTTTCTCCCTGTTGCTTGTCACCTTCTTGCCACTTTCTCCCAGCAATGGACCAATTGTTTCCTTAACTTTTTTCTTGTTTTTAATATGTTGGAAGAAGGGAAACCATCCAAGGCGCTGCCTTGGATGGTTTCAGAAGAGGGCTGGAGGAATTTCTGGAGTGATCGAGCTACATGTAGCCCTCGACCACAATAGGGCCCCAAATTTCTGTTGCTAAGCAAGACAATCATTAACTGGATGGGTGGAACTGCCAGCATGGCAGTGGGAGATTGTACCATGTGATGGACCTGTGGGGGTGGGGGCAAGATCTTGAACTTTCAACTAGGTGGGGAAAACCTGAAAACCTTCAGATTCAGGTTTTCTCAGATGTGCCAACATGGCTCTCTTAATAAATTGGAATTTTGAGGAATCCTTTGCCTCGGACTCTGATTTACTTTTGGATGCTGTTTGGAACCCTGGCACCTACTACATTCCATCCCACATCCCACATTTAATTAATTAATAAAATAATACAGGCTCAGCTCTTAAGATACCAGCATGCAATATCGTGGCTCAAATTACAAAAGGAGTGGCATTTGGATCGTTTTTGTCCTTTGCCCCTCTCTCCTCTACCCTTCCGCGAACACCATGCCTCAGACCTGCTGCATTTTGAAAGTCACCCTTCATCAAAAGCCAATGCAGAATGGAAGGAATTTTCTTTCTTGTTTGCAATGCATTTTGAAATTGCACTGCAAGAGACAACAAAACTTTAAAAAAAAGAGTGGGGGAGGAATAAATTCATCATTTTATAATCCCCATCTCTAATCTTCCCCCATTTTCTATAGGAGAAGGAATTAGATCTAGAATTGCATTTCTGGTGTGAGAGCACGCCCTCTGTTAACAAAATAGCCAATATTAAGCATTTAGATTAAGGCAGGGGTGTCCAAATTTGGGAACTTTAAGACTTGTGGACTTCAACTCCCAGAATTCCCCAGCCAGCAATTCTGGGAGTTGAAGTCCACAAGTCTTAAAGTTCCCAAATTTGGACACCCCTGGATTAAGGTGATGCTATATCAGCAGCCACTTTTACTGAACCTTCTTGGATAGATCACTTTTCTGTTTAACGAGGGGCTTTTTGTTGCCATATTTATGCTAATGTAATTTGTACAAGCATTGTGATAAGTTCCCCTTGCAAACCATAATAAAACCTAAATTAGTTATGATTCCCAATAAACGAGCAGAAGATTAGCAAACCTCAGTTTGTGAGTAGACTTCAGGATCCCGGCTGTAAATCTTCGCTATCTGGTTTCCTGTAAAACGCTGAGAAAGGACAGGCTACCAATATTTAGGAACACAAATTGTAAATGGAGCCAATAATAATTAACTCAGCATAATGAGTTCAGGATATTTTAATTTATTAAAGGCATAACAGCGGTTGCTATTCAGATGCAACAGGCATAAAACAGATGATAATGCTTTGACAGGTGAATGTTTAACTCACCTGGAGTTTAAAAAGGTATCTGAAAAATAGATTTCCCCATAATATGTATTTCAGAAACAATAAATCATGGGAAGTAATCTTTCTGGACGTTTAGGCAAGATTTCAAAAATGTTCAGGAATGGTTTGTTCATATCAGAGGTGGAATGTGCAACAAGAATGTGTTCATACCTGGAATAGCAGGTGCAAATTATTTTGGGAGATGTGGGGGAAGAGATGCTGCCTAGACCAGGGGTCAGCAAATTGCGGCTCTGAAGCCGCATGTCGCTCTTTCATCCTTCTACTGCAGTTCCCTGTCGCCAGTCGGTCCCACAATTTTGGGAGGAGTTTCTGGTTGGGGAGGGGAAGCACGCACCGCCAGGAGAAGACCCTCATGTAAGGGGAGGGTTTTCCGGTCAGCTCCAAAATTGATAGGGCTTTTGGTTAGGGAAGGTAGAGGAAAAAGGACGCCGTGCTAGGAGGAGACTCTATGGTGGGGGAACCGGACGTCCGGTCGGCTCCAGAATTGAACAGGGGGCTTCTGGTTGGGACCTTTGTGGCTCTTTGAGTGTTTATGGTTGCCGACCCTGGCCTATACAATGTCTATTGAATGACATTTGAGTCCCGGGAGGTGGAGGTGGGGTGGAAATGGGGTCTCAGAAGGGATCCTCCATAGTTTGCAGAAGCATAAAAGTAGGGGGGGAGAGATACTTTCAGATTTGCAATATTCTGTTATTATAATCTATACAATAACAGTGGGCGGGGCAAGCAGCCGGCCAGAAGGGGTGAGTGGCAACTGGGCAGATGTGGGTGGGGCCAACCAGGGGTGGTTTTTACCGGTTCAGCGAACTGATTCAAATCGTCCCTAACGTTTCATCTGAACCCTTGGGATTTCCAGTTTGCCTGCTTTGATGAACTTCTTGCTCTGATTACTATTTGGCTAACTTGTCTTATTGGACTGCTGGCCGTGGCTGCTATGTGGCTAACCTTGATTACTGGATTACTCGCAGCCAGAGGCTTCTGAAGGTGCATGTAAAAGCTTTGCTCCAGAATTTGTATGTGGGAACATTTGCGGGCACAGTTGGAGCAATAAAGGGGAGTTAGATCTATTCTCTGGTTGTGTTACTTTCATGCCACGCCCCGGGTCATCACACAGTGTGTGCGCTGGCCCACCACTCACACGGCCCAGTTGCAAATAGGCTATGGCCCGGTATTGGGCCATTGCCCACAGGTTGGGGACCCTTACTTTGCGGAACAACCCTGGAAAGGAAGTCTTAGACCAGTGATGGCTAACCTTTTTGTTGAGGCGTGCCAAAAGCATGGGGGGACCCCACCCATAATGCAATGTCCTCCTCCCATGCAAGTATGCGCACGCACACCCCATGCACATGCACGCAGGCCTCACTGAAGTCTCTGGACTTCCGGAAGGCTCTTTGGGCCACTTTTTGCCCTCCACGGGCTTCAGGGAAGTCTCCTGAAGCCTCCGGAGGGATAAAAACGGCTCAACAGGAAAACTGGGAGTTTGGGAACAGACTTCCGGGTTGCCTGTTGGGCCATTTTTCTCCCTCCAGAGGCTTCAGAGGCTTCCCTGAATCCTCCAGGGGGGCGAAAAACAGCCTAATGCGCAAACCGGAAGTTCGAGAACTAACTTCCGGTTGTGTGTTGGGTTTTTTTTCACCGTCTGGAGGCTTCAGGGAAGCCTCGGAGGAAGAAAAACGTTTAGTTTAGTTTAGTTTATTTCGATTTGTTAGCCGCTCCCTCTCCACAAGGGACTCGGGGCGGCATACAATAAAAAGCACATAAATATACACATATATACATACACATATACATACAGGAAGGAGGTAATAATCATTAGATACATAAAATAAAATAATAATAATAAAATTATTAAACTAAACTAATACACTAATAAAATACCCCAGTTTAAAATTTCGAATTTAAAAAGACTATCAGGAGGAATAGATGGAAACTATGGTTGAGCCAGGCCGGATAATTGAAAAAGGTGGATCTTGAGTTTTGTACGGAAGGAGCGGAGATCTGAGGTAATCCTAATGTCGAGGGGGAGGTCATTCCACAGGGCTGGGCCCATCACAGAGAAGGCCCTACTCCTGGGTGTCGCCCTCTGACACTGTTTAGTGGACGGCACCCGGAGAAGTCCCTCTCTGTGAGAGCGAATTGGTCGTAGGGATGTATGGGGCAGGATGCGATCCCGCAGATAGCTAGGTCCTGTGCCATGGAGCGCTTTAAAGATGGTAATCAAAACCTTGAAACACACCCGATAGACCACAGGAAGCCAGTGCAGCTCGCGCAGGAGAGGTGTTACGTGGGAGTATCTAGTACTTCCCATAATCACCCGCGCGGCCGCATTCTGGACCAACTGTAGTCTTCGAGTGCATCTCAAGGGAAGCCCCATGTAGAGAGCATTGCAGTAGTCTAAGCGAGACGTCACCAGCGCATGGGTGACTGTGCGTAAGGCATCCCGGTCCAATAGGGGGCGCAATTGGCGCACCAGGCGGGCCTGGTGGAACGCCCCCCTTGCCACGGCTGTTACATGGTCATCCATGGACAGCCGGGCATCCAGGAGGACGCCCAAATTGCGCGCCCGCTCCATGGGGGCCAGTTGCTCGCCCCCGATGGCCAGAGATGGAAGCAACTGGTTGAACCGGGGTGCCGGAAGCCACAGCCACTCCGTCTTGGAGGGGTTGAGTTTGAGTCTGTTGTCATCCATCCAGACCCGAACAGCTTCCAGACACCGGGACATCATTTCGCCCAAAAATCAAGGCTGAAAATCAGTGCGCGCTAGAGCTGACAGGGCAACACCTCACGTGCTCTCAGAAATGGCTCTGTGTGCTACCTGTGGCCGATGTGCCATAGGTTCGCCATCATGGTCTTAGACAATGTTCACATTAGACCTTCTTGGTTACCCTCTCTACTGTCTTCTCCCACAGCTCTCACCTCATAAGCTCGGGAGCCAGTGATGTCGGCTAATTTCTGAGCCCCTCCGACTTTTTCTTCCAGAGAGTTACACTGGGCAGCTGTGCTGGAGTCCATCCAGATTGGACTGTTGCTAACAGAAAAGCAATCCTGTTGGAAACAAGGAAGAGACAGCAGAATAGCCAATGAAGTCAAGAGTTGCCAGTTGGTTTACGACAATACAGGTGGTACTCAAGACACCGTTGCAATTGAGCCCAAAATTTCTGTTGCTAAGCAAGATGGTTGTTAAGTGAGTTGTGCCCCAGATTACAACCTTTTTTTTGTTTTACCACACTTGTTAAGCAAATCACTGTCATGAAGTGAATCATGCAGTTGTTAAGTGAATCTGGCTTCCCCCATTACGATCATGCGGGATCGTATTCTGCCCCATACATCCCTGCGACCAATCCGCTCGCACAGAGCGGGCCTCCTCCAGGTGCCGTCCACCAGACAGTGTCGAGGGGCGGCGCCTAGGAGTAGAGCCTTCTCTGTGGCGTGCCCAGCCCTGTGGAATGACCTCCCTCCGGATATTAGGAATACCTCTGACCTCCGCTCCTTTCGTATAAAGCTCAAGACCCACCTATTCCAAGTAGCTGGCCTGGCTCAACTTTGATCTAACTATATCGCTCCTGACGGGTTTTTATCTGGGTATTTTAATTGTATTCAATTATTTAGGGGTTTCTAAACATTGTATTTTATTGTTTTTATTCATTAGCCGACCTCCTCCTTGTACATGTCTTGGTATATGTTTTTGTAATATGTATGTCTTGTCTATATATTTATTTCATATGTTTTATTGTACGCCGCCCCGAGTCCTTCGGGAGAGGGTGGGGCTAAGAAATAAATATTTATTATTATTATTATTATTATTATTATTATTATTATTATTATTATTATTATTACATTTGCTTATTGGAAGCTGGCTAGGAACGATACAAATGGTGATTTCATAACCCTGGGACACTGCAACCATTGTAAATACAGGCCAGTTGCCAAGCCACAAATTTGGATCATATGACCGCGGGGATGCTGTAATAGTCATAAGCAGGGGTGAAATTCAGCAGGTTCTGACAGGTTATGGAGAACCAGTAGCGGAAATTTTGAGTAGTTCAGAGAACCGGCACAAACCACCCCTGGCTGGCCCCAGAGTGGGGTGGGAATGGGGATTTTGCAGTTTCCTTCCCCCAAGAATCAGGAGAGAATGGGGATTTTGCAGTATCCTTCCCCCAAGAATCGGGAGGGAATGGGGATTTTGCAGTATCCTTCCCCCAAGAATCGGGAGGGAATGGGGATTTTGCAGTATCCTTCCCCCAAGAATCGGGAGGGAATGGGGATTTTGCAATATCCTTCCCCCAAGAATCGGGAGAGAATGGGGATTTTGCAGTATCCTTCCCCCAAGAATCAGGAGGGAATGGGGATTTTGCAGTATCCTTCCCCCAAGAATCAGGAGGGAATGGGGATTTTGCAGTATCCTTCCCCCAAGAATCAGGAGGGAATGGGGATTTTGCAGTATCCTTCCCCCAAGAATCAGGAGGGAATGGGGAGTTTGCAGTATCCTTCCCCCAAGAATCGGGAGGGAATGGGGAGTTTGCAGTATCCTTTCCCCAAGAATCGGGATGGAATGAGGATTTTGCAGTATCCTTCCCCCAAGAATCAGGAGGGATTGGGGATTTTGCAGTATCCTTCCCCCAAGAATCAGGAGGGAATGGGGATTTTGCAGTATCCTTCCCCCAAGAATCAGGAGGGAATGGGGATTTTGCAGTATCCTTCCCCCAAGAATCAGGAGGGAATGGGGATTTTGCAGTATCCTTCCCCCAAGAATCGGGAGGGAATGGGGATTTTGCAGTATCCTTCCCCCAAGAATCGGGAGGGAATGGGGATTTTGCAGTATCCTTCCCCCAAGAATCGGGAGGGAATGGGGATTTTGCAGTATCCTTCCCCCAAGAATCGGGAGAGAATGGGGATTTTGCAGTATCCTTCCCCCAAGAATCAGGAGGGAATGGGGATTTTGCAGTATCCTTCCCCCAAGAATCAGGAGGGAATGGGGATTTTGCAGTATCCTTCCCCCAAGAATCGGGAGGGAATGGGGATTTTGCAGTATCCTTCCCCCAAAAATCGGGAGGGAATGGGGATTTTGCAGTATCCTTCCCCAAAGAATCAGGAGGGAATGGGGAGTTTGCAGTATCCTTCCCCCAAGAATCAGGAGGGAATGGGGATTTTGCAGTATCCTTCCCCCAAGAATCGGGAGGGAATGGTGAGTTTGCAGTATCCTTTCCCCAAGAATCAGGAGGGAATGAGGATTTTGCAGTATCCTTCCCCCAAGAATCAGGAGGGATTGGGGATTTTGCAGTATCCTTCCCCCAAGAATCAGGAGGGAATGGGGATTTTGCAGTATCCTTCCCCAAGAATCAGGAGGGAATGGGGATTTTGCAGTATCCTTCCCCCAAGAATCAGGAGGGAATGGGGATTTTGCAGTATCCTTCCCCCAGGAGTGGAGAGGGAATGGGGATTTTGCAGTATCCTTCCAAGAATCGGGAGGGAATAGGGATTTTGCAGTATCCTTCCCCGTGGAGTGGGGAGGGAATGGAGATCTTGCAGTGTGCTTCCCCTCCCATGCCCACCAAGCCACACCCACCAAACCATGCCATGCCCACCAAGCCACACCCACAGAACCAGCAGTAAAAAAAAATGAATTTCACCACTGGTCATAAGTGTGAAAATTAGACATGTCAGTTTTTTCAATGGCAGTGAAACAGTCAAACAGTCACTTTAAAAATGTTTCTGCATTTGTGGAGCTACAGAGGTAGAAGATGTGGCTGACATCCTATTTTGATTGTTGCCTGTATAAGGGGGTGAGAAACAGGTACCTTGGTCTATATACCAAACGAATGAATCCCATTTGGATCCCCATATCAAAACAACTTTCTCTTATGTTCGGCCCGAATCTGAAAATAACATTAAGACAGCACAGTACTTAAGCAAAACAGCTTGGTTGAGATCTGCATATGTGGGACTGATTGCAGTGGTGACACCAAAATATAATTTTATTTATCTATATATTAAATGATTGCATTTTATTCCAATTTCATTTTAAATTGCATTTTATTCCAATTTCATTTCAAATTGTATTTTATCCAATTCCATTTCAAATTATAATTTATCAGATTTTAGTAATAATTTGTGTCTGGAACACTGCGCTTTGATATGGCTAAAGGGCTAATCAATAAAGAAAACTAAACACTAAAAAAAAAAGGCTGTATGTCAAGAACTACATGTAAAGTCAGGGTCAAAAGTTGGTTTAGACCAGTGTTTGTCAACCTTGGCAACTTGAAGATGTCTGGACTTCAACTCCCAGAATTCCCCAGCTGGGGAATTCTGGGAGTTGAAGTCCAGACATCTTCAAGTTGCCAAGGTTGACAAACATTGGTTTAGACAGTGATGGTGAATCTTTTCGGCACCAAGTGCCCAAACCAGAATGTGCATTGTATGAACGCACACCAGAGCACCACAAACCCAAACACTAGCTGGCCAGTGCAAATGCCAGCTGATTTTCTGGTTTCGGCCCCCAAAACGGCCATAAAAAGCCAAAAATAAGATATGCACACGTGGGCCAGCTGGTCCCTGGTTTTCCAGCAGACGCATGCGCTCCAGCCAGCTTATCTTCGTGCATGCTGGAGCACCAGAAACCCAAAGACCAGCTGGCCGGCACATACAATTCGCTCTCACAGAGAGGGACTCCTCCGGGTGCCGTCCACTAGGCAGTGCCAGAGGGCGGCGCCCAGGAGTAGGGCCTTCTCTGTGATGGGCCCAGCCCTCTGGAATGACCTCCCCCCAGATATCAGGATAACGACGGATCTCCGCTCCTTCTGCACGAAACTCAAGACCCACCTGTTCCAACTAGCCGGCCTGGCTTAATCAGAACTCTCTAACTTCCCTGGCAATTTTAAACTGTATATTTAAATCTTTTGGGTATTTTAATTGTTTTAATTGTATTAATTTTATTATTTATTTTAACTTTGTGGCTTTTACTTTTTGTATTGCTAATTGTTGATGTATTTACCTCCTCCATGCCACATGCCTTTATATTTGACTGTACGTCGCCCCGAGTCCCTTCGCGGAGAGGGCGCGACTGATAAATTGAATCAAATAAATTAAAAAAATAAAATAAATACATGCCTATTTTTTGGCTGTTTATGGCCGTTTGGGGGGCCGAAAACCCGAAGATCAGCTGGCGACGGCATGCGTGCCCAGAGATTGCGTTCGCGATTACGGGTTTAGGATAATAGCACATCTTACTTCCACACTGGAAAGTGTTACAAAGATATGCAGAGGAAATATTTTAGCAAGGAAAAACAGTCACTATTTTACACATTGGACATTACTTTGGGACATTCAAGTCACAGTAAAACTTACTACAGACTACACCTAAGCTGTGTAAGAAGCCACAGTATGTTGCAGATGGTGTTTCTAATTGTATTAAGCGACCCAGGTAGGGTGCATTTTCAATATAGGTAGTCCTCAACTTACAAACACAATTGGGACCTATCCTGTTTTTTAAGAAAATTGAAATATTTTTCTTTAAAAAAAAAAAAATCAAAGCAATTCCAGTTTAAAAGCATGCTCCAGAAGAATTGGTTTAAAATAAATTTTAAAAGCCAACAAAATCATAAACTCAGCAGGAAGAACATTTTGAAGAGATGCAGTGATTAAGGGACAGTTTGGCTCTAAATCATTGCAAGCAAAATCCGTAACTGTCAACGATCTTTCTCAAATATTCCTTGAAAATATTAAAAATAGTATACGAGAATGTTTCACTTCAAACATCTGGGATTATTTTGACCTTTTATTATTTCTTTTGGTTTGTCCATATTATTTTAAAATTTTTATTTGTTAAATTTAATGTTAACATTTTTAATGCTTTTGTATCTATGCTCTCATATTATTATCATATTTTTGGAGTATAAGATGCACCTTTTTCCCTCGAAAAAGAGGGTGAAAATCTGGGTGTGTCTTATAAACTGAATACAGCATTTTGGGCCTCCCGAAACCCCGCTCCCTTCACCAAAATGGCTGTGCATAGTCTTTAGGAGGCTTCCAGAGTGCTCCTGGGGGCTGGGGAGGGTAAAATGATTGAAAAAAGGGGCCATTTTTTGCTTATTCTTGCCTCCCCTCAGCCCCCAGGAACACTCTACAAGCCTCCTAAACACTATGCATGTCCCTTTTTTTTTTGACAAAAAACAGGCCGTTTTTGGGAGGTCTGCAAAGTGCAAAAACTTTTTTTTAATTTGCCTTTTTCAAAATCTTGGTGCGTCTTATACTTTGGTGCGTCTTATACTCCGAAAAATATGGTATAAGCCACCCAATGTTACTCAAAACTGTTATGACAAGTGGCGTATTAAACAAACAAACAAACAAAAAATTTGCTGAGTAAATTTGACTCAGAGTCCTCTTAAACTCAGCATTACCCTCACTTTTTTAAATCTATGTGTCTGAAATGTAAGTCTGCAAAAACCTATTATTCACAGATTAAGAGGACAAGTTAGAACAATTAATTAGGCCAGGGGTCGGCAACCCACGGCTCTGGAGCCACATGTGGTTTTTTGATCCCTCTGCTGCAGCTCCCTGTCACCAGTCAGCTCCACAATCGATAGGGCTTTCAGTTAGGACAGGTAGAGGAAAACGGACGCTGTGCTAGGAGGAAACTCTATGGGGGAATTAGGCGGGGCGGTGTGTGTGAGAGAACCGGACTTCCAGTTGGCAGAGGAAAAAGTAAGGCACACTAGGAGAAGACTCTATGGTGGGGAAACCGGACTTCCGGTCGACTCCAGAATTGAATGGGGGGCTTCCAGTTAGGACCTTTGTGTCTAAGGTTGCCAACCCCTGATCTTGGCCATTGGCTAAGAGGAAGTTACTGGCCCAAAGACACAAAATTTGCAAAGCAGCTCTTCGTGTGACCACAACTAATTGATGGAACTTTTTTGCAGTCATCATTAAGCAGACGTGTGTAATTAAGTGAATAACCCATTTCAGCCAATGCGTATTTTTTTGCCACAAAGTAAATGCTGATTTCTGGAGAAATAATAATGCCGAAAATCACAGTCATGTGACCGTGCAATGCTGCAAACGGGCATAAATGTCAGCCAGTTGCCAAATGCCCAGAATACAGTCTCGTGACTGCATGTGTGTGTGTGGGAGGTGGGTAGGAGGGAGTGTGGATGGACATTAGAATTTCAAAACTGGGTTGTAACTAACTCTGGGGAGGTCCTTCTTAACTCTGAACGGTTGCTAAGAAACAGGTCTCAAGTCGAGGAGTAACTGCCAACCCCTGAATTAAACCTACCATAGAAGAGTACAAAAAAAAAAAACCCCACTAAGTGAAAGTCGAAAACAATCTCTGAACCTATGTGGAATTTTGCAGAAATAGCACCCTTAACTCAATCCAGAACTTGGTAGAAAAATGGAATCAGTATGTCTCCTGCTTTTTTCTTTCTTAAAGACTAAGTAAATGTGGAAGGTGTCACATGGTCTATGTAAAGGAAAATCCATCACCTTGTGATGTAGTATCAGCTGCATTTGTTCCTAGGCAGGAAAACTATAAAGCATCTTATATGGTTTTCTAAGATCAATCAGTGTTAAGGTCACTGAGCAAGAACAACTTCAAACTTTCCCGAAAAACCTCTGGAGACGGTTACCTTCAGTGATTGATGTAAAGGAAGAACAGGTGATAAATTTTGCAAAACAGAGCTTCCTCCTTCTTTCCAATAGACACTTCCATGTTGCTGTTAAGTTAGGAAAAATAGAGAAAGAAGGTTGATGCTATGATTCCCATTAAATGGTGATAAATGTGCATACCACCAGTGCTGAATAATGCCAGCAAAGGTGAGATTAAAACAATTATTTACTGCTGAAAGAAAAGGCTTTTCCCAAAATTTTCTTTTTGGTTTCCTTCTATAATTATATACCAGGATCAACATATCTTTTAGATAACTATAAACCATTCCGGTAGACAGGAAGATAATGGGTAACAATAGATGACAGAAAAATGATAGAAAGGTAGACATACTGTGGTTCACCTGGAATAGTTTGTGTGTGTAGTCTCACACAGAGAGAGACATAATATGTTATATCCACACACATACCAAATCTCTCAACTTAAACAAAAATAAAAAACAAATTTTAAAAAAACCCAAATCAACAAGATTCCATTACTTAGAAAACAGAAATGGTAATCATAATCCCAGATTCTAAAATGTATTTTTCTGTTCATAGGTGGGAATTAAATGAATAACAAATTAACTTTCCACTTCAAAAATAGCCATGCAACGTATTTTAAAGGGCCCACACTATGCAGAGAAGTCCTAATCTGTACTGGCCAATCAACCCCTCATCATGGTAGCAGACAAGGAGCAGATAAAGGAAGTGCCACAGAGTGAGGAGGATGAGAAGTTGGAGAAGTAGCAGGGCTTGAAGGAGGAAGTAGAGAGAATGTGGAAAGTCAAGACAGGCTCCAACAGATCCCAGGAAGGAAGTAGAGAAGAGGGCAGGATTAGGAACAGCTAAGATCCTGCACAGAAAGCTCAAACTGGGGCGTTAGTTCTTACCTGATACTCCCCTTCTCTGGGCAGGTGGAGACAGTGGTCATGCATGGGTTAACTCAGCCAGTAACCAATAGAACTGAGTCTATCAAAGTGATGTCATCGCCTCTGAGGAGTGTCCTCCCACTTTCTTGATGAAGGAGATAAGTAGACTGCTGTGCGCTATTCGATTGCTCTCAATCCCTTGATGCTCCAGTATTTCTCCCGGATGTCCCTCTGGGAACTAGGCCAGAGCCTGAAAGATGACCACTGTCTTCACCTGCCCAGAGAAGGGGCATATCAGGTAAGAACCAACACCCCATTCTCCACAGCAGTCATGCATGGGACATACCAAAGCTAGGCCTGTCCCTGGGTGGAAATGAGACTGGGCTAGGAACTTGAAGAGGGAAGAACTTGTTGAATGACCCGCCATCCAAATGCCGCATCCGGCAAAGCGTATCTATCCACCTTATAATGGTGGATAAAGGGGGTAGTAGTAGTCCAGGTGGCCGCCTTGCAGATCTCCTCCACCGAGGCCTGCCTTGTCCACGCCGCCGCCGTAGCCGCACTGTGCGTGGAATGTGCTGTGATGTTGGATGGAGGTATGAGGTGATGTGCCAGGTAAGCTCTTGAAATGGCAGATCGGATCCAGCGCCCAACCATAGATGGAGACGCTTTTAGCCCCTTATTTGTGGGATGGAAAGACACGAAGAGAGCTTCGGTGCGCCTGAAGACGGCCATCTTGGCGATATAGATCTTAAGAGCACGTCGTGCGTCTATCCTGTGCCATTTGCATTCAAATCTGTGAGAAGGATTAGGGCAGAAATTTGGAAGAGTGTGGTTTAGAGATTGATAAAAGACCAAATTTACCTTTGGAACAAAGGTGGGATCAAGGCGAAGGACCACACAGTCCGGATGAAATACACACAGGTCAGATCGGATGGAAAGGGCCGTCAATTCCGAGGTCCGCTGTGCCGACGTGATGGCCATCAGAAAGGTTGTCTTCAGTGTAAGATGATGCAATGAGACTGACCTGAGAGGTTCAAAGGGCGGTTCAGTGAGAAAGTCAAGGACCCTGGCTAGATCCCACAAGGGGAAACAGCCTATGACGGGAGGAGAGATTAGACGTGCCCTTAATGAAACAGCGAAGGGTTCAAGGAAAGAGGCTCATTCCGGTGAAGTGAGAGAACTGAAGAGAGAGCCAACACTTGTCGACGTAGGGTGTTTGGCGAAAGCACCTTATCAAGCCCCTGTTGCAAGAACTTCAAAACCTGGGGGACTGAAGCCTCCAGGGGGTGGCATCTTGAGAGCAGCACCATGTAGTGAAGGTCTGCCACGTTGCTTCATAGATCCTGTTAGTGGCTGGGTGGCAAGAAGCCTGAATAGTCCGAATTACAGTCTCAGAAAGGTTAGCCGCCCTCAAGACCACCCGCTCAGCCTCCATGCGGTTAGGCGGAGCCAGGACAAGTCAGGATGGTGAGTGGACCCCTGATGAAGAAGGGACGTTATCATTGGAAGATGTCATGCCGGGCCCACTGAGAGATTGATCAGGTCCGCATACCAGGGTCTGCGCAGCCAATGAGAAGCAATTAGGATGAGTTCGGCCTCTTCTTCTATCATTTTCCGAATCACCTTCTGTATCAGCGGGAAGGCGTACAGGAGACCGTGAGGCCACCTGCACCTTAAGGTGTCCACGCTTGGTGCCGTGTAACGAGACAGGTACCTAAGGAAGCTACCTGTTGGATGCCGTTGCGAATAGATCTAGCACCGGAGTCCCGTATCTGGACGACAGCTGTCTGAAGCAGTTGGAGGAAGCCCCGTCCTGTCCACAAAAGGGCTGCCTACAATCGAAGGATTGATTCCGACCTTCCTGCTTTTTAGTAGCCGGTTGTAGAGCCTTTCTTTTATCCTTACCCTCCACTAGTAGAGGTTCTAAAGAAAAGGGAGGAAGAATAGGAAGAGGAGGCCAGTCTCCTTTTGGCTCGGGCCTCCCCCTGCCACTGCTTCAGCCAGAGGAACCGGCGAGTGATGATAGAGGATGCTCAAAGCTATGGCTTTGGACGTGAAACGGGCCACATCTAAGGAGGCATCTGCGGTGTATTCTAGGGCTGCCTTCAATTTGCTAATGTCCCTGCGAGCCTTAGAATCCCTGGCCGGAAGTCTCCCTTGAAGTTGTCTTAGCCATAAGAGGGCAGAGCGACTAAAGAAAGAAGCAGACGTAGCTGCCCTGATGGCCCAAGCCGAGGTCTGATGTCCCTTGACCAGAGTTTGTTCTATTCTCTTGTCTTCAGGGTGAAGAGCCTCCTCCGGAGCTACCGAGGCTGCGTTAGGAGAGGACAAGCTAACTACAGGTAAGTCATTACAAGGTACCTCTAGAGCCTTGGCGAGTTCTGATCCCACGTTATATAGGCGCTTGTCCAAGGTATTGGGGAGGAGGCCTGTACCTAGTGATGCCCACTGGTTCTGGACCACGTCTATGAAGAGTCTGGGAGACGGAATCACCTCCCTTTCCACTTTAGGCTGGATGAAGATGGGGTCGATGGGGTCCGCCTTGTCCGCCTCCGTTCCCTGAGGAGCCTTGGGTAAAGGGATGCCAACAATCTTCTTGGCCTTAAAGAGAAGAGACCGAATGACAGCAGGTTTAAAGAGACTGACAAAGGTAGGTGGGTCGGGGGGAAGGTCCTCGTCTTCCGAGAGATCTGAATCTCATGCAGGGCATTCCTCCTCTCCGAAAACCGACAGTTGGCTGGACGTGCCAGGTAACTCATGCGAGGAAGAGGCCGAGAGATCACCATTCCTGCGTCTGGAACCAGAAGAAGAAGACCTGCGTGGAGTAGAATGGTTAGAAGACCTGTGCTTAAATCCTCCTGCTACACCACGTTCAATGGCCTCAGATATCATATCAGCCATGCCGGATGAGTAAGAATGGCAGCGGGAAGGGGGAGAGATATCCTCCTGGAACAAGGGGTCCCCATCAGGAGTGGCACTCCTGCCACCCTCGGATTCATCCCCACTACAGGCCAGATCGCGCATGCCCCTGGCTTCCTCATGTTGGATAATGGATGCTGCAGGGGAGAGATCATCCTCCGAATCAGAAGATAGGTCAGGAGAACTAGGTTGAACAGGCTTCTGGGGCTGAAACAGAAGAGATTCCATGTGTTTGGTCTTGCCCCAGGCCTTTTTGGGAGGAGCCTGAGTGGCATTGCCATCTTCCTGCGAAGGTAGATTGTCTGTGGTCCTGTGACTGGACCTGGGAGCCTTGGAAGAGGGCTCAGTGGGGGGAGCCTCTGGGGCAGGTCTGCATCTATGGGTCCTGGATAAAGGAGACTCGGTGGTGGGAGCAGTGTCCAGGGTAGTTAGAGGTACTTGTGACTCATGGGCATTAGAGGAAGCCATGGTTTGTATTCACGACTTTGTTGTCTCGAAGGGGAGAGTCAAAATGGCCACCGGAGTGTCTTCGCGTCAAAACAAAATGGCCACTGAGGTTACAGAGCCTATGGGCCAGGCACCAGGAGGTAGCCACGGAAGGAACGAGGGCGGTGTGGACCATGAGAGGTGGCTGCAGAAGTGATGGCAGCAGCAGCGGCAATCTAGCAGCGGCGGTGTGCGGCGGCGGCACTTTCCTGGCGGCGGCGGCAACGTTTGGCGGTGAGGAAGAGCCAACAGAAGGGGCAGCGCTAAGCGGAGCCTCCAACGGCAAGTGCTAGGTAGCGCTGAGTCCAGGGGAGCCTTTGCAACCGCAGGCAAAGTCAAGAGGCTAAAAGCCTCCGAAGAAAACCCTGGAAGTCCCTCTCAGGAAGCCCTGGGGCTAAATGAGAGCCCTGGCTCCGAGAGGAGCTATTATCAACGATCCTGTCCTTCACTAGGAATTTAGAAGTAAAATTTTTAGAGGAGAAGCCAATTAAAACAGATTAAAGTAGCCAATTCAGCAATTTTGAATAGTTAAGTTGAGAGAGCAATTAGGACAGCCAGTTCCGATCGAAGTGAGTCTAAAAAAGCGGGAGGACACTCCTCAGAGGCAGTGACATCACTTTGGTAGACTCAGTTCTATTGGTTACTGGCTGAGTTCACCCATGCGTGACCGCTAGCTACACAAACTTTGGGGAACCAGGGGCCTCTGGTAGAGGAAGCAGAGGAAGAAGACGTATGTCTCCAACACTGGGAGGGAGGGAGGGAGGGAGGGAGGGAAGGAACGGGGAGGGTGGGAGGAAGAAAGATGGAAGGGAGGGAGGAAAATGGAAGGGAGAGAGGGAGGGAGGAAGATGGGAGGGAGGGAGGAAGATGGGAGGGAGGGAGGAGGATGGGAGGGAGGGAGGGAACATGGAAGGGAGGGAGGAAGATTGGAGGAAAAGGGAGGGTGGGAAGAAGGAAGGAAAGAAGATGGGAGGGGGAGGGAGCGAGGGAAGAAGGAATGAAGGAAGATGAAAGGGAGGGAGGGAGGTGGGAGGGATTGTGAGATTGAGGGAGGGGAGGATTTAAACTGAGGCCAACATACTGAGGCCAAAGCATCTGTTTTCCATCATTGCCCTTCCTTTCAACCAACCTGTCCAGCTCCAGACAAAGCTTTTACAGTGGAGAAATTAAAGCCTGCAGACTTCATCTTTTCCAAAATCAGATCCAGGGCCTAGAAAAAGAAAAAGAAAAAGAAAAACATTGCAGAGTAATTTCTGGAAATTTGGAAATCTCACATGTCTCAGGGATAAACGGAAAAGAGATGCCAGGGGCAACCATGAGGGGTTTTTAGAAAAAATCAACATGAAGGTCAGAAACATCCCACCGAAGCTCTGCCCCCTTCTCCACAAGCTTCACAGCTGTTTTTCATAACAAAGACACCCCACACAAGACCCTGGATGGGGGAGGCTGCAGTTGTGCAAACCCCTGGGTAAAAACCTCTGTCCTATGAGTTGCACCGGTTGCCAGGTGGCTTCTGGGGACATGTCAAGATCATCATCAGTGGTGCCCTTTCGTGGTTCAGAACCAGACTTCTCTGTGGAACCGTATCTCTTTCTTCCTCTTTGCCTCTTCATGCTATTAGCTCTAGCAATGCAGGTGTCCTCCAGGTCCCATCAGGGCAGTTGTGTGGTCTTCTGGGACCTTGGAAACATGCCATGGTGGTGACCATGTCTTCCCTGGGAGATAGCATCCAGCCCAAGCGACTATTTCCTTCCTGCCTCCCTTCCCTCCCTCCTTCCTTTTTCTTCCTTCCTTCATTCTTCCTCCCTCCTCCTTCTTGTTTCCTTCTTTCTTCCTTCGCTCCCATCCTTCTTCCTCCTTCCCTCCCTCCCTCCTTTTCCTTCCCTTCCTTCCTCCTCTTCCTTCCTTTCCTCTCTCCCTTCCTTCCCTTCTTTCTCCCTCCCTCCTTCTCTTGCTTTCCTTCCTCCCTCCTCTTCCTTCCCTTCCTTCCTCCTCTTCCTTTCTTCTTCCTCCCTCCTCCCTTCTCAATTCCTTCTTCACTCCCTCCCTCCTTTTCCTTCCCTTCCTTCTTCCTCTTCCTTCCTTCTCCCTCCCTCTCTCCTTCTCTTCCTTCCCTTCCTCTCCCTCCCTCCCTTCTTTCTCCCTCCCTCCTTCTGCTGCTTCGCTTCCTCCCTCCTCCTCCTCCTCCCCTTCCTTCCCCCTCTTCCTTTCTTCCTTCTTCCTTCCTTCTCATTTCCTTCTTCCCTCCCTCCCTCTTTCCTCCTTCCCTCCCTCCTTCTCTTGCTTCCCTCCCTCCTTTTCCTTCCCTTCCTTCCTCTTCCTTCTTCCTCCCTCCCTCTCCTTCTCTTGCTTCCCTTCCTCCCCCCCACCGTCTTGCTTCCCTTCCTCTTCTTTCCTTCTTCCCCCTCCTTCTCTTGCTTCCCTCCTCTTCCTTCCTTCCTTTCTTCTTCCTCCCTCCCTCCCTTCTTCTCTTGCTTCCCTTCCTTCTTCCCTCCCTCCCTTTTCCTCCCTCCTTCTCTTGCTTTCCTTCCTCTCTCCCTGCTTCCCTTCTTCCTCCCTCCCTCTCCTTCTCTTGCTTCCCTTCTTTTCTTCCTCTCCTTCTCATTTCCTTTCCTCTGCCTTCCTCCCTTCTTCCTCCCTCCCTCTCTCCTCTTGCTTCCTTTCCTCTCTCTCTCCCTCCCTTCTCCCTCCCTCCCTCTCTCCTTCTCTTGCTTCCTTTCCTTTCTCCCTCCCTCCCTCTCTCCTTCTCTTGCTTCCCTCCCTCCCTTCCTTTGCCACTTTTGTGATTTTCAAAAGCCAAAATTCCCCATCCTCCCATTCTTTGACTCGGAAATCCACAAGTCTTGAAGTTGCCAAGGTTTGACCTCCCAGGACGACAGAGTCCAAAATTTATGGCCATATCAGAACAAGACAGAAGTTCCAGTATGAGCCCCGGGACAGGACAACTTTGCAATCCACCCTGATATTGCAATATTGTTCTTAGTGTTGTCTTCCCTAATATAGCAATAGATCTTGGGGGTTTTTCTTGTTCTTGGACACATTTTGCCTCCTTGCTCCATTGGCTCGAATAGTGCATAATCACTTGGACTAAAACCGCTTGTAACTTGAACAAATAAACACTGAAATAAATCAGCCAGCGCTGGTGGGAGGAAGAAGTAGCTTTATCCTCAAACAGCCCCGGGATCCTTCTAGGTTAAGCCAATCTCTCCATTTGGCCATATTGTTTCAACCCCGGGGTGGACAGAAAAGCTTTGCAGTTTCACCCAACACCTTTGCTCTTCTCTTTCAATAAATACAGGTGGTCCTTCACTTACGGCCACAATTGAGCTCAACATTTTTGTTGTTAAGTGAGTTAAATGAATTTTGCCCCAATTTACAGCCCAATTTCTTGTCAGACGTGTTAAAGTGAACCACCGCAGTTGTTAAGTTTAGTAACATGGTCGTTAAGTGAATTCCCGGTGGAGTTTGCTTGTCAGTAGTTCACAAAAGGGGGTGACATGACCCCAGGAGACAGAGCCACGGTCATAAATATGAGTCACTTGCCAAGTGTCAGAATTTTGGTCATATAGCCATGGGGATGCCGTAATGGTTGCAAATATGAAAAGCGTTCATGAGTCACTTTTTCAGTGCCATTGTAACTGAACGGTCACTAAATGAGGACCACCTGTATGAGGACCAATCCCTCCTTTTTCTTCCCCAGACTTTGCTCACCTAAAAGCAGAACCAGTTTTCTGGAAGTCTGGATCTGGCTGAGCAAGCGGATCTAAGCACCCCAGGCCCTGGGACTTTGACACCCCTGGCCTACCTTAATATTCATTTTAATCTACATTTTTTTTAAAAAAATCCAGCTTTGGGAAGCATTGGGTTGGTAAATATTACTAGCTGCCTTTACCGGGACAAGAAAGTGGGGCAAAAATCAGGAAGAAAAATAAATAAATTCATTTTATAAATCTCCTCATGATATTTTATAACTTCACAAACTGCTACAGGAATAGTGCAGGAGTGTAGGGTTGTTAAGGAAGCCACGCAGGCTGGCTAATAGGATAATTCTTTACAAACCTGGCTTTTCACTCTTTTAAACTGACTTCAGCAGAAACACCCAGGCCAGTTTTTCAGACCAGGGTGGGCAGTTAATTTTCCCAAGGGGCCGCATGAGAAACCTGGACTTCAGCGCGCCAGAGAGGGACAGTGAAAAGGCCAGATGTGTCCCGTGGGCTGCAAATGCCCAGGTCTGTTTCAGACTGAGCCAAGCAGAGAAAAACGAGTGTTGGCCTTAAATCTAGCAAGAAAGAAATAAAGCTGCATCTCTTATTGGGGAAAATTATCTTCCCACCTTCGATGTCACCTCTTCTCTCTCTTCTTTTCTCGCCTCTCACCTCTCCCCCTCTCAATTCAAGTTGTGAATGCTCCAACACTGGAAGTTTTAAAGAAGATGTTGGATAACATTTGTCTGAAGTGGTGTAGGGTTTCCTGCCTAAGCAGGGGGTTGGACTAGAAGACCTTCAAGGTCCCTTCCAACTATTCTATTCTATTAATAAATAAATAAAAACCACAGTAACATCTGTACCCTTCAGCTGCACAGATTTATAAAGGCCCGTGGCAACAATTCAACCATCTGTCAGACAACACCAAATGCAGCCAACAGCAAATCAGTGAGATGGATTTGCACCGGTGGAGTCGTGAAGCCAAGGAGTGAACTTACATTTTTATATTTTGGGGGGGGGGGGTGGAGGGGAAAGGGGGTAGAGAGAAGCGCATCAGAAAATGTTTCTCTTAATGCTTTCTTTCTTTTTTTGCCCTTGCATTGTACAAAGGCTCAATTGTGAGTTTTGCCTTCATTTGAAATATTTTTATTTCAAAGACAGGCGATACAAAAGGCATTTTAACCTATAAAGGGGATAGAAAGGAATGTAATTGAAGTGGCCCCCCACTTACAACAGTTCAGTTAGTGACCAAAGTTACAGTGGTACTGAAAAAAGATACTTATGACCATTTTTCACACTGCAGTATCGCCCTGGTCATTTGATCAAAATTCAGATGCTTGGCAACTGGTTCATATTTATGACGGTTGCAGTGTCCTGGGGTCACGGGATCCCTTTTTGGAACCTTCTGACAAGCAGAGTCTATGGGGAAGCGAGATTCACTTAACAACGGTTTTATTAATTTAACAATTGCAGCGATTCACTTACAAAATGGGCAAGAAAAGTCGCAAAATGGAGCAAAACTCAATCAACAAATTTCTCACTTAGCAGCATAAATGTTGGGCTCAGTTGTGGTCGCAAGTTGAGGACTACCTGTACAGATGGTCCTCATTTAATGACCTCTGGTTCAGCAACAGTGCCATGGTGTTAAGCACAGCACTCCTGCAGTCACGTAATCTCTCTTTGAGTGCTAGGCAACCAGTTTGCACTTTACAACAGTTGCTGAGTCCACAGGTTGTAAGTGTGAAAAATAATCCTAAGTCACTTTTTCAGTGCCATTGCAACTGCAAATGGTCACTAAACAAACTATTGTAAATCATTGACTACCTGTACCACTTATTTTTTCCTCTAAATATTGTCTTAAAAGGTGGCGGTTCCCCTCGCACATGCGTGCCAGTCGTTCCCGACTCTCGGGGGCGGTGATCATCTCCATTTCTAAGCTGAAGAGCCAGCGCTGTCCGAAGACGTCTCCATGGTCATGTGGCCGGCATGACTAAATGCCAAAGGTGCATGGAATGCTGTTACCTTCCCACCAAAGGTGGTTCCTATTTTTCTACTTGCATTTTTACATGCTTTCGAACTGCTAGCTTGGCAGAAGCTGGGACAAATAATGGGAGCTCCCTCCGTTACGCGGTGCTAGGGATTCAAACTACCGACCTTTCTGATTGACAAGCTCAGCGTCTTAGCCACTGAGCCTATTGGAGATTGGAAGATTTGCAGTCTTTGCACATTTCTGGGATACATTTTCTTAATTTGTTTTGGAATGGAGCGCAAATAGTCATTGATTATGACCACAGACCCTAAATATTGTCTTACTTGAAAACAATTGACAGAATAAGCTCTAGACTCATAACTACTCACAAAAACGCTTTGAGCCCTGTGAGGATCTCTTTCTGGGCTGGTTGAGGAGCATTTTTGGAAGGTAAGTTTTCCTTCTGGTCCTTCAGGCGGCTTCCGGGTATAGGAAGTCCTCGATTTACAACCGTTCACTTAGTAACTATTCAAAGTTACAACAACACTGAAAAAAAGTGACTTTGTGACTCAGGCAATTCGATTCTCACTAGGCTTAGCCTTCCATCCTTCCGAGGTCAGTAAAATGAGGATTGCTGGGGGAAATATGCTGACATTTGTAACCTGCTCACAGAGGGCTGCAAAGCACTGTAAAGCAGTCTACTAAAGTGCTATTGCTACTCTTCATACTTAAAACAATTGTTGGATCCCCTGGTCATGTGATCAAAATTTGGACACTGGGCAGGTGGCTCATGTTTGTGATGGTTGAAATGTCCAAGGGTCATATTTTCACTTTTTCTGACTTTTTTTTAATGCTTTATTTATTTTATTTATATCACTTATAAAAATTCAATTTCCATCAAACAGTGTGTATTCTAGGTACAACTGTTTTTTTAAACAGTCATAATCCAAATATTTACAGTAGTATTCATCACAATAATATTGATAATATAATAACAATAATACTTAACATTATCTACTTTAACAACTCTCCATTTTAACATTTCCTCCCTTTATGTCTCCCCATTTCTAACTTCTGTTTCTGCTGTTTAACCATTGATCAAATAAGTCCCATAACAAAAAATATTCATTTTTTTTTGTGACCTTCTGACAAGCAAAGTCAATGGGGAAGCCAGATTCACTTAATAACGGCGTTACTGACTTAACATCTGCAGAGATTCACTTAACAAGTACTGTATTTTTCGGACTATAAGACGCACCATGATTTTGAAGAGGTAATTTTTTTAAAATAAGCTTTTGCACTCTGCAGGCCTCCCAAACCTCCTGCACACCTCGTTTTTTGCACACACAAAAAGGAGGGGGGGCATGCAGAGCTTTGGGAGGCTCTTAGAGTGCTGCTGGGAGGGAGGGCAAAAACAAGCAAAAAAGTACTCATTTTTCACAAAAACGGGCCATTTTTTGCAAAAAAGAAAAAAGAAAAGGGCATGAAGAGGCTTTGGGAGGCTTGTAGAGTGCTCCTGAGGGCTGGGGTGGGGCAAAAATGTTTTGCTCATTTTTGCCCTCCCCAGCCTCTACGAGCACTCTGGAAGCCTCCCAAAGCCTCTGCATGTCCATTTTTGCAAAAGGGGTGGGGTTTCAGGTGGTCAAAAATGCTGTATTCAGTGTATAAGACGCACCCAGATTTTCACCCTCTTTTTTGAGAGAAAAGGGTGCGTCTTATACTCTGAAAAATACGGTATGTCATGAAGAGTGGTAAAATGAAGCAAAACTCACTTAACAACTGTCTTGCTTAGCAACATAAATTTTGGGCTCAATTGTGGTCGTCGGTTTGGGGTGTACTGCGAGTCCCAAGGTCAGGTTGGGGTGCTTCAGGGGGGCGAGGGAGGCCCTGGGAGGCCCAGTAGAGTGAGTTGAGGGGGGAAGGAGCTGCTGCAATGCAGTGTGAAGACAAGGAGGCCAACAGAAGAAGCAGGGACTAGCCAGAATACAGGTAGTCCTTAACTAACAACTGAGCCCAAAATTTGTGTTTCTAAGGGAGAAATGTGTTCTGCCCCATTTTACGACATTTCTTGTCACATTTGCTAAGTGAATCATTGCAGTTGTCAAATTGGTCACATGGTTGTTAAGTGAATCTGATTTCCCCCTTGACTTTGCTTGTCAGATGGTCACAAAAGGGGATCACGTGACCCCAGGATACTGCAACCATCATAAATGTGAACCACTTGCCAAGCATCCCAATGTAAATCACTTGACCCCATTGATGCTGCAATGGTTATAAGTGTGGGAAACAGTCATGTCCCTATTTTCAGTGCCGTTGTAACTTCGAACGGTCACTAAGTGAACCGTTGTAAGTCGGGGACTACCTGTAATGTGGGACCTTCTCTGCCAGATTCCCCATTGATTTTGCTTGTGGGAAGCCAGCAGGAAAATTGGAAATGTTGGTTAAGTGACTAAACAGAGGCAGTGACTCACTTAACAACTGTAGTAAGAAAGGTTGTGAAATGGGGCCAAACTTGCTTAACGAATGTCTCACTTAGCAACAGAAATTTTGGGTTGAATTGTGGTAGTCAAGGACTGCCTGTACGAAGAACTTGGAAAACATCAAGACATTTCGGGAGATATTGGTGTTTAGTGGCACCATACCACCTCCATAGGAGACTGATTGGCAAAAAAGATTAGATTAGATTAGATTAGATTAGATTAGATTAGATTAGATTAGATTAGATTAGATTGACTGAATTGGATTGGATTGGATTGGGAATGGGAATGGGAATGGGAATGGGAATGGGATGGGATGGGATAGAATAGAATAGAATACAATACAATACAATACAATACAATACAATACAATACAATACAAAACAATAGCAGAGTTGGAAGGGACCTTAGCGGTCTTCTAGTCCAACCCCCTGCTTAGGCAGAAAACCCTACACCCCTTCAGACAAATTGTTATCTAATCTCTTCTTTAAATCTTCCAGTGTTGGAGCATTCACAACTTCTTTAATTGTTAATTGTTCTGTCAGGAAATTTCTCCTTAGTTCTTTTTTTTTAATAAAATTTTTATTTTAAAACAAACACAAACACACAAAACATATAACATAAAAACCTCTTCAACTGCATACAGTGTGTCGATTGGTTACAAGGTCTTTCTGTATCCTTTCCATAGTTTGATTATCACTCTTGTTTCTCCATTTTAAACAAGTTATTCTAAATATGTATCCATTTATATTATAATGATTCATTATATCACCTTCAATATATCCAATAATAAAGAAAATTTTATATCCTATTCTAAGTCATTCTATTATTTTAGCATTGATAACATTCTCTAATAATTTTCAATTCCATGTTTTTTCCATTATTAGTATCATCAATCTAATATACATGTATAGTAATTGTTATAATTGTTAAACATCCATTAAGCATAGCTATTATTACATCCTTTTTATATGAAACATGTTAAATTTGAACTAAATTTATATTATGGCATTTCATTACATCATCCTGAAATCATCCAATGATATTACATCTTTATATTCCATTCTATATAGAATTATTTATCTTTTATAAAACGGTTTTTCAACATCATCTCCATCATCCTCACTTACAGTTTGTACAAAATTTCATATTATCAATCTAGTATATATAAATATTTTATTATCATTATTGATCATTTATTTGACTATAGCTATTATTACTTTGTCTTATACATAGTACTCAAAATTTAACTACATTTAACTAAATTTTATTGTGACATTTCATCATCCCGTATCCTTCCAGAAATAGTGCAGTCCAATACCTCTTGCCATTTGTAGAATCTGTATTCTAAGTGTTTTCTTGATAAGTCTTCTTCTCTTGACAACTTGTTATTCATTGCCTATCTTATAAAGATTCGAAACCCTCTATCTGTTCCTTTCATCAGCTTGACTTTTGTTATCGCTGGTGCTTCTGCTG
Organism: Natrix helvetica; assembly: GCF_964273705.1. Lineage (NCBI taxonomy): Eukaryota > Metazoa > Chordata > Lepidosauria > Squamata > Natricidae > Natrix > Natrix helvetica. The sequence goes on along the minus strand of NC_138554.1, from coordinate 134,025,900 downwards.
AAATTACTCTCATTGTTTCTGCCAAATTTTCTCCCCGTTCTTCATCTATAGTTTGACATCTGAGATAGATTTCCAGTTCATTGATCTCTCCTTTCCATATTTCGCACTTATCATTTCCCTCCACTCTCGATTTGCTGTCAGTGTCAACAATTTTCTTATCACTTTCATATGTCTCTGTGGTTTTTTGAACTCTGTCCTCAAATTTCATTGTTGTTTTATAAATATTCTCAACTCTTCCCTCTGTACTTTCTGTATTTTGATCTATAATTTCAAGTCTCTTTTCAATTCTCTCTGGCATTATTAAGATTTTGAATTTCTAGCATAATTCTTTGCAATGTTAGTCCCTTTTCTTCTTCATATTGGGCCATTTTTCCAGATTATAAACACTGCCACTAAAACATCCGAGGCTTTTGCTAGGTTTCAAACAAATTCAGTAAAGTTTTTCGGGTCAAAGCTTTCTTTTTCCTTCAAAGAAACACCTGTATAAACAAGATGTTTTCCACTGACCCTTTCAGTAAACAAAGCCAATAGCTTTGTATTATCAGATGTTGCCAAGCCTCTAGCCTCTAGAGGGTGGTGTTACATCCTTTCCCTCTTTTTTTGACTCTCTTTCTAAACTCCGAACTCCAGAAGAGAAGAAAAAAAATGTTTAAAGATTACGATCCGGCCGAGCCTTGCAAGGAAAGAAACTTTTAATCCACAAATACAAAAAATGGAAAAAGTATAGAGGAAGAAGGGGAAAAAAAAGACCAGTCCAGTTTAAAAGTAAGAGGCATTTGTAAAAATTCCATCCATAGAAAAACAAAAACAAAATTAAAGTGAAAAAGATAGCACGATAGTTTTAAACCAGGGTTAATTCGCTGCTTGCTTCCTTCTGTCTTCAATTTTATTTTAATTCTAAGTCTTTTGGGTTTTCTCTTCTCTAATAATAAGGATTTTTCTCACCATTTCGACACACTGTCTCTCCTATTCTGCTTGCGTTTCAGGGGTCTGTTCCCAATCTTCCGCAGCCATTTTGGCTGCTTCTCTTGTAGCCGGCCAAAAGAAGGTTTTTCCTGGATCAATCAGAAGCTTTGCAATACCCCTGAGATCAGCAGGACGTGCCCTTCTCTATCACCGTTCCTTCAGAACGGTTTAGATCCAAAAGGATCATCCAGCAACAGAGATATCGACAGCAATCCTAGAGCCCCAAGATTGCATGTCGTGTCGTAGCGACATCAGGCCCCGCCTCTCCTCCTTAGTTCTAAGTTGCTTCTCTCCTTCGTTAATTTCCATCTGTTGCTTCTTGTTCTGCCTTCAGATGCTTTGGAGAATAGTTTGATTCCCTCTTCTTTGTAGCAACCCCTGAGATATTGGAAGACTGCTATCATGTCTCCCCTAGTCCTTCTTTTCATTAAACTGGACATACCCAGTTCCTGCAACTGTTCTTTGTATGTTTTAGCCTCCAGTCCTCTAATCCCCTAAAACCATTATCTGTTTGATTGTCTGTTCCTATCATAAAAGAAAAACAAATCCTCCAAAAGTTAAAGAATCAACTGGACAAGGAACAGGGTCTCATCATCCAGATGGAAACCAGAATCGTTTATCTTCCATTTTTTTAAAAAAAGCGGGGAGTGGGCGGTGGAGAACAGTGTTTATGATGAAAACTTGGAAAAGACCAATAAAGCTTTGATAAGAATTAAATACAAATGTGATAATAAGAATTAAATTAAATACAAATAAAAACGAAGGAGACGGTGTAATTATGTGAAAATTGCATTATCAGCCAATGCGAAAGCGTTGGCATCATGTTTGAATGATCACATCTGCTAGGTTAAATAATGGTATAAAAATGCAACTATTTAAAGGAAGCAGGAAAAAACTGCATCATCAAAGGAAATCTCGAGAACGTTGAGAGATAGTAAACAAGCAAATTATAGATTGTCTGGCAAACATAATAGTGCCTTGCATAACCCAGTTTTAATAATGCTGAACTAAGTAGCTGAATCATCTAACAGATATTGCAAAGCAGCCAATTACCGAAATCTATGGCAGCTCTTATTAAGAAGAAAAATGCCATTCCTCCAGACACACCATTCACAGAGGGGGTGGGGGGAATATTTCACAGGCAGCCCTCCTGTGAGTTGCTTTCTGCCAATTGCAAAGAAAAAGCTTTCAAAATTCCCATAGCAAGCAGGGGCATTCAGAAGTGAAGGAATATAGCACTAGCACTAGCACTAAGACTTACCATATTTTCCAGAGTATAAGACGCACATTTCCCCCCCCCCAAAAAAAAATCTGGGTGTGTCTTATACACTGAATACAGCATTTTTGGCCTCCCAAAACCCCACCCCCTTTGCAAAAATGGACGTGCAGAGGGTTTAGGAGGCCTGGAAAGTGCTCCTGGGGGCTGGTGAGAGCAAAAATGAGTGAAAATGGGGCTGTGTTTTGCCTGTTTTTGCCCCCCCTCCCGCAGCCCCAGCAACACATACAAGCCTCCCAAAGCCTATGCATGCCAGGTTTTATGCAAAAAACGTTATCCGTTTTTGTGAAAAACAGGCCATTTTTGTTCGTTTTGGAGGGGGAAGCCCAGGAGTATTTTGCAGGCCTCTCCAACTCTCTGCATGCCTGTTTTTCACAAAAAATGAAGCATGCAGAGGGCTTGGGAGGCCTGCAGAGTGCAAAAAACTTGTTTTTTAATTTACCTCTTCAAAATCTTGGTGCGTCTTATACTCCGATGCGTCTTATACTCCAAAAATATGGTATATACCACTTTACAGTGCTTTACAGCCCTCTCTAGGAGGTTTTACAGATTCAACTTATTACCCTCAGCAATCTGCGTCCTCATTTTACTGACCTCAGAAGGATGGGAGGTTGAGTCAACCTTGAGCCTGGGGAAAATCGAACTGCTAAAGTGATGGCAGTCTGCAGTCAGCAGAATTAGCCTACAATACTGCATTCCGACCACTGCGCCACAATGGGTCATAATATCTTAATGCATTGGAGTTCCCTTCCATTAGCAATGATTTCTGGCCCAGGTCTATCAAACTATGAATATGATGAATATCGAACTATTCACTCAGCAGGACAAACACAAATCTTTGTCACTGTTTATTTGTCAAGATCTTCTGGTTAACGTAGACTCAAAAATGCATGAAAACCAGTAGATCGGTTAACTAAGGGATCAGCTATCGCGCTTACGCAGATGTCCTATCTATAGTCCTGGAAGAAAAACGCAGGTAGTCCTCAACTTACAACCACAATTGAAACCAAAATTTCTGCTGTTAAGTGAGACAGTTGTTAAGTAAGTTTGGCCCCATTTTACGACCTTTCTTGACACAGATGTTAAGTGAATCACTGCAGTTGTTAAGTTAGCAACATATTTGTTAAGTAAATCTGACCTCCCTCCTCCCCATTGATGTTGCCTGTCAGAAGATTTCCCCAAAAGGTTTCCCAGGACACTGCAACCGTCATAGGTATGAGTCAGTTGCCAAGTAACTGAACCTGGATCATGGAAATGCTGCAACCGTGGCAGGTTAAACAACGGTTGTGAGTCATTTTTTGGGGTGGGGGTTGGGGATTGGGGTTTTGATACTTAAAGTATCGAAGCTTTATCAATATCTGGATGAAGACATCAAAACAGCTGATCGTGTGTTACTGCACTGTCCTTTTTGAAACAACTGGTGCTCCATATAAAAAGCCAGGTCATTTACTGAGAATTTAGGTCAGACTGAAGATTCTTTTCTATTACAGATAGTAACTTACAACCATAAGGGATCCCCAAATTTTTGTTGCTAAGCAAGACAATTAAGTGAGTTGTGCCCCTTTACAACCATTTTTGCCACAACTATTAAGTGAATCTGGTGTCGTCGTTGTCGTCCCCCCGACCACTTCTGTTCTGACCTAGGCTTCCCGAGAGCATGAAGCAAACTCCTTGTCCCAACAACAAAAACCTTTTATTAATTGACTGTGAATTCTGCTCATCCACATCCAGCAAAGTCTTTCAAGGGAGGATTTATAGTCACTGACCTTCTCTGGCTTGGAGAGCTGCCAGGCCGATATCTGCAAAACTTGGCAAGGAATTTTGGAGAGTCACGAACCAATGAAGCGAACTAATTGTCTCCTGCAAACTCCACTCCCCTTTCGCTCCTCTTTTGTTTCCTCTGGGAGGGGCCATTCGTCATCCACCTGTGGCCTTACTCCCAAGTCGACCCCTGTTCTTTAGCTGTTCCCTTTGTCAGGCAACTCTACGCATGCACACGCTGGGAACAGGCTCCAGCTGTTTGTCTGCCTCACTGATGTCTGAATCTGAAGGCAGCTGATAACTGGCATACGGCTCTGGCCCTCACTCTGCCTTTGACACAGAGCCCTCCTCAGAGCCTTCCCCAGATTCCAGGACTAGCACATCTTCCTCCCCAACCTCCTCACTGTCTGAATCGGCTGCCAGCTCTGCTGGCTGCTGGCGGGCCACAACAGCTTCTTGGAAGCCAGTTGGAGGTCACAAACAGTGATCATATGGCCCCAGGACAGTGCAATGGTCATAAATGCATGACAGTTGTCAAGCACCCCAATTTTGACTGCTTGAGGGTGCTGTAATGGTCATGTGACAACTGGTCGTAAGTCATTTTTTTCAACTCTGAACGATAACTAAATGAACGGTTGTAAGTCAAGGACTGGCCATGTAAGATCAGTTCACTTTAATCTCCAAGAAAATAGCTGAATTCTATTCTAATGGTCAAGATGTTGAACCACAACAGTGTAGCGTGCAATGTACAAGCAAAAACGTATTGCTTGGATCAGATGTAATGTTGGTTTAAAATGAAATATGTTATACCCCAAAGAAGGAATATTCTTTGTTCAAGAGCCACCATTGGCTGGTCTTGTTCTAGCGACATCAGAGGTGGCATTCAGCCAGCTTGGATCAGTTCGCCCCAACCAGTAGCAGAAATCGGGGGTGGGCCGACGAAGTAAGTGGATGCGCTCACGGCGAACTGTTGGTAACAAAATGTGAAGCCCACCGCTGAGCTTCATCCGTATCTAACTTGAGAATCCCAATTTATATAATTTGTCATTTATCTTGGGCTTCCTAGAGGAATTAATATTTATCAGGCAGGATAGAGGTAGTCCTTGATGTACGACCCCTTGTTTAGCAACTGTGCTTTAAAAAAAATGTAGCATAGGGCCATTTTTCACACTTACAACCGTTGCAACGGCCCCGTGGTCACATGATCAACCATTTGCAGCCTTCCCAGAGGACTCCTCTCATGCAAAGTCAGTGGGGAAACTGACAAAGTCATATGTCTCACTTAACATCCATGGCAATTCACTTAAAAGACCACAGTTGTAAAATATATTGTGGCTATGTGAAGCCTCACTTAATGACCATAACTTTTAGAAGTGCATTTTTCTTATCCCTATTGTGGTTATAGGTTTAGGATTACCTATTAGATGTATCACATCGAATAAGGAAGGCTGAGCACCAAAGAATGGAGGCCTTTGAACTCTGATCCTGGAGAAGATTCCCGCAAGTCCCTTGGACTGCAAGGCCATCCAACCGGTCAGTCCTAGAGGAGATCAACCCTGACTGCTCTTTAGAAGGCCAGATCCTGAAGAGGAAACTCAAATACTTTGGCCACCTAATGAGAAGGAAGGAGAAGAGCCTAATGCTGGGAAAGATGGAGGGCAAAAGAAGAAGGGGACGACAGAGAATGAGGTGGCTGGATGGAGTCACTGGAGCAGTAGGCGTGAGCTTAAGTGGACTCTGGGGGATGGTAGAGGACAGGAAGACCTAGAGGAATTTTGTCCATGGGGTCACGATGGGTCAGACACGACTTCGCAACTAACAACAACAAAAACATTAGATATATCAGACATTGAGGCTGAAAGTGGGGATTTTAGCCAATATTTGAACATAAGAGCCATGCCTTCATTTCTAGTCCTACAAATCCTGCCTCAAAACATAAAGCAAGTCTCAGCATATAGTTTTCTGCTTGAAATAACTCTCTTAGGAAACCAGTTTAAATTCTTTCTCATTTCTCATGGTTGACATCTGGGTTAAACTGTATTCCATACAGGAACTATGCCAGGCTCTTGGCTTCAAAGGAGTAGATACATATTTGGCTCCTTTTGAGGAGGGCGGGGGGGGATCCAAAATGAAAGCCCACAGTTTCATGATTTTCAAGAAAGAAAGAAAGAAAGAAAGAAAGAAAGAAAGAAAGAAAGAAAGAAAGAAAGAAAGAAAGAAAGAAAGAAAGAAAGAAAGAAAGAAAGAAAGCAAAATAAGAGTCTGGTAGCTTTTTATTGCCCAAATCTAAGCAAATCCACAAAATGACATATTCAAAAAGCACTGGCAATATGAACAAAAGATTAATTCTTACCTTGATCCACATTAACACAGGAGAAGAGACGGATAATCTATCATCGTGTATGTAAACACCACCTTGAGTGCTGCAGGAAATAAGAATATTGAAAACAAATAGCATAACCTGTTTTTCTGCTCTGGGTCTTCCAAAACACAATTGTCTAGTGATCAGACTTGTGCATATAAGGGACAGCTAAACTCACAACTTCCAATTACAGTATTGGGAGAAAAAAGGATACATTCCCTTCTTGTATTAAAATGCAGCTCTAAGCCAGTAAATAAAACCGAAGGACTATTGGTTTTGTTTTTAAACTAACACACATTTGGATAATTTCACTGATGCTTTGATGTAGCCATGTTATTCCTGCTTTAATCAGATTAGTAGAAGTAAACCCTGATTTACAACATTTATGTTAGTGACTTCCTCTGCTGTTATGTGATTGCAATTTGGGTGCTTTCAGGCAACTCGCATTTAGGATTGTTGCATCTTGTCACATTAGCATCAATTTGCGGACCTTCCCAGCCAGCTTCTGACAAGCAAAATCAATTGGTGAAGCCAAATTTCACTTAATGACATGATTCTCTTAACAGCCATGGTAAAAATGGTCATAAAACCGATTTTGTGTTACGTGATGACTTCCTTAATGACTTCAACGCTTAGTTAGCAACAAGCCCCACTGTGGTCATAAGTCAATGACTACTTGCGCTCCATTCCAAAACAAATTAAGAAAATATATCCCAGAAAAGTGCAAAGACTGCACATCTTCCAATCTCCAGAACTATCAAGTAGGAATGTCATTATTCGGAACCCTCTAAAGAGTTCTAACTAGACCAGGGGTCAGCAAACTGCGGCTCTGGAGCCTCATGTGGCTCTTTCATCCTTCTACTGCGGCTCCATCGCCAGTCGGTCCCACAATTTTGGGAGGAGTTTCCGGTTGGGGCAGGGAAGCACGCACCGCCAGGAGAAGACTCTCATGTAAGGGGAGGGTTTTCCGGTCAGCTCCAAAATTGATAGGGCTTTTGGTTAGGGAAGGTAGAGGAAAAAGGACGCCGTGCTAGGAGGAGACTCTATGGTGGGGGAACCGGATTTCTGGTCGGCTCCAGAATTGAATGGAGGGGGGGGGGGCTTCTGGTTAGGACCTTTGTGGCTCTTTGAGTGTTTAAGGTTGCCCACCTCTGATCTTGGCCATTGGCTAAGAGGAAGTTACTAGCCCAAAGACACTAAGTGGCTTCCATGAATTAGACAGGACTAGAATCTTTAAGGTATGAGTCCAGGTTATATGGGAAACTGACTCACCCATGCCTGCACCAAGAGAAAGAGTGTGCTACAGATGCTGTCGGTCAAGGAATTCCAGCTGGCCTCCGGTCCATGTCATTCTGGAGGTAGTGAATTGGTTGGCTCCCACCTCCCTGCTCAAGTGCACCTTGCTCCCTTCCTTGTTATCTTTGTTAATTTTAAGTCGATGTTAACATTTTATTGTTTTAATACTTTACCTAGTTGCTTTTATTTGGTGTTAAGCTGTTCAGAGTCAACTCTTGACATGATGGGCAGCCTCAATCCAACAGCTTCCCCATTACACCACACTGACCGCATCATTGGAGATTTTTAAGAAGAGACTGAACAGCCGTTTGTCAGGAACTATATAGCGGGGGTTTCCAACCTTGGCAACTTTAAGACTTGTGGACTTCAATTCCCAGAATTCCTCAGCTGAGGAATTCTGGGAAATGAAGTCCACAAGTCTTAAAGAATTCTGGGAATTGAAGTCCACAGGTCTTAAAGGAAGTTGCTTCTCCACAAGTCTTAAAGGAATTCTGGGAATTGAAGTCCACAAGTCTTAAAGTTGCCAAGGCTGGAGACCCCTGCCTTGAAGGATTGGAGTAGAACACCTCCAAGATCATTTCCAGCTCTGTAATTCTTTAATTCTTAGTGAAAAGTAGTAACTGGATCAAGATCATCCACTCGGCTTCCAAGTCTAAGGAAAAACTAGAACCCGGATCTTCTACCTCTGTTCCAGCATCTTCACAATGCAGTGTAGATGGGCAGAAGTTTTTTTTTAAAGTATTTAAATAATAATAATTTTTAAAATGCTGGGTTCTTGTGCAACAGGGAACCATCATTGTGGAAAAGAAGAGAGAATAGTGAGAAAGATACCTCTCACCTGCAAGTATATCCTCCAAGTAATTTTTCTCATTTAGAAGTAATAATACAACATTCAAATGACATAGCTGGAAAGGATCTTGGAGGTCTTCTAGTCCAACCCCTATACCTATACCCTACACTGACTCTAGAAAGAGTGCAGAGAGGAGCAACAAGGATGATTAAGGGACTGGAGACTAAAACATATGAAGAACGGTTGCAGGAACTGGTATTTTATATTTGTATATATATATTTTTCATGTAGTAATTTTAATTGTTTTAATTTTGTACTTTGACATGGACTGTACACCGCCCCGAGTCCCTTTTGGGAGAGGGGGCGGTCTATAAGCGCTAATAAATTGAAATTGAATTGAAATTGAATTGTATGTTTAGCTTAAGAGAAAGAAGGACTAGGGGAGACATGATAGCAGTCTTCCAATGTCTCAGGGGTTGCCACAAAGAAGAGGGAGTCAAAACTATTCTCCAAGGCACCTGAGGGTAGAACAAGAAGCAATGGGTGGAAACTAATCAAGGAGAGAAGCAACTTAGAACTGAGGAGAAATTTCCTGACAGTTAGAACAATTAATCAGTGGAACAGAAGTTGCCTCCAGAAGTTGTGACTGCCCCAACACTGGAAGTCTTTAAGAAGATGTTGGATAGCCATTTGTCTGAAACGGTATAGGGTTTCCTGCCTAGGCAGGGGGTTGGACTAGAAGACCTCCAAGGTCCCTTCCAATTCTGTTATTCTATTCTATTCTATTCCATTCTGTTCTTTTCCATTCTGTTCTATTCAAATGCTTGTCCAATCTCTTATTAAAAGAGAGCACCCATAACTTCTGGAGGCAAGCTGTTCCACTGGTTAATTGTTCTGTCGGGAAATTTCTCCTTAGTTCTAGGTTGCTTCTCTCCTTGATTAGTTTCCACCCATTGCTTCTTGTCCTGCCCTCAGGTGCTTTGGACAATAGCTTCACTCCCTTTTCTTTGTGGCAACCCCTGAGATATTGGAGCAATGAAGTGCATATTTAGGAATGGGCAACAAATACATGTAAATGCAATCCCAGAATTCCAGCCAGCTTAAATCAATGTTTTTCAACTTTGGCATATTTAAGAGGTGTGGATTTCAACTCTCAAAATTCCCCAGCCAACACCCTGGATAACTTTTCTTAAAATTTTCAGATGATTGGTTAAAAAAGAAGGGAATAAATTATTCCAAGAAGCTGTAGAAATAATAGTTCTGGGAACTAGCATAGTTCTCTAGCATCACCTGGGATTTAGTCAGCAGAAATTCTAGCTAATTACTCCAGACGGATGTCATCTTAAGTGCAATGTCATCCTGACCCAAAGTTAAGCAAAACAACATAGATTTGTTCCAGGGATAGTCCATTCATCAAGACTGTTTATATTCCAAAATAGCATCTAAATCCATAAACAAGCATATGTGCCTAAGAAAACATCGTGTTCCTTGTCAAACCGAATATGAGTTGCCAAGATTGGGAAACATTTGAGCTAAATCTTTCAACTGAGAATTCTGGGACTTGCAATCCCGACACATCTGGAAAATGCCTGTAAAGGCATTTTCCAGACGTGTCGGGATTGCAAGTCCCATGATTTTCTTTATCCAAAGAAGGCCAATCTACAGTATACCAGTTGCATTAGAACAAAAGGAAGAAAAAAACGTACCCAAATTCTGGCAGATCCTTGTCAAAATTAATAACGTCCTCGTAGATGACTCTCAACCGTTCATCGACCGCAATTACTTTCAGCTGGAGAAAGAACATGTTATTAATTCTGAATTCGGAAGAAGCCATCATTTCTACGTGATCTAAAAAGTGATACTTCATGCTGGCTTCTTCCTACCATCACCAAGCCTGGGTCGTTGATTAATGTCCTATTTCTCGGGTGCAAATTAGAGCCCCACTAAAAAAGAGATTGAAACCCTCATGATTAGGCTGGAAAAAATAGCTCACCATTTCCTATCAGAGCTCCCAGGCCTTATTTCTGCAGGATCAAGCACTTCTTTTACTGCTGTTTTTCAGAAAACCCAATTTTTAAAAAAACATTAATTTGCGGTAGACAGCTACCTATTTTTCCTTCTGCTCATTTCAAGACAGGAATGGAAGAGGACAGCCATGGTACCGCTGTGGTGGGTTGTTATTGTGTTTTTGAACAAAATAATGTGAAAATAATTCAGTACTTTATTTTACCTCTCTGTTGTGGCCCGCTAGCAGCCAGCAGAGCTGGCAGCAGAATGGGACAGTGAGGAGGTTGGGGAGGAACATGGGCCAGTCCTGGCCAGCTGAGGAAAGCTCAGACAAGAGCTTTGCGTTGGAGGCAGAGAGGGGGCTAGACAGCAGCGAGGCAGAGGAACAGTTGGAGCCTGTTCCCAATGTGCGCCTGCGCAGAGCCGCCAGAAGACAAGAACAACTAAGAAAGCAGGGTCGACTTGGGAGTAAAGCCACACCTTGGAGGTGATTGGCCCTCCCATAGGAAACAAAAGAGGAACGAATGGGGAGGGGGCTTCTGCAGGAAAATATTCGTTCATTCAGTCAGTTCAAGAGTGGAAAATTTTGTTTATAACTATAAGGGACTCTGTGCCAAGTTTTGCCTTGCCCCGTGTTTGGAAATTAGTTACCTGGCAGCTCTCCAAACGAGATAAGGTTCATGTTGATAAACATTCCTCTGAAAGACTGTTTGCTAAGCCTTGCGGACTGTGAATGAAAGGAATTCACAGTCGTGTAAATAAAAGGGTATTTTGCCGGGACCAAGACTCTGCTTCTTGCTTTTTAAAGAAACCTGGGTCAGAACACTTTCATCTTTGCAAACAGGTGGTTCTTGATGCACAACCACAATGGACTCTAGAATTTCAATTTTTGCAGTCGTAAGTTGAAGCACATGATCAGTCTCAATTTTACAACTGCCTTTCAACAGTTGTAAAGTAAGTCATTATGGCCGTAAAGCACATCACATGTTCTTTAAGCAAATCAAGTGTTAGGCGTAAGAAACCGGGAGCCAGAATGAATGCAAATTGGTGCTAGATAAGAGTTAACAGACTTCAAGGGGGAACTTCAAGGTGGGGCTGGACTGTCTCTTTTGGGGGTGTGAGAATATGTTTGGCCCATAGGTGGGATTCAGCCGCTTCTCACCGGTTCGCCCAAACCGCTAGTTAACTTCTTATACATTTCAGAGAATCGGCTAAAAAATAAAATGGATGAGAGTTTTTTTCTTCTCTCTCTCTCTCTCTCTCTCTCTCTCTCTCTCTCTCACTCACTCACTCACTCACTCACTTCAGTTAATAGCTCTGGGCAGACAGCCAAGAACCACTTAACAGATGCAGCTGGAATGCAGCTGATACACACTGAATCAAGTCAATAAACAAGAGAAACTGACAGGATTGGGGCAGGGGAACCCATCAATCACCCATCTAGGGATGGGCTTAATCTCTTCCCTTCAGGAAGAAGGACAAGATTACGAACATTTTCATTATGAAGAGTATTAAGTAACACTTCTGTGATCATCTTATATTCCCTGGAGTTCCCCAAGGCTTTGTATAGCTGCTGCAGTGTTGCCTACATTCTGCTTCTTCCAGGGAGAAAAGTTACAGGAAGGGACAATGGTGCATCTTGATCATACAGGCTGTGCATTTAATGCATCCATGGTCCATCCAGCTGTACTGCTTCTGCTGTGAAGCACCCAATTTAGAACATAGGAGAACATAGAATAATGGAGTTGGAAGGGTTAATATCTTTTGGCAGCACACCCAGGCTTTCAATTAGCTTGAGCGGCTGCTCTTAGTTTCCCTCTCAGCTGCTGTGTTTGCTTTGGGGTTGACTTTTTTTTTTAAAAAAGAGAGGAATGGCTGTTATAAGTTTTCTGCATTGTTTTAGTGGTGCCTGGCACTGTCCTTTTGGGGTGTACTTCTCTCACTCTTTTTGAAAGCCTCTAGTGATGGTTGATTGGTCTCGCCCTTAGGAAATTCCCCCCTTAGTCCTAGGTTGTTCTCTCTTTGGTTAGTTTCCATCCATTGTTTCTTTTTGTGGCTTTTTGTGCTTTGGAAAATAGATTGACTATCTCATTTATGTGGGAACCCCTCAAATCTCCCGACAGAACAATTAATCAGTGGAACAATTTGTCTCCAGAAGTTATAAATGCTCCAACATTGGAAGTCTTTAAGAAGACATTGGATAACGATTCGTCTGCATCTGTAGAATTTCCTGCCTGAGCAAGGGGTTGGGCTAGAAGACCTCCAAGGTCCCTTCCAACTCTCTTATTCTATTCTATTCTAAATGTTGGAACAGTGCTATTTTATTGTGAGTTGGACTGACTCAGCCTGGCCATCTTCTACATCATGTGGCTGCTCAACAAATCCATTCTTCTGAATGAGCATTTCTTTTCCTAGAAACAATCCCTGTAGCAACACATGATTGCAATTCTGACCTGTGGCAAACTGTGGCAAACACGCAAACTGGAAGTCCTTTACTTCCAGTTTGGGCATTGGGCAGTTTTTCGCCCTCCGGGTTCCAGAAGGGAAAAAACGGCCGAAAATCAAGCCCAAAAATTACCTGGAAAATGCACGCATATGCACTGGAGCTAACAAGGTAATGCCTCACGTGCCCTCAGAAATGGCTCTGGGTGACACCTGTGGCATGCGAGCGATAGGTTCGCCATCACGGGCCTAGGGTCTCCATGTACGTCCTATCCAAGTTTTAATCACATCTAAACCTGCTTAGCTTTTTTCAAGATCAGTCCAAGAATTAAAATTAAACTAGCTGCATGCAGTACATATGATCATTTCCTTGCCATGGATTTTAACATTTTCCCTTATTCTAAATGACAATTCCGGAGGGCTCATGCAGCTACCTATGGCTGAGCCTTCATGGTGTGAAACTGAGTTAGCTCCTCTGGAGAAGTATTTTTAATTCTTGTGGACTTTGCAATCTGGATATTCTGTTTGAATAAAAAATTGTCGATTATTTTCACAGGATGCAGTGTTTAAAGCATAGGATACACAGAGAGGAGTGGTTTACATAACATGCCCTTCAAAGATCCAGAATCTACGTGCAAGAAGCATTTATAAGGTGACATGCACTTTCTCTCTAATTTTAGTTTGTTTTGGTCTAACGGATATTGAACTATTAAGAAATCTACAGCAGTTAACTGCATAGTTAACCTTTGGTTCCTCATCTGAGTATGTAGCAGCTCAGCGAGTTCGGGTTTGCTTTTAAATAAAGTTGTAAACTTCAAACGAGTCTTAAAACGGCTCATGCCAACACTTTGCAGAGTTTGCCTTACTAGGGGATCAAAATTATTTTAAAAGTATGATGTTTATCCCTTCTGAACAGAGTTCTCTAAAATGCAGATGTCAAGGCAAATGGCTCCATGCCTTAAGAAATTTTACAAGCCGTGCTTAATAATACACCTTTAGAATTCTTATTTAATCCATTGAGGGGGGAAAATCTCCATTCAATACAAGAAAAATGAGTTTGTAGATAGAGATACATAGCAGAATTGGCAGTAACATCTTTTGAAATTTTGGTTGTGGCCTAACCTGTCAAAAAATAATAGTGGAATTCTAGATTAGTTCTTTTCAAACTTGGCAATTTTAAGATGTGACGACTTCAACTCCCAGAATTCCCCAGCCAGCTGGCTGGGGAATTCCGGGAGTTGAAGTTCTTACATCTTAAAACTGCCAAGTTAAAATACATTAGTATTACTGTATAAATGGAAACTGAGCAAAGGGTTTACCATAAAATGGATTCTCACTTGAATAATAAAGTTGCAGTCCTATGTACAGGCCTTATGACAGCAGGGTGGAACTGGAGCACAAATCTAAGGAAAAACATCTACAAGCTTTCCTCCATTATGATTCTAAACCCAATTAATCATATATGTCAGTGACCACCATATATGGGTTTTTAACTGAAGGACCTGGAGAAAATGTAAGATTCTCATCTAAGCCTACCTGTCTGACAGAGCGGAAGCCTGGGATAAGGTAAAGGTAAAGGTTCCCCTCACACATATGCGCTAGTCGTTCCCGACTCTAGGGGGCAGTGCTCATCTCCATTTCAAAGCCAAAGAGCCAGCATCTCCGCTACCTTCCCACCAAAGGTGGTTCCTATTTTTCTACTTGCATTTTTTGCATGCTTTCGAACTGCTAGGCTGGCAGAAGCTGGGACAAGTAACGGGAGCTCCCTCCGTTACGCGGCACTAGGAATTCGAACCACCGACTTTTCTGATCAACAAGCTCAGCGTCTTAGCCACTGAGCCACTGGAATAAGGACCTCAGTGAACTGAACATGTGCAAAGAGTGTTTGGAGGAAGAGAGGGGATCTAGTGCAAGCTACCCAAGGATACCCCACCCCACTGTTGAGGGAGGATGAGAGGAAGAGAGGTTATTTAATTAATATGTATTATTCAATTAATATACAAATAACGTTTTATTTATTTAAATATTTTTTTAAAAAAAAATTATCCTGGCCTTTTAAGTTTTACGTGCAGTACTATTTTAATGCTTTTATTCTGGGAGAGAGGCAGAATGAGAGATCTTGCGTCATATCTGGGAAGCTTGGCTAAAAGTACATTTTCTACCCAAACTAAAATAAGTTCCAGGTCCGTCCGTCCCCCCCGTCCCCCCGCTTCTTTTTTGAATCAGCCTTCCCAAGTAAACACTCTCTGGGGAGCGTCAGGCTATAACTTTCATCCCGTGTGCCGGGGATGATGGGATGTGCACTCCGAGGCGCTGTAGGAGCCTCGGTTAGTCTCCTTTGCTCCGCGCGCGCTAGGCGCTGCTGGAGAGAAGGCGGCTGAGCCCTGCGGCTCCTACCGGACCAAACTGCTCTTTCCAGCCCGCCCAGCTGCTGCAGCAACCGACGCCTCCGCCTCCTGCTCTCGGTACCTGCTGGGTGCTGAAGTCCCACCCCAAGAAGCAGAGCCCGGGAGACGAGGCCATGACAACTCCGCTTCCTCCTCTTGGCCAGCGCGGTGGGAGGCGCCGCGGGCGACGTTGGAAGCAGCTCAAGACGACGGCGGCGGCGACGCCTCCTTTGAAGCGCCAAGCGCCGCGCTCCCTGCTGGCTGCTTTCTCCGGAGCAGAGGTGCCGGATCCGGACTACCCACCCCTCGGCTGGCCCGCCCACACATCCGTCCGGAGTATGCCTGGCTTCCCATGCTCACTCCCCCACCTCTATGAGACCGGACCGGCGCCTGGGCGCAAGAGCGTAAAAGGGAATTGGCGCGCACAGCCTCTCTTTGGAGCCATGCTATAAGCAGAAGTTAAACAATTTTTTTTTAAATCTATCTATCTATCTATCTATCTATCTATCTATCTATCTATCTATCTATCATCTATCTATCTACACTATATTGCCAAAAGTATTCGCTCACCTGCCTTTCCTCGCATATGAACTTACTGTAAGTGACATCCCATTCCTAATCCATAGGGTTCAATATGATTGAACCACCCTTTGCAGCTATAACAGCTTCAACTCTTCTGGGAAGGCTGTCCGCAAGGTTCAGGAGTGTGTTGATGGGAATTTTGGACCATTCTTCCAGAAGCGCATTTGTGAGGTCACACACTGACGTTGGATGAGTTTACATGGCCTACCACTTCGTGGCTGAGTTTCTGTCGTTCCAAAACACTTCCATGTTCTTATAATACAGCTGACAGTGGATTGTGAAATATTTAGGAGCGAGGAAATTTCACTACTGGATTTGTTGCACAGGTGGCATTCTATCACAGTTCCACGCTGGAATTCACTGAGCTCCTGAGAGCGACCCCTTCTTTCACAAATGTTTGTCAAAACAGCCTGCATGCCTAGGTACTTGAGTTTATACACCTGTGGTCATGGAAGGGATTGGAACACCTGATTCTGATTATTTGGGTGGGTGAGGGAATACTTTTGGCAATATAATGTATCTATCTATTTATCATGATCGCCCATCTCACATTAAGTAGCTTTCAGGGGCATACAGTAAAATCAACATTTAAACAATTATACAGAGACCATGTAAAAAACAAGATTGCAAGTGAGAATGGATAAGAATAAGTGGGCCTGCACTTGCGGGAATACAGAATACAGAAGAAAAGGAAGGAAGGAAGGAAAAGAAATGAGGAGGAGGAGGAGGAGGAGGAGGAGGAGGAGGAAGATGATTGCAAGAGGGAATGGATCAGAATGTTATTTAGTATTATTATGTCCTGGCTTTAAAAACAGTTGGCAGATGTTTGGGATTGAAAAATTCTCCCTCTCCTTTCTTCTTCTTCCCCTTGTTACGTTTTCACCAGATCAATGTTTCTTTAGAGAGCAACTACAGTATTGCTGGCAACAAGGAATAATTTCAAAATACAGTAACTTTGAAACATATTTTGTAATTGATATACCTATGTTTTCCTTTTCTTGTATTTTCACTTTTTTAACTTTATATGTGTAATTTTCTTTCCTTTGACAATGCATGTATCTTTGTGTTTCTTTCCATTTCTCAAAAAATTAATTAAAACAGTTTTAAAAGTTCTCTAAAAACTTAAGAAGAAAAGTGATTTCAAATTTCACCATTGAAATGCATGACGTGAGACAAGTCACTAAAGGTGGATAAATACTTGACTAAGTCCCAAAGATACTTTTTCCAAAAAGGAACTAGACTTCCTTGGTAGGGGGGAAAGTTTCTTTGAAAATGTTTTGCTTCTCATCTTAAGAAGCTTCTTCAGTTCTAACTGAACTGAAGAAACTTCTTGGATTAGAAGCAAAATGTTTTCAAGGGGGGGAAAAATCCAAGAAAGTCTAGTTGCCTTTTTGAAAAAAACCCTTTGAGATAATCACAAGCTGGATGATTGAGAATTCATAGACACTTGATTTTAAGGTTATGGCTGCTGGCCAGAAGGCATGAGGATTAAAAGGAGATCATGTCCTTTAGCCATATATCCTGTAAGACTACTAGCTTCTACACTTGTGCATGCACACACACACACCACCTTGAAATGGGATTGATTGTGCTATATCCTATCTTTCTTCCAAGAGGTCAATGCTTGGGCCGAGTCAAAGTAATGGCATTATTTCATCCCCTTTATGGTATTCCATACCAAACATCTAATTTGGCTTCATTTCACAATTTAATTTAGTTCAGAAAGGTAATTTTGCTCTTCTTCGGTTAAAACACTTGTGAATATAATTCTTCTACGCCTACTTTTTCCCCCCCCCACTCACCAAAGTTGCAGATGTTTTTTTTTTTTATGTTTGCATTTGTACTCTTGCATGTAGGTCTTCAACAAATTTGGCGTTTCAGCCACCAGGATTTGAGAAAAGCTTGCTGGTTGACAGGATGAGAATCACGTCATTGGAAAAGCCCAACAGTTGTTGTGTGAGGCTATCACAACAACCATTTCCAGGAGAACTCTTATATCCGTGATGGTGAATCTATGGCACACGTTCCAAAGGTGGCACATACAGCCCTCTCTGTGGGCATGTGCACCAGCCTTCTGGTCTTAGCATGTGCCAGAGGGCCAGAAACCTGAAGACCAGCTGGCCGGCACGTATGCATGCGCTGGAAATCCAAAGAGCAGTGGCCGGCGCTTGCATGCACACCGACCAGCTGGTCTTTGGGTTTCTGGCACTCCGGCACGCATGCGTGCGGCGCCATCACTGTCTTATACTTTAAAAGCTATAAGGAAGGTAGAAATTCAACAGGCCATGTTCCTTCATTGCAAAATCTCCACTCTTTAGGCCCTGAACGTTTGACTTTGCTATTCCGGTTAGGAAGAAAATAGCTCGGCAACATCTTTTGTGTAATTTAGATAACAACATATAGCTATTGCTAGCAATATAATAACAGCAGGCCAAAGGCATCTTTTATTATGCAAATGAGCCTTATCAAAGTCCTCTTGAACATCAGCAGTGACACTGATTAGAAACCATCCAATTTAGGCAGTTTTTGCTTTGTTTTTCTTTTTTTTAAATTAAGCTGCTAAGTCAGCTGTTTTGTATATCTTTGACTCAAACATTTCAAGAGACCTTATAGAAATGATCACTTTTGGCTCCCTAGCAGTGCATTGTATAAATTCCTTTTGTTTCCTTGGCAAGACAAGAAATTACTACTGGAGAAGTGCATCATCTGTTTCTCACGGGGAGAGTGCAAATTGTTCCAGCAGTTAAATGTTCCAAGCTCTAACTGTGCCATGCTGAACTTGCGCTGTTCTAGAGTTGGGATGAATTAAAATCACTATCATCATCCTGCTATTGTTACCATAACATCTATCTGAAATAATAGGATATGTGTGTGTGTGTGTCTGTCTTTGTGTCTGTCTGTCTGTGTTCCAGCATAACTCTGGAACGCCTCGAGCAATTTCAACTAAACTTGGTGCACAGATGACTTACTCTCCAGAAAAAAATACTGTGGGGGTAAGACACCCCTAACACCCTTCGGGGGGTGTGTTCTATTAAGATACAGCCTGTTGTGCCTTAAAATGGCTTCTATTGTACTGCTGTAAAATGGCTTCTACTGTACAGCGCAGTGGGATTGCCATGGTAACAGCTTCACAGTACTCCACAAGGGGGCTCTCACTTTCCTTGACGCTTCAGGGGGCACAGGGAAATATTTGTAACTAATTTAATTGTTGCCAAAATCAGGGCTTTTCCTGTCTAATACAGGATTATGATAAATAAATGTGCAGGCAACGCCCGGTTATCAGCTAGTAAACAATAAAATTGCCCAGGTGTGAGGTCCCAAGTATGTGAAGCAGAAATGGGTTTGCCTGGATCGGGCAAACCAGTAGCGGCAGCGGGGGGAGGTTCTGCCCACCCATCCGGACTCTTCCGTGCATGCACAGAAGCATCACATGTGCACATGAGCGAAGAAAAAAAACTGGAAACCCACCACTGGTGTGAAGGGCCTTATTTCCAGGTTATATTAACATCTATAGATTGTCATTCTTCTCGGTTGCTACACACACTTACTTTTTTTTCTTATTCTGATTGTAATTTGGTTTTAATTGATTTTGTGATTGTCCATTGCTCAGAGTCACTTGTTTGAGATGGGCAGCCATGTAAATCAAACAAATAAACAAATAATAGTAATATAATATCTGCAAGCAAGAATTAATGGGACCCCAAAAATTGGACAATAGAACGTGTTTTGTCCTCCTTTTCATTGTAAAAAAGTTGGTCACCTTACCAAAATAGATAAAGTTATGGAAAATGAAGAAGCTAAAGTACTCTGTGACTTTCAATTTAAAACAGACAGACCAACATAATACCCCAGACTTAACAATTATTGATAAGGAAAAAAAAGTCTGGATATTGGATATGACAATACTTGGAGACAGCATGAGAGAGGAAACTGGAGAAAATCCCAAAATATAAAGATCTGCAAATACAAGATAAGATATTTCCAAAGAAAGCAAAACAGTTCCTGTAGTAATAGGCACCTTGGATACAATCCTAAAACATCTGAGCACCGCTTGAATACCATTGGCATTGACAAAACTACCATCAGTTAATTGCAAATGACAGCTTTACTTGGAACAGTTTACATCTTGTGACAATACCTTTAATATTATTAAACAACATCTGGGAAGGACTCCATAGGGTAACAAAAACGCCGGATCCAATCTAAACACATCGATGCCTGTGCAACCAACCGTACTAATAAGAAATAGAAATAAATAATTGTTTATTCAAATATAAATAATTTTTTTAAAACCCACCTATGTAGTCACTAGGAGTTGAAATCAAGTTAATCAATCCTTCAAAATAAACAGAAGAAAATGAAAGAAGGAAGAAGACAGAAAGAAGACCGGACACCGCCTCTGTGTAAACTGCAGTTGTAACGTCAACCGGCATCTCAGCTCTTTTGTGACCTGGCTGCATTAGATGAACTTTTGTGCTACGTGTAGGATTTTGGCACCACGTCCTAGATTTAGTCTTAAATCAACAACAGTTCAAGCCAAACCATTTTTGTCTGCGTTCAGGTGCTCGGCAAATTGCTTTACCTGGAGCAAAGCGCATTCTGCTACTGAATGAAACCAGCTGTCCTTCAGCCACGGCCTCTTTCCAATGGTACCAGGATGAGGGACCTACATTGCTTGTGTCTGATTTTGTCTTTCTTATGGGAGCAGATGGCGAAGGCTTATAAATATATGAGTGGTGTTTTTCTTGTGAGTCACTCATCGGACCAGCAAGCCACAGACAGTTCCAGGCTGCCCAGCAAGATGGACGTGAACCAGCTCCAGGAGCAGTATCACTACTTAAAAGAGAAGCAGAAGCTGCACACCCATGTCGTTGTGTTTAAAACAGGTATGTTTTGGAGCAACAGAGAGTCTGACAACCAGGCATTCCTAAATTCCACACTGTTCCCCCAAGGGCTTGGAGTTTACACTGAGAAAGGCAACTTTTCATTAGATTTTATGGTGAAATTTCTTATGCCATCTTGAAAATTAGCCGATGCAGTGGGCCATATGTTATACGTCTGTTAATCTTCAAGATGCCACAAGACTCACAATGGTGCCTTTGAGAGCAGACAAGGAATCTATTCCTACGTGTGTTTACTCAGAGGCATGTCTTTCCATGTTGCTTGGGACTTACTTCCTGCTGCGGGGAGAAGTTTAACATGCATATTCCTCTATATTGCTGACAGCAATAGTTAACCTTTCTCCCCGGTGGGTCCTATGACATACTTTTTTAATCCCGCTCTGGGGTTTCCTTTAATTTACTGATTTGGAGGGGGGGAAAGGGAGAGGTTTTGAACCCTCCCAAATCCAAGCAGGATACTAAAGAACTCAGCAAACGGAAGAAAAATCTGGCATGATGGGAAAATAACTGGATTTGCAATTCAAAAAGTGTTTAATTAAATGGTTCCAGGAACCCAACTCATTTGGTGTAGGAGAAAAGGTAAAGGACAAATAGCTAGAGCTGTTCCTCTATGTTTTTAAAATACTAAGCCAACAGAAGTAATCAAAATATACCGGTTGATTCAGTTGCTTGATTACAGTAGCCGTCATTGGTGGGATTCAAATAATTTAACAACCGGTTCTCTGCCCTAATTATTTCTTCCAACAACCATTTCACCAAACTGCTCAGAAAGTTAACAACCGGTTCTCTCAAAGTGGTGCAAACTGGCTAAACATGCTCTGGAGTTGACATGTCATAAGGTGATTTTTTCCCCCTAGAGGTTGAGGTACTTTTTTAAAAAATTAAGATCTTTTATTCATCCATTTGGATAAAGAATTTAAAAAAATAACTGTTCTTGGAAAGACAGTCCCAGAAAACGTGAAAAGTACCATGTTTCCCCGAAAATAAGACAGGATCTTATTTTCTTTTGACTCTTAAAATAAGCACTTGGGCTTATTTTCGGGGAGGTCTTATTATTTTTGAGGTGCAGGAGGCGGCGAGCGTGGTCACCTCATGGCTGCTGCTGTGTTGCAATATTTTGGGGGGAGGGCTTATTTTAGTGCATCTACTCAAAAGCCCAATTGGGCTTACTATCTGGGGAGGTCTTATTTTCAGGGAAGCAGGGTAGAAACCTCAGCATACTTAGGATATTAATTTTTTTTCCCTTTGAGGTAAATTCAGTTTTGGGTGGCTTGAGGAATGCAGCCAAGGGGTTTTCTGAATAACGGTACAGGTAATCCTTGACCTACAACTACAGTTTCCGTTGATAAACAAGACAGTTGTTAAGTAAGTTGCACCTGATTTTACAAAAGTTTTGCCACGATTGTTAAGTGAATCACTGCAGTTGTTACGTGAATCACACAGTCATTAAGTGAATCCGGATTCCCTTATGGACTTAGCCGGCTGAGAAGGACACAAATGGCAATCACATGACCAGGAATCCTGTTACCATCATAAATTGCCAATTGCCAAGCTTCCACATTTTGATCGTGGATGCTATGAAGGTTGTAAATGCGAGGACAGGCCATACGTTTTTCAGTGTTGTTGTAACTTCACCTGGTCACTAAATGAATGGCTGTAAGTCGAGGACTATCTGTACAGAATGGTTTGACACTGATTTCTTCCAAGATGGTTTTTCAATTTCTTTGTCTTAAGATTTCTACTCAGAAATCATACCCTGTCTCTATTTTATCTATGAAGTAGGCTGGGCTGATAGAGAGTAACGGGCCAAACTCACCTAGCCTGCTTCCATGACTAAAGGAGGGCTGGGACTTACTGTCTCCTGGGCTTTGATCCAACACTTCCACCTCTATGCCAAACTGGTTCTCAAGGTCATCATTTCTAAATAATACCCTTGTATGTAAATCTCTGTTTGTTTCAGTTTTGAATTGTTCGTTCCATGGATGTTTTCTCAGTTGTTCATTCCACAATGGCTTAATGTTCTTTCTTAAACCCTGCCAAGGGTTCTGTTCTTGCAGGAATAGGAACAGCTAATTTCATAAATAAAGGCATTGTACCATGTGCAAATTAACTTGTTTGCTGACGATTCCTACAGGAGCACTGGTTTTTTTAAAAAGCAGAGCTCACTAGAGGTAAACCTTAATTTACAGTCACGACTGTGCTCAATTTTTTTGTTGCTAAGCATGGCAATTTTTAAGTGGGCTGCATCTCGTTTTATGACTTTTTTCGCCACGGCTGTCGAGTCAATCACTGCAGTTGAGAATCGGGCAGTCCTTAAGCAAATCTTGCTTCCCCCGTTGGCTTTGCTCATTGGAAGAAGAAGCCATCTGGGAAGGTTCTAAGAGGTGATCATACAACCCTGGGAGACTGGGACTTTCACAAATCCATACAAGCACATATATTTTGATCACGTGGCCATGGGGATGCTGGAACGGTTGACAAGCTTCAAAATGGTCATAAGTCACTTTTTTCAGTAACTTCAAATGGCCAGTAAACAAATGCTTGTAGATCAAGAAGTACCTGTAATGTATGGCAATCAAAGTGAACATTTGTAGAGGACAGGCTAAACTAGAAAATCAGTGGACCATCCATGGAAATCAGGTGTTGATTTCACATCAACACATGGACTGTCCACTGATCTTCTAGTTTAGTTTATCTTAACTTCTACAAATGTTCACTTTGATTGCCAAATATTGCCATTAGTTTATACACACAGACACACACACACACAGCATTTTTGCTGATAAATAAATGAAGGAAGCAGTATGCTCCCTCCCATATTTGGGCATACCAGGTGCTTTGACAAAACATCTAATCATTCCCCTGGCTCAGCTGATAAGGGAGGAGAGCTTGTGGCTTAGAGATTATTATAACTGCCTAACATGTAAAATAGCCCAAGTTCAAATCCCAGTAAGGGTATGGCTAGCTGATGAGAGCTAAATAGCTTGAAATAAATCTATACTAGTCTCCCTTCATTTATTTATCAGCAAAAAATTATATATATATTTAAGATTGAGATTGTCTTGGTGACGTTTCGGTGAGATCCCACTCGCCATCTTCAGGCTGGTGTTTTTGGCTTCATGCTTGTACAAGTAAAGCGTGGTCGGAGCTGCCATCTCTCTATAAATCTTGGTGTATGTGTGTGCAGTGCTTGCTTTGTTGCTGTAAGTGGGTTGATTGGCTGTGTACTTGCATCCTGATTGGTAGATGGAGTTGATGTTTGTAGATTGGTTGGCTGTTTCATATCATCCTGTGTGGCTGAGGTGCTGGCTTTGTGTCCGTTGTTCTTTTGTGTTGAAATGACCTGGGTGGTGGGTGGGGTTCGTTTGTTGACTAGGGCTTGTTTCCAGATGTCTGATAGGCGGGAGGTATCGTCACGTTTATTCATGTTGTGGGGGTGTTTTTCTATTTCGATGGCTTCAATAATTATTCTCTTATTGAAGTGTTCAGTTTTGGAGATTAATTTGGTTCCTTCAAAATCAATTTCATGTCCTGTTGCTTTAAGGTGCTGGAAAAGGGAGGAAGCTTTTTCTTCTTTTCTGACTGCGTTCTTGTGTTCTGCGATGCGTGCATTTATTCTCCTATTAGTTTGTCCAATGTATGTGGCAGTGCAAACAAGTCCCAGCCATGAAAACCGACACCGGACCCAGAACAACACAGGATGCAATCACCAATCACCCTCACCAGACTCAAACCCAAACCCGTCCCTTAGACCAAATGCAACCACCATCCAGAAGCCAAACCACGGTGGCATCACCAATTGCTGCACCCCCTTCCGACCCCCACACAAAGCAAACTGACACACGCCATGAACACATGGCCAGACCGCAAACTTGGTGCCAAACCAAAACCCGGGATGTTACACCATAGCCATCTGCTCAGGACATTACATCACAGAACTCAGGAGGTTACAATGCAAAGGCTTAGGATGTTACAACGCAGCCAACCCCCCAGGAGATTGCAGCACAGGACTCAGGATATCACTACAATAGAGCTCAGGATGTCAACCCACATAGCCCATTACCCAGGTCGTCACAACACAAAAGAACAATAGGCACACAGCCAGTACCTCAGCAACACAGGATGTTACGAAACAGCCGACTAACCTGCAAACATCAACTCCATCAATTAATCAAGATGTTACAACACAGCCAACCAATCTGCTTACAGCAACAAAGCCAGCACTCCACACACACCCCACCAATATTTATAGAGAGAAGGCAGCTCCGATCATGCTTTGCTCACACCAGCACAAAGCCAAAGGCACCAGCCTGAAGATGGCGAGTGGGACCTCGTCAAAATGTCGCCAAGATACTCTCAATCTTACACGGATAAAGACCCGAATACGCCAAGACCTGCATACCTGTACCAGTAAAAATCTACGAAATCTCTGTGTGTGTGTGTGTGTGTGTGTGTGTGTGTGTGTATACACACACACACAGTACACACACAAACACACGTTTCTGTGAAGAAAGCTATGCAGTATTTAGGTTGTCAGTTACAGTACAGCATTAAGTCCATCTTTGGATGTTTTGCATCAATCCTGCTTTGCAGGAAAACTGAAATCATGGTCTTTAACCTGCAGTCTTAGAGATATTGTTAGGAGACTTAACTGTATCCTGAGAAAATGAGGGGAAAAAAGAGGAAGAGCAAACTTATTTGTTTATTGATGTATTTACAATATGGGTCATTTGTTAGATTTATATCCCACATTTTAATATTACACATTCTTCATTTGTCATTCCTCAGTATACACCTTGGGGTTACATATATAGGTAGTCTTCACAGCCAGAAGTTTATAAAATCAGGTGCAACTCCCTTAATAACTAGCTGGCTTAGCAACAGAAATTCTGGTCCTAACTGTGGACCACCTGTAAATGTTTTCAAAGGGTACTGAAGAAAAAAGGGAAATGCTTCAATGTAAACTCCCAACTCTCTCCAGATGCGCCGGGATTCCAATTCCTACAACTCTTTGCCAGTGTTATGGGAGATGGACTTCCAAGACATCTGAAGCAGGGATCACCAACCTTTCGGGCCTCAGGAACCACTAAATTCATAATTTTAAATCCAGCGGACCACAAATATGATCTGCCTAATGACTGGATGGGTGGGGATGGCTAGGTGGTCAGGTGACTGGGTGGGTATAGCCAATTTGATGTCACTCATGTCAAGGGGTGCCTCGCTGGCCTCTACTCACCACCCCTCCCAACCCTTCCTTGCCTGCCCCACCCCCCGGGCTCCTTAGGACCCCAACAGGAAGCAGTTGTTGGAGCTAAGGAGCCACCAGGAGAAAGAGTTGGCAAAACAGCTGGTTCAGTTCAAATTGGATCTGACCGAGAAGGAGGCTCAGCAAAAGCACTTCACTGAGGACTAGGAGCATAGGCTTTCCAAGCAGAGGAAAGACCTGTGGGAGTGCAAGGCCAGGTACCGGCGCCTGGAGGCTCAGCGGGCTGAGATGGTCAGCCAGTTCCAGCAATGATGCAGTCCACTAGAACAAGGCCCTCTGGCTCTTCACCACCAGTGGCACTCCCCTCCAGCCTTCGCCCAAAGCCCCACAGCAGAAGGCTGAAGCAGACCCCGAGTCGGAATTTCTGCCCCCATCCAACCAGCACAAAAAGACCCCGAAGGGGGAGATTCTTTGCAGCAATGTAAGTGTTCATTGCATGTATCCAGTCCAGGGCCGTAGTTTGAGGACCCCTGATTTAGTGCAATATAAAAAATGCAAATTCTGCGGACCACCAAAATTTTCTCGTGGATCACCCATTGGTGACCGCTGCTCTAGAGCACAAGAAGTTAGAATAAGTTGCTGTCTTGACTCTCCTTCAGGCTGAAATTCACCTTGAAATGTTACAGTGAAAAGCAGCCTGGTGGAAACTGAACAAACAATGTGGATCCTGGATTTTAATATATAACTAGGAGAGAATTGTGTTGCCTTCAGATTATTGCTTATCGGGTTATGTCACCATGAACTTTCTCAACTTTCTTGTTAGGGACCTGTCGCACTGATGGCCAACTCCTGTACTAAAGGAAAAAATGGATAAAAGGAAAGGGAGAATTATAGTTTCCTGCCAATGGAAACCTTCAAAGAAAAACTGTCTTAACTTTGTCAGGGGTGGGCTGATGGGAGTTCACAGGGGTTCGCCCACCCAGCAACTGGGCAGAGAAGCCCTTAGTAAAAGTTTTGAAGCCCACCCCTGCTTTGGTTCCTTTCAGCCTAGCTCAGCTTCCAGCTTGATTTTGGGGGGATATGTATGGCACAAAGAGGCATCTTCCACTGTGTTCCCCATTACTGGCCTTTTATACTCCTCTATCCATTTAAGGATAGATGAAAAACTGTCCCAGTTTTAATAATATACATTGATTCCAAAGCAGGCTTGTTCCAATTTGGCACACCCTCCTTCTGAAACGTTGGCATTGCTAACTTTTGGGATTATTATAGCACATCTGGGGAATGCCAAGTGGGGAGGCCTATTTGTCCTTCTGTTTCTTTGGACCAGTTCAGATGGCTGATGAAGGAAGTGAGGATAAGGCACTTCTCCACATGTAACTGCCCTTGAGTGTCTTCATGCAGGAAGGGAGCTTCCAGAAAGCTTAAAAGGCAAATTTAATTCATTTTTTTTAGAGATCTTGGTGCTCTCTGAGCTTTGTTGATTTCTTGCAGGCATTTTCTAATCCTACTCAATGACATAAAATGCTCCATATATTTGGGGAATGAGGCCAGCAGCCATGTAGAAGGGAGCTGAGTTTGGATTTGAACCTCCTGTACACCATCTGCACATTTACAGAACACTGAATAACAGAGTTGGAAGAGACCTTAGAGATCTTCTAGTTCAGGGGTGTCCAAACTTGGGAACTTTAAGACTTGTGGACTTCAATTCCCAGAATTCTGGGAATTGAAGTCCACAAGTCTTAAAGTTCCCAAGTTTGGACACCCCTGTTCTAGTTCAACTTCCTAAGGCAATAAATCCTACACCACCTCAGACAAATGGTTATCCAATCTCTTCTTTAAAATAATCAGTGTTGGAACAGCCACAGCTTCTGGAGTCAAGTTGTTCCACTGATTAATTGTTCTCACTGTCAGGAAATTTCTCCTTAATTCTAGGTTGCTTCTCTCATTGATAAGTTTCCATCCATTGCTTCATTGTCCTGCCTTCAGGTGCTTTGGAGAATTGATGGATCTTTGGGGCAGCCCCTCAAATATTGGAAGGCTGCTATCATGTCACCCTAGTCCTTCTTTTCATTAAATGAATCATGCCCAGTTCCAATAACTATTCTTCATGTGTTTTAGCCTCCAGTCCTCTGATCATCTTTGTTGCTCTTCTCTGCACATTTTCTAGAGTCTCCGTCTTTTTTTGTTTTTACATTGCGGCAACCAAAACTGGATGGAATATTCCAAGTGTGGTCTTATCCAAGCCTTACAAAGTGATTCTAACACTTCATCTGATTTTGATTCTATCCCTTCTATTCTATTCAGTAAGTCTGTGTTGCAGATTTGATGCCAGTCCTCCTGTGAGCCCTAAAAAGCAGTACGTGCATAATGCCAACAACAGTATTGTTCAAACAACTGGGAATTACTTCAAGGCCAGGTGCATGGTAAACACCAGCCTTCTATATACATGCTCAGGGCTAAAGATTTTCAAAGTATCAATAACATGGAAAATTGCAGGTGTGAGTTTCCCATGACACAGAGGCACTTTTCCTAACAGTTACCTGAAGTCCAGGCCTGGAATAGCCTGGAACAATAAGAGTTGCGATCACAACACTTCTAAAGGTTACTAGGTTGAAGAGGATTTATGCATTAGATCCATATGTTAAAAAAGTAGCATGAGACTCATTCATGGAGAAAAAACTCTGGGCCAATTGCCAGTTGCTACAAGAGCGTAATAATTGGCCTCTAATTACATAATTTATCTATGGATGAAGTAGTTCTTTCTGCCCATTCATTTCAGCAAGTTCGCCATACTCCATAGCATGCCATGCTTCCTTCCACTAGACTAGATCATTATAGAGTTTGCTACAGGCTCAAGAAGAAATCTGCTTTGTAATCCACCTTGCAGTAAATCTGCTACAGGTAGGTAGTCCTCAACATATGGCCATAACTGACCCCAAAATTTATGTTGTTAAATGAGAAATTTGTTAGGTGAGTTTGTACCATTTTACGATTTTACTTGCTACTTTTGTTAAGTGAATCATTGCAGTTGTTAAATTTGACCCTGTCATCATGGGGATGCTGCAGTGGTTGCAAGCGTGAAAATTAATCAGATCCCATTTTACGGTGCCATTGTAACTTTGAACAGTCATTAAACGAACTGTTGTAAGTCGAGGTACCTATATCATCACTGTTAAATCTTATACCATGCTTTCTAGGGAAAGCCACTGCAAGGCCAATTGCAAGCAAAACAACAGAATATAAACAGAAGTAAGAAGCTTACAGGTAGGCCTGTCAGCTTATGATCACAATCTCGACTGGAAAATTCATTTTTAAACACTGCAGTCCTCGAGGCATCACAGGACCACACTCAATTTTACAAGCTTTTTTCCACATGGTCATTAAGCGAGGCATTCGGTGACCATGACTTGTAACTCCTGCTGGTTTCCATGTTGACTTTGTTGGAAGCCAGGTGAGAAGGTTACAGATGGGTGACCCTGGGATGCCTCAAACATTTTAAATACCTGACAGTTGCCCAAATAACGATCAGGTGATCGCAGAGATGCTACAGTAGTCATAAGTCTGAGGATGGTTATAAATCACTTTTTTCAGTGCTGTTGTAATTTCGAACAGTCGCTAAATGAATGATCATAAATTGAGGGCTAGCCGGGGGGTTACTCAGACAATAAGTAAAGGATGTAGTTTATGCACGGGTGGGCTTCAAAAATTTTACCATGGGCTTCTCTGCCTGGTTGCTGGGTGGGCGTGGTCATGGTGGGAGTGGCCTAGTCGGCCTCTTGCACTAAGCTGGGGAGGGCATTTTTTCTTGCAGGTGCCATTTTAAAAAACCAAGAAAGCTGCTAAACTCTGCAAAAAACATGCTTATTTTCAGCTACCATATATTCTTTATTATAAAGGACAGTTCTTTATTTCAGAATGTTACTCTAAATCTAACGATTTAAGAGCTAAAGTACTTTTAAAAAAACACCTGACTTTTATTCTTTATTTATTTATTTTGGTCCTTTTACTCACTTAATGCAGTCTTTTATGTTCATGTGAAAATAATCCGGGCAATCAAATTATTTTTTTAGTGCTTGATAATAATGTTAGAGATTTTTTTTATTAGAAATATGCATTTTTGTAAAGTTTTCCTTAGTTTGGCTCTTGAATCTTCCTTTCTAATTTTACTTAGTGATTTTTCACATGTCTAAAACAATTTTCTGTCCTTGTGAACTTCGAGATTTGTCCGCCTTTTTAGGTTTGCCTTTTGTTTCTTCCCCCCAAAAATATGTCCACTGTACTATATTTTATGTGCCTAATGGGAGATCACAGAAATGGAATTGCCATAAAAAAATTACAATGGTCAAAAACATCAAACTCCAACTTTTCTTTTATTTGTGAAAAGTGAGGTGTGAGCTTTGATCACATCTTGGAAACCACCATACTGAGTTTCCGAATACCTGCCTCCCCCCGACCCCACCTCACACACACACACACACACACACGGCACCTTACACCTAGAGCAGGGGTGTCCAAACTTGGGAACTTTAAGACTTGTGGACTTCAACTCCCAGAATTCCCCAGCCAGCCATGCTGGCTGGGGAATTCTGGGAGTTGAAGTCCACAAGTCTTAAAGTTCCCAAGTTTGGACACCCCTGACCTAGAGTTATCAGGTCAGCATCTCCAAACCTCTTGTTACCTCTGAGCTTGGTTGGGGTTTTTGGGAGATGTTTCATTAGTAGGTAACATCACTGGTGCAGGTCCAGCATTGAAAATGTAATTGTTGGGAAGAAATATCCATCTTGTTCAGTTCCAAGCCGGGAGAAAGGCACTGGAGACATGGAGGCTGATTGGAAAGCTGGTTTAATGATGAACAGAACCACGAAGCACTTGGTTCTGGCCACCTGACCACATAGAGTTGAGAGTGAGGGGTTTTGATACCTTATCTTGGGTTTGCACTTGAACTTCCTGTTCCTGTGCAAGGACATGTATTCTATAGGCTGTTGTATGGGTCATGCAGGGGTCATAGCTGGCTGTATAGGTTGTCTGAGCTAAGTTTGGTTCAGGTTTGGAAGGTGATGCAATGAAGGGGCGTTGGGCAATTCCTATTTTGGCTGAGGGCTATTCCTATCTTTGTTGGATCTTGGGTAAGGGTAATTGCTTATCAATAGAGCTATCTATCTCTTTGTCTCTTAAGTGCTGACATCTGCTGAGGGCTATAAAGAAAGGTGGGGTCTGCTTTCTTCCTCTAAAAAAAACTCTCATCCAGGGAAATACAACATTCTGCCTTTCTAATATTTCCTAAAATCTTTCATTCTTCTAGGATGCTAACTTTCTACATTATCTAGTTTGGGCAGTAAACCATCTGCAAGAAAACAGCAAGCGCCAAGGACCCCTCCTTTCAACCCTGAACTACAAATATATATTTTTTCTTTACTCTAGTTAATTTGTTTGATGCAAGAAAGTCCTTCAAATAACCTGCAGCCAAACTTTCTTGGCCTTTAATGTCAAAAGTAATATTGTTAATTGTCCTGTTAAGAACAGATCTTGCAGATCAAACAAACAGAACACAGTTTTTAACAGCAGCAGCAACAACATGTGTTTTAAACAAGTATTTAAACAAGTATTTTAAACAAGGCCAGTCCTTTAAAATCAACCCAGGAAAGAACTGGTTTGCCAAATTTGTAATAGAAGATTAAAATCATCTTTTAAAGTAGAACGGAGTGGGGTGGGGAAGAAATAGGAAGCCATAACTTTTGGGAAAAGCAAAAAAACTAATATTGGAAGAGCAAGAGGAAAGGCAGTGTGCTTTACACCAAGTATGACACCGTGTGGCCGACAGACAGTATGCATTTCTACTAACAGTGGAAGGATTTTCTAGAAAATATGGGTGAATCCGTTTCGGAGACATTCACTCTTGCAGCTGTAATTTTCATTCCTTGCAAAAAAAACCAACCCCAAAAACCTAGCAACCCCAAGACCAGAGAAAATAAATTAGTACAGGTAGTCCTTGACCTACAACCACAGTTGAGCCTAAAATTTATCTTGTTAAGTGAGACATTTGTTCAGTGAGCTTTGTCCCATTTTACAACCTTTCTTGCCACAGTTGTTAAGTGAATCACTGCGGTAGGTAAGTTAGTAACCCGACGGTTATGTGAATCTGGCTTCCCCATTGCCTTGGTGAGAAAGTAACAAAAGGGGGCCACATGACCTTGGGACCACAGCAACAGTCACAAGTATGAAGCGGTTGCCATCTGAATTTCTTCCGCATGATCATGGGGATGCTGCAAAGGTCGTAACAGGGAAAAGCGGTCGTAAGTCACATTTTTCAGTTCCATTGTAATGTTGAACTGTCAACATGAACGAATGTTGTAAATCAAAATCTACCGGTAATTCCTCTAAATCTTGTGGGAGGTGGAGCAAAGGAGAGAAAGAAAGTGCTCATATGAATAAAGCTGAAAATACTTGTATGTATTTCAGTAGATTTGTTTCATTGGCTTGGAGTTCAAGATTGCACTTTGCTCTAAGAGAGCCGTCAAAGGAATAAGATGTCCTAATGCCAGGAACTAGAAAGGCAGGGAGGATATCGAGAAACTACAGGTAGTCCTTGATCCATCAGTCGCTTAGCCACCATTCAGAGTCACAATGCATCCCCTTAAAGTACTTCCAACCCAGTTTTGAAGTTCTAACAGCCAGCACCACATTCGGCCATGTGCTTGGCAACTGGCCTGCATTTTACACCTATTTGTTGTGTCCCACAGTCAAATGACGACAATTTACAATATTTTTTGCCAAAATTCCGATTTCCAGCCAAAAAAAAAAGTCCTATTGGCTAAAATGGGTTTGTTTAATGATTGCCACATGGATTTTGCCTAGTGACTGTGGCATTCACTTAATGACTGCCATAAGAGAGGTCATAAATTTGAGCACAGTTACATGATGACCCACTTAACAACCATCATGAATTATGACTGTAATTCTAGACTCCATTCTGTCATAAGTTGAGAACAGTCT
This sequence comes from Natrix helvetica, assembly GCF_964273705.1. Classification (NCBI taxonomy): domain Eukaryota; kingdom Metazoa; phylum Chordata; class Lepidosauria; order Squamata; family Natricidae; genus Natrix; species Natrix helvetica. Next base: position 133,992,928 of record NC_138554.1, on the reverse strand, counting down.
ATTACCACACTATGTGTGCTGTCTTATTGAACTAAAATATGATGTTTTCCAGGTACAAAATAGGAAATGTCTATAAGGTTCTTGGCAAGACAACAGATTAGGGTATCTCACCTGGCAGCCTAGTAGAAAATCTAATTTGCACCCCAAGATACAACAATAACCAAGTGATTTTGAGGGGCTTAGTTCCTGATGCCTTTTCTCCGCATACCTCTTACAGACATGCAAAGTGACTGATATAGTGGTTGAAAAGAATAAACCAAGGAATATTACCATCTTCCCAAAAAAAAAACACCCAGCAGTAAAAAAAAATGAGGAAATGCTGTCCAGGGGAGAAGAGGGCCAGTTCAAGGGTACTTAAAGTAGAAGAGCTAAAGACATTCATTTTCTAACAATTAAAGGATTAATTGTTGGACTGTTCCTCATAGCAGGTAAAAAGGGACAATAAAAAGACATTAGGAAACAGGTTTCCTATAAAAGAATGCTGACACCTTTTACCAGGTTGTTGAACAAATACGACTTCAAAGTAAAAGGGATTACGAAAAGGATGTATGAACTAAAACCCTATCTATTGGTTTGGGTCAATAAACTATTTCTGGGCTTCCTTTCATTACTTCTAAATTTTAAAAAAATGTAGTTTGGTTGTTGTTGTTGTTTTTAAATTCAGAAGTACAATAATAGCTACAGCCAGTCCTCGTTTAGTGATTGTTCCTAATTATAATGGTGATGAAAGAGTAACTTTGCAATCAACTTTTGCATTTAGAATCTTCACAGGTACCTAAAGCAAAGGGAAGCTGAAATACGAGCATAAGCAGTTTTGGTTTCACTTAGTGACCACTCTGCTAAATGACCAAGTTCCCAGTTCCAATTGTGATCGCTTAAGTGAGGACTCTCTCTATTTGGGTATAAAATTAATCCCATGGCAACTCTTCATCTGCCAGTGGGACTGTATTTGCTCCCCTGAGGAAGCACTCAAAGTATAAAGTTTATCAGAAAAGATAGCACTGCATGTGATTAAGTCTCTAAGGAAGATGTAGATCTGTTTCCAGCCATCTTTTAAAATTTTAAATGGTGCACACGAGCAAAAGATGTGGCTGTTGCGTGAGTCATGCCCGATTTTACAACCTATTTTGCCACAATCATTAAGTGACTCTGGTTTTCCCTTTGACTTGGGCTCTTCTGAAGCCAGCTATGAAGGTTGCAAATGGTGACATTACCCCAGGAGGCTGCAACCACTGTAGTCTGTGCTGTAAACAAGCACATGCATGTTGTGGTTCTGGGGACATTGAAAACATCGTAAGCGTGAGAACCAATTGCAAGACACTTTCTTCAGCACTGTCATGATTTTAAATAGTCACTAAACAAATGGTCGTAAGTCAAGGATGTGCTCTGTTCTAAGCTTCTTTTTAAAATATGGCATCACTTGTGGCATATAAACGCTGAAATGCTGAACTCTGGAATGTGTAGCATGCTTTCCTTCCAGTGGTGGGGTTCTGTGGGTGTGGCTTGGTGAGCGTGACCAACTCACTGTCACTTCCACCCAGTCACTTGATACCCTCCCCCAGCCACGCCTACCCAGGTTTTGTGGCTCCCTGTATTTTCTGTGGGAAGTGGGTCATGTGATTTGGTGGGCGTGGCCAACTTGATTGGTCTCATCCTTAGGAAATTTCTCCTTAGTCCAAGTCACAATAAAATAGACCTGTTCCAATGTTTAGACTAGAATAACAGAGTTGGAAGGGACCTTGGAGGTCTTCTAGTCCAACCCCCTACTTAGGCAGGAAAACTTCCAGTGTTGGAGCATTTATAACTTCTGGAGACAAATTGTTCCACTGATTAATTGTTCTGTCGGGAAATTTGAGGGGTTCCCACATAAATGAGATAGTCAATCTATTTTCCAAAGCACCAAAAGGCACAAAAAGAAACAGTGCATGGAAACTAACCAAAGAGAGAACTATGTAGGACTAAGAAGAAATTTCCTAAGGTGAGACCAATGCAGAGGTAGATTCCGGATCCAGGTGCAACTGGTACGGTGCAACAGGGCCGGGTGCCCACCATGGGCATGCGCACCAGCATGCACATGCGTACGCACCGCCCATGACACTCCAGCTGCTTGGAAGAGCATCATGCAGGTGCCGTACACTGTGCACATGCGCAAATGCCCCGATCAACTCAAATAGCGGTAAGGAGAGCAAGCAGATGGGTGGGGCCTCCGGATCACTGTACCAGAACAGTACCTGGTGCTCCCAGCAGGCACCGGTACACCTGTACCAGGGCATAACGGTCGTATCCCACCGCTGGACCAATGGAATAGTTTACCTTCAGAAGTTGTGGGCGCTCCATCACTAGAGGCTTTCAAAAAGAGTGAGAGGAGTACACCCCAAAAGGACAGTGCCAGGCACCACTAAAACAATGCAGAAAACTTAATAACAGCCATTCCTCTTTAAAAAAAAAAAAGTCAACCCCAAAGCAAACACAGCAGCTGAGAGGGAAACTAAGAGCAGCCGCTCAAGCTAATTGAAAGCCTGGGTGTGCTGCCAAAAGATATTAACCCTTCCAACTCCATTATTCTATGTTCTCTATGTTCTAAATTGGGTGCTTCACAGCAGAAGCAGCACAGCTGGATGGACCACGGATGCATTAAATGCACAGCCTGTATGATCAAGATGCACCATTGTCCCTTCCTGTAACTTTTCTCCCTGGAAGAAGCAGAATGTAGGCAACACTGCAGCAGCTATACAAAGCCTTGGGGAACTCCAGGGAATATAAGATGATCACAGAAGTGTTACTTAATACTCTTCATAATGAAAATGTTTGTAATCTTGTCCTTCTTCCTGAAGGGAAGAGATTAAGCCCATCCCTAGATGGGTGATTGATGGGTTCCCCTGCCCCAATCCTGTCAGTTTCTCTTGTTTATTGACTTGATTCAGCCTGTATTCCAGCTGCAAGTGTTAAGTGGAACTATTAACTGAAGGGAGAGAGAATTAAAAAAAACCTTCTACTTTATTTTTAACCAGTTCTCCAAACTGCATAAGCAATTAACTAATGGTTCGGGAGAACAGTTGAATCCCAACTGTGCTTCCTCTGCTCACAAATTGATTGTAAAAGATTGAGGGCTATAATGCATCAAAGCTGGCTGTGAAATTCTAGAAATTGAAGTCCACACATCTTAAACTCACAGAGGTTGAGAAACACTTCTATATTAACACATTATCAGAAAGTAAGATTTCCCTTTTAAAACTGAGTTTTCTTCACAGGTGGAAATGGGAGCATTCCCAAGGAATCCATGATCAATGCTGTTTTAATTAACAAGACCATGAGGAAAGCATTGAAAGGAAGAGAGATCAAAGTGGATTTGCCCTGCCAGGGAAATGGACAAGACAGCTCACCATGGCGGATACATCTTGGTATCCACCGTCTGGCACATCACCAGGGACAGCCTTGTGATGGCATTCAAAACCGGACTGAACATAGCATGTGGTCTTGTGAAGAGTCATTAGATAGCACTGAACCGGCCATTGCATTCGCCATCAAAGAGGAAAATTCACACCCTCCTGAAAAGATGGTCAGTTCCAACTCAACTCGGACATCAGTAACCTCCATTTGGGCTTATTCCAGCCTCAACATCTCAGCTTCAAAACCAACATCTAGTAAGCTATCTTATTACCCTTTTCCTCAGAAGAAAAACCCCAAGATTTCTGAAGCTGCAAAGAAACTGGGGTTATATGTCTCCCAGTGAGAATTGTGTAATAGAAGATAGTGGTAGGCCTATCACTACAGCTAAAGTAGATATAGAAAGCTTCTTTTTCCCTCTCGCACTGGTATAATTTGCCTGAAATATACAGGTAGCATTTCTGTTCCTGTGAACGTGAGAACTGATGAACCCACATATACTATTTTAAATCAATGTTTCTGTAAGGCAGTGTTTCCCAACCTTGGCCAAGCTTTAAAAGGGGTGGACTTCAACTCCCAGAATTAACAGATTAACAGAGTTGGAAGGAACCTTTTAGGTCATCTACTCCAACACACACACCCTCAAGCAGGAGACCCTACATATCATTTCTACAAACCCCCATACTGGCTGAGGATGTCTGGGAATTGAAGTCTATCTCTTTTAAAGTGGCAAAGATGAGGAATTATTGCTCTAGGACAGTGGTTTCAAACTCAAGGCCCTGGGGACAGTTCCAGCCCACGGGGTGCTTAGATGTGCCCCATGGGGCCACCCTGGGCACATCTGAGTGAAGGATGAGCCCACGGTGTCTCTGCCAGTGAAAACAGAGCTTCAAAGGGCAGAGTGCTCGGACCACCAAAGGTGCCCCCAACATGAGTGATGTTGAGCTGGCCGCACCCCCTTCCCATCCCCAAAAGCCAAACTCAACCCTGCATGCGATCCTCAATGAAATTGAGTTTGACACCCCTGCTCAAGGAGTTATGTTTGCAATTTTAAGGAAAGATTATGTAGAACAGGGATGTCAAACCTTGGCAATTTAGGCTGGTTGGGAGAATTTTGGAAGTTGAAGGTTGGATGCCGCTAATGTAGAATTGCAGCTACTTCCACACTTCTGCTTTTCACGTAGAGTGAGAGAATGCTGAAATTAGGTATGTTTGCTGATGAAGGAATGTTCCGTTTTTTTGTTTTTGCTCAGCCAGACCAACATTCTTCATCAGAAGGGATTTTTTCTCCCCTAATTCTATAGAGTGAAAATAGGAGGGAAATGAAATAAGGAAATAACAGATCACCTTGTGGAAGAGGTATCAAGCATTGAGATTTCCCTCCCAGGTTGGAAATAATTTGAATTCCAGTGCTCCAGATTGAAACCAAATGCTTGAATGTGTTGTATTTTAATGTCAACCTACCAGCTATATTTTCTTAAAATGTATTTTGAGTGAATAACACTCTAGACTAGCATAAACTTCACTGTGAAGAAAAAACAAAACTGTCCTGGGGTGAAATCCAGCAGGTTCTGACAGGTTTTGGAGAACCGGTAGAAGAAATTTTGAGTAGTTCGGAAAACCGGCAAATGCCACCTCTGGCTGGTCCGACCCCCATCTATTCTCTGCCTCCTGAGTCCCAGCTGATCAGGAGGAAATGGAGATTTTACAGTATCCTTCCCCTGCCACAACCCACCAAGCCACGCCCACAAAACTGGTAGTAAAAAATTGCACTTGGCCTTATTTTCAGGGAGGTCTTATTATTTTTGAGGTGCAGGAAGCGGCGTGGTCGCCTCATGGCTGCTGTCATGTTGCAATATTTTCAGGGAGGTCTTATTTTTGGAGGGGGGGCTTATCAGGTGCTCAAAGTGTGATTGGGCTTATTATCCAGGGTGGTCTTATTTTCGGGGAAACCGGTATGTGAAAGTCATTTGTGACCTTCCAAACAAGCTTGAGAGAAGCAAAGCCAACTGGGAAACCAGATTTGCTTAATAGCCATATGAATCACTTAACAACTGCAGTGATTCATTTAACAACTGTGGCAAAAGGTCATAAAACTGGCTGTGAGCCTCTTAACAACTGCCTTGATTTTCAAGGGAAATTATGGTCGATTGCGATTGTAAGTCAAGAACTACTTCCATTTATTCCAGGTCAGTAAATTTATTTCCTCATTTAAAAAGAAGAGGGTTTGGAGGATTATTCCAAATATTCCTAAACACCCCTTTATTCCTTTTAAGAATAAATGAAATGCATTTTTTAAAAAAACATTAAGTGACTTGAACAGTCTTTCCTTTCAAAGAATTATCTTTAGGAAGCAGGATGCTCTTCCCATTGTGCTGTATAATCACAAAAACATCTATCATAAATATCAGCCTTTCCAAAATTATTAATGTAGCTCAACTGAGCTAAATATAGGCCTCAATATATGCACGGCAATCACATACACAGCTGAAAATGAGTCCAATTAACATTAGTAGGTCTTATTTCTCAATAGACACAAAACAAGGGGGATTTTAAATAGCTGTCTGAATTGGCAATTTGTGATATCCCATCTAGAAATCAATAAAAAGAATATGTTTGTTGAATTCAATGTATCTTTTTTCAGGATATACACTCCAAAATCAACTGATAAACCTTGAAATGATCTTTCTGCTATCATTAAACACAGCAAATATTTTATATTCCAGATTTACTTTCTGCACATTACATTCTCATTTGCAAGTCAGAAAAGAGAAACGTTTTTGGATCCTGAATGAGACTAATAACTATGATATACAGCTTTCTATCCATGTATTATGATTTCTTTCATCATACATATATTATTTTGCAAATAAGATAAATTAGGAATAAAATTTTACATTGTATCCAGATCCTTTGTTGGGTTTGTTTGCATTCATGATCTATAGAAAATCCAGTTTACCAAGATAGAGGTAAAGTGTATAGAGGCAATCATGGCTTAATGATTGGTTGCTTAGCAATCGACATTACAACAGCCACACAAAAGGAACTTGTGATCCAATTCCAGAATTCCAATGACTGCACATCCTTCCCCCTCAATCCCATGACTGCAACCAATGTCACTACTGATAGTTGACTTACAACCATTCACTTAGTGACCATTCAAAGTTACAATGGCACTGAAAAAAGTAACTTGTGTTTTCACACTTATGACCTTTGCAGCATCCCCATGATCACATGGTCAAAATTCAAATGCCTGGCAACTGGCTCGTATTTATAATAGTTGCAGTGTCCTGGGGTCATATTGAGGCAGCAATATTTCTTTATTCCTGCTAAGTTACTATATCTACTAAGATACATGTTGGCTCCTGCAAGAACCAATCTATTCTGGACCAATGGCAATGACAGCTCCCTTGAAATGAAGATTAGTGAGCAGAGACTGATTTTAGGCATGCAATGAAAGGAGAGGATGGACTGAACCAAAAATTGGCTGGGTTGGGAAACTAGGGGGAAGGATTATGGGGACACAGATAGTGTTAGATATTAGCATATATCGTAGTAAGTCTCCCCTCTGGTCCGCTGCTACAGCGGGAAACAGGTATCGTTCTGATTGGTCGAGGGGCGTACCCGATCCCTATAAAAGGGGAACCCTCCGACCACAGAGCAAGCTGGATCATTACTACTACTAATAAAGAGCTGTTAAGTCACTACGTGTCCGCAGTCTGTTCTCTCGCTGCCCAGATCTAACATTGGCGACGAAGGTGGGATTGAGAGGCAGATAGGACGAAGAACGCTACCTCCAGAATCTCCGGATTTGATCCAGCCCAGGAATTCGGCAGAAATTCCGGCAGCCATCTCAGATCACCGCAGCGCGGCAAATTCAAACAGAGAAGATGGCGATGCATGCTCCCCCCGCTCCTTTCGACCCAGCAAACGACGAATGGGAAGCCTTCATGATTCGTTTCGAGTGTTTCCTCGAAGCGAACGAATACACGGGGATCACCGACGCGAGGAAGAAAAACATCTTCCTCGGCTACTGCGGAAAGGAAGTCTTCAATACGGCCAGAGACCTCACCGCGCCTACTCCAATACAGGCAGTATCGTGGACGGCGTTGCAACAAGCCCTGCAAACTCATTACGCGCCAAAACCTTCCCGCCATGTCTGCCGCAAGGAATTCAACACGAGGAACCAGAAGGCGGGAGAATCCATCAATCAATATGTTGCAGCCCTGCGAAAAGCAGCAACTCACTGCGAGTTCAGGGATCTGGACGAGCACATCTTAGCGCAGCTCATCTGTGGGTTAAGAGACATTTCACTACAGAAGAAGCTGTTGGCAAACCCGAATTTAACCCTACAGAAAGCGCTAAACGAAGCAAGAGCGTCAGAGTCAGCAGAGAAATCATCGGTGACCATACAACGAGAGGCCAACGTAAACCAGCCAGCACCAAGGCAAACCAGAGTACACTACGAGGACACAAGCCCCGACTACGAGAATCCCGAGTTCGAGGACAGTCACATGATGCAGAGCAGTCACTTGAGGCCTGGGGGGAGACCCGGATTCCGTTTGCCGCCCTGCGCAAGTTGCAGAGGGAATCACCCCAGGTCTACTTGTAGGTTCAGGAACGTTGTTTGTTCGCAATGCAACAAACTTGGGCACATCGCACGAGTGTGCTGGAGCGGAGTCCCTGCCTCACGGCAGCCACCCATGTACCGCCAACAGAAGCCCAACCCAGGGGCTTGGCGAAATCAAAAAGGGCGCCCAGAGAGAAATCCACAAGTGTTTACCCAGAGAGAAAATGTCCAAAGAGCTGAGCGAGCGTATCCCCAGAGAGATTACTCACAAGGAGCTGAGCGAGCGTATCCCCAGAGAGAATACACACAAAGAGCTGAAAGAGCGTTCTATCAAGACGCTCAACGAGAGTATTTTCAGGATGTAGACGATGAGATAGAGTTGACCCAGAGAGAGGAGTTGCGAACGTATCTCACCACAATACATCAGGTCTGCCCTAAGCGGCCAAAAAGGCTGAGAGTCACAGTCCTTTTGGAGGGCTCACCTTGCGAGCTGGAAGTTGACACAGGATCGACCCTGACGATTATTTCATGGGCATCCATGAAACAGGCTATCCCTAGCCTCAGAAAGAGCCAACTACGCGCTCCAGACGTCCTGCTACGAGACTACCAGGGGAACCAAGTCCCCATCGTGGGCCAAGGCACATTCCAAATCCGTTTCAAGGACATCGAAGCCCAGCTGCCCGTGACCATCGCCAGCGCGCCATTACAGAACCTCCTGGGGCTTGATTGGTTTGAAGCCCTGGGGTTAGAAGTCACCGGAATCAACGCCGTGAGAAACAGCAGCGCTGAACAGATTTTTAAGGATTTCGAGGATGTGTTCAGCCCCGGTCTTGGTAAGTATGTGGGTAAACCGATATCATTCAATTTAGACCCCAAAGTGGCGCCAATCCAACTTAAACCGAGACGAGTGCCTTTTGCACTCCGCCCAAAAATAGATAAGGAAATAGATAAGTTAGTGGAGCAAGGAATCCTTGAGCCGGTGGATCACGCGCGCTGGGAAACACCCATCGTGACCCCAGTCAAACCAGACGGATCAGTCCGCATCTGCGCGGACTATAAATGCACAATTAATGTCACGCTACAACAGAGCGCATATCCTGTGCCTGTAGTACAGCACTTATTGCACTCGTTGGGGCCAGGAAAAGTATTTGCTAAGTTAGACATGGCACAAGCTTACCAGCAACTGCCAGTTGATAGCGCCACAGCGGAGGCCCAAACTATAGTGACGCATAGAGGAGCATTCAAATGCAACCGGCTACAATTCGGCGTGAGCATTGCCCCAGGATTGTTCCAGAGCGTCATGGAACGACTTTTGCAAGGGATACCGGGAGTCGTCCCCTATTTTGACGACATCTTGGTGTCCGCTGCAAACGAGGAGCAATTAAATAAAAGAGTCAGAACTGTTTTGGCCAGAATCAGAGAAAAGGGTCTCCGCCTTAAAAAGGAAAAATGCCAAATTAACGTGCCTAGCGTAGAATTCCTGGGTTATAGAATCGATGGTCAGGGAATACACCCCACTTCAAAGAAAATTAAGGCGATCCAGGACGCCCCCACACCACGGAATCAGACCGAGTTGCAGGCCTTCCTCGGATTACTTAACTTCTACAGCGTTTTTCTGAGGCAGAAGGCGACCGTTGCTGAGCCACTACACCGTCTACTCCAGAGGAACGCACCATGGAAATGGGGACGATCCGAAGCCGCAGCTTTCGCCGGGGTAAAGCGCCTGCTCACTACTGACTCACTGCTTGTTCAATACAGCCAGACCCTACCGCTGGTATTGACCTGCGACGCATCACCCTTCGGAGTTGGAGCAGTCCTCAGCCACAGGATGCCCGACGGAAAAGAAGCACCCATCGCCTTCTACTCCAGAACTCTTTCATCGGCCGAAGGAACTACAGCCAAATGGACAGGGAAGCGCTGGCTGCTGTAGCTGGAGTAAAGCGTTTCCACGAATACCTCTACGGCCGCGATTTTGAACTAATTACAGATCACAAACCGTTGTTGGGACTTTTGGCGGGAAACCGCCCCACCCCGGTCTCCCTTTCTCCACGCATGACCAGGTGGACTGTTTTCCTGGCTGCGTATTCATACAAATTGATTCATTGACCGGGCTCCACTCTCGGACACGCAGACGCACTCAGCCGTTGCCCATTACCTGACATTCTGCCAGACCCCACTCCAGAAGTACCGGTATTGCTCATTGACTGTTTGGACTCTGGACCGGTTTCTTCATACGACGTTGCAAGGTTCTCCTCTAAAGACAATTTAATAAAGCAAGTTCAAACTTGGGTTTGGAGGGGGTGGCCGAAAGGAAACGTGGGCCCGGAATTCAAAATGTTTTGGTCAAAACGGGACGAACTCTCAGTGTTACAAGGTTGTTTATTGTGGGGGGATCGAGTTGTTATTCCGTATGTTTTACGTAGGAATGTATTAGAGGCTTTACATGTGGGTCATCCGGGGATTGTTAGAATGAAGGCGTTAGCAAGAAGTTACGTTTGGTGGCCAAACATGGACAAAGAAATAGAGGAGTGGGTGGCCACTTGCGACCCATGCCAGGAATCGAGACCAGCACCCCCGGAAGCGCCCGCCACAGAATGGGAGAAACCTAAAGCACCCTGGTCGCGAATACACATCGACTTCGCAGGGCCATTCCAAGGTCAGACTTTCCTTATAGTTGTGGATGCATACTCAAAATGGCTAGATGTAGTCCTAATGACTTCAACCACGGCAGAGGCCGTCATTAAGGTTCTACGGCGACTTTTCGCCACTCATGGCCTGCCCGACCTCCTAGTCTCCGATAACGGGCCCCAATTCACGGCCATGCATTTCGAAACGTTTTTAGCAGGTCAGGGAATTCGGCATGCCCTCGTCGCGCCATTCCATCCGGCATCAAACGGACAGGCGGAGAGAATGGTGCGATTCGCAAAAGAGGCCCTCGCTAGGATGGGTCCAGGTGATTGGCAAACACGCATTGACCATTACCTCCTAATTCAGCATATTACCCCAAGCGCAACGACGGGTAGGAGTCCTGCTGAACTACTCATGGGCCGCCGTCTACGGTCTCACCTGGACCGTCTTCACCCAAATTACTCTGCCACAGCTCCCCCAGACTCCACAAGTAAAATTCGGTCTTTCAGCATAGGGGATTCAGTATACGCCCACAACTATGCAGGGGGAACATTGTGGATGCGGCAAAGGTCATTGGCATCACGGGTCCACGATCGTATTTGCTGGAGCTAGAAGATGGGCGGAACTGGAAAAGGCACATCGATCAACTTCGGGGTCGCCTAGCACACTCAGACCTTCGAAACGAAGACGAGATTTCCCTGCCTACAGAAAGTCAACCACGCGAGAGCCCCATCATAGAAAACTACGACACCTGCGAACCAAGCTTGGAACAAGAAAACACGCACAAAGCAGAGCAAACCCCAGACAACGCAACCGAGCAGACTCCAGAACGCCTTAGCAACGAAGGCACAAAACCTCCCGAACGTGAAACAGGAAAAGCACCCGATCCTGCAACCACTTCTAACCAGCCCGAACTACGACGCTCCTCCCGAGCAAGACAAACACCCACATACCTAAAAGACTATGTTACCTACCGCAACTTTCCATCTAGGAGGGGAGGGGTGTTAGATATTAGCATATATCGTAGTAAGTCTCCCCTCTGGTCCGCTGCTACAGCGGGAAACAGGTATCGTTCTGATTGGTCGAGGGGCGTACCCGATCCCTATAAAAGGGGAACCCTCCGACCACAGAGCAAGCTGGATCATTACTACTACTAATAAAGAGCTGTTAAGTCACTACGTGTCCGCAGTCTGTCTCTCGTTGCCCAGATCTAACAGATAGGATGGAGGAGAGAATTCAAAGAGTAATCTGGAAGGACTGCAAATTTTTCCCAGGATCAAGTTCCAAGAAGGAGCACCCATATCCCCAGGAACAAGCCAGACTCTAAACAAACAAAAGAAAGTTTTGGGGTCTTTTTATTTTTTTTATTTAAAATAGAAAAGAAAAATAGAATATAGAATAGAAAATAATAGAATAGAATATAGAATAGAATAGAAATGAATAGAAAAAATAGAACAGAGACTAGAATACTTTATTGTCACTTTTGAATGTACACTAATCAGCATACATTGAAATGAAATAATGTTGCATAAAGCTCTCAAAGGCTCTCCATCTCTAATATAAACATAAGCATGACAATATAAATTTGGTGTCTCCTCTTTGGTTTGGGGGGGGTGTATTTGTTTTCTCCCTTCTTCCACGTTACTGGAGAGGGAGGCTTCCTACAGCCCAGGCTCCCTCTTGAGGAAGCCATCCATTGCTTTAAAGGAGCCCGCCGCCAGACCGATCCCAAATGCAAGAACTGCACTGCCCGAGAGGACCACTAGAGGGCCGCAGCCGCCTGCAAATCGTTTATGAAAGCGTTTCCTTAAACCTAACAGCCCGGAGGGAGGGAGGAGTCAGGAAAGCCAGCCCCGCCCCCTCTGTCACGCGCGCGCATGCCCACTCCGATCTTCGATGACAGAAGCCAAAATGGCGACGACAGGTCGCCCGGCCTTGGGTCACGTGCCCCGATCTTTGCTCCGCCCCCCCCATCGGCCGGGCGGAGTTCCCCCGTCAGCGCAGGAGTGTTCTCTCGCTTTCGTTTCTGACGTCCACCGGAGCCATTCGAAGTTTTTTCTTCCCCCCTCACACGCCCTCCTTCGCCAGGGCCGCGCGACGGGGAACAGCTCGCGAAGGTGAGTGGGGTGCGTGGCGCCTGCGGGCGACCGTCTGGCCGGTTGGGGCTCCGTCGTCTTCTTCCCTCAGGGACGGCGGGCATCAGCCGCTGACAGGGATCGCCGGCCGGCGTCTCTCTCTCTCTCTTAGCGAGGGGGATCGGCAAGCGGGCTGGAGATCTTTGAGGGAGGGGTGTGAGGTAAGCGTCCTTACCTCAGAAGAGCTCCCTCTTTGTCTCACCTGTGCCTCCTCCAGGTGAGCTGGGTTCCAAGACCTGCCATCTTGGGATTGGGAGCCGGCACCTACTCCCCAAGATAACCGGCACCTACTCCCCAAGATAAGTATGAGGAGGCGCGTGACGTCACAGTACGAAGGACCGCCGCTCGCGTCGTGACGTCACAGTGCAAGCCCACCAACCCCTTGCGCCGTGATGTCACGGGGCAAGCCCCGCCCCCTTTGAACTGACACTGCCCTCGGGACAAACTCCGCCCCTTTGGAATTTCAGCTCAGCCTCCCTTCACAAGTGGGAGGGGTGGACTTCAATTCCCAACATCCCCCAGTCAGCATGCTCTGGCTGGGGGAATGCTGGGAGTTGAAGTACACCCCCTCATAAAGATGCTGAGGAGAGATTCAACCTAGAAATAAGGAGAAATTTTCTGACAGAATAATCAACCCATGGAACAGAAGTTGCCTTTGGAAGTTGTGGGAGCTTCATCACTGGAGGCTTTCAAGGGGAGATTGGACTGCCATCTGTCAGAAATGGTGTGGGGTCTCCTGCTTGGGCTGGGGGTTGGACTAGATGACCTACAAGGTCCCTTCCAACTCTGTTAATCTGAATCTGTCTAAGGTGATCAAACACTGCCTCCATCGCATCTTTTTTGTCACTTGTTTGCACCCCCCCCCCTACACTCCCAATTTGCCTATGTAAACTGTCCGATAATTTTGGGTAATTTGTTTCTGCTTCTGGCATTGCTGCAGCAAACAAGCTTAAAACCATCCAAAACATATTAACCAAATAAAACCAAGTCAATATTTTATTTATTTATTTAATTTAGACACACATATATATAGCTGCCCATCATATAACAAACTCTTTTTTGCTTGGTCTTTTTTTCCCGGAGTTACTCTTTTTTATAAAAGCATTGAGGATATTGGTAACTAGAGCCAAGGTGGCACAGTGGTGAGAGTGCAGTACTGCAGGCTACTTCTGCTGACTGCCAGCAGCCGGCAATTTGGCATTTTGAATCTCACCAGGCTCAAGGTTGACTCAGCCTCCCATCCTTCTGGGGTGGGTAAAATGAGGACTCCGATTGTTTGGGGGCAATAGGCTGACTCTAAACTGCTTAGAGAGGGCTGTAAAGCACTGAGAAGCGGTATTGCTAATGCTAGAGTGAAACAATGAAAAATAAAACACCCAGCATAACATTTGTTAAAATGGACAAAAAAGCTAAGATATCATGTGGTATCTTACAGTGTTAAACACTCTACAAGTAGTCCTTGACTTACAACAGTTCATTTAGTGACCATTCGAAGTTTATAACCAACCACACTGAAGAAAGTGACTTATGGCCATTTTTCACATTTACGACCACTGCAGCATCTCTGTGGTCACATGATTAAAATTCAGACACTTGCCGACTGACTCATATCTATGACCGTTTGCAGTGGCCTGGGGTCATGTGCTCCCCTTTTGCAACTTTTTGACAAACCAAGTCAATGGGGAGAGCAGATTCAACTGTGCCAGGAAAGGTTGCAAAATAGAGCAAAACTCACTTAACAAATGTTTCGCTTAGCAACAGAAACTTTGGGCTCAATAGTGATCATAAGTGGAGGACTACCTGTATTCACTTCTTAATCACTTGATTAAGAAGATGCCAAAATGATAGTAGAATAACACAATTTTCCTCATGTAAGGGAAAAATAGGCCAGGGAATGCATATGTGTAGAAAGGGAAAAATAATAATTTATTTTTTCTTTCCAATACTCTACCAGTCTTTTAACAATTGAAGAATCACTGGGACAAATAATCATCTCCAATCATCAGAATTATTGATGATGGTGGTGATGATCATTGGAATCTGTCTCAAGCCTCCTGCCTCTCCTTCTCCCTTCCAGTCACATGGTCCAGATTAGAGCTGCTATTAAAAATTCCGGAAACCAGTCTCTGTATCCTTTCCTTGTTCTCCATCCATTTGCCCTTTAAGATGGCCTCCTTTCCTCAACCAGCTGCTTGGGAGATCGGCCTGGCTCGAGGGAGGCTTTCCCATTTCCTAATCTGGCTGAAAGAATAATGGCGAAGCTGGGCAGGAGGATCATACAGTTGGTGGAATGGGTAACACGAAAGGAAGCTAAGCTGCTGACCTTCTGCTTTCCCATATGGTGATTGGGAGAGTCTCTGCAAAAGGACCAGTCGGTGCTTTTCTCTGGCTTCCTTCTTGTGTCCCAAATCCAAAACAACAGAAATGTTGGCTGGTTTTATTGGCTACATCTGTAAAACATGGCATCCGCTTGGATCACACGGGGATTGCTTCCAGAGAGTAAAATGCAGGGGACCAGAAATAGCAGAGCCCTAGTGACAGCTGCAGTCCTCAGATTTATTTATTTCTCATGAGGACTGGATTTTTCTGGGGGGGGAAATGGCTTGAAATGTTTGCCCATAAAACTTCTGTCTTGTTCTTTAGATGAACTTTTCAACTGGCTTTTAACTGCTATTTAATCTCTAGGCATTTCTGGGTTGCCTTCCTGGACTTTGGCATTGCAAAGTCACCTGTTGATTTTGCAGATCAAAATGCAATGAAATGTACAAAAGCATATTTGATAAATTTAGCATTAATCTAGTATTTCATTCTAGAATCCCAGTTTGGGGTAGAGCAGGGTTTCTCAAACCTGGTAGCTTTAAGATGTGCGAACTTCAACTCGCAGAGTTCCTCAATGCTTGAAGCCGGGAAGCATGAGTTTTAGTCTCACCTTAGACACAAAGCCAGCTGAATGACTGGGCCACTTCCTGTCTCTCAGCCCCAGGAAGGAGTGAAGCAAACCACAAAAACTTTGGCAAGAAAAAACTTCAAGGACATATCCAGGCAGTCATCAGGAGTCAAAAACCGTCTCGAAGGCACCAAAACCAGATAAAATTCCAGTTGAGCTACAAACTTTCACTTTACACATCTGAAGTAGCTGTGTAAAAAAATTGATGAGATTTTAGATTTTTAAAATTAAAAAATGTGTCACCTTAAGGAAAGCATGAATTCTTTACACTTGGATTATGCAGCCATCTCCAGTGGACAAAGTTAAAATTACATACGTTTAGCTTCTTTCAGTGGGTGAGGTTTTATAACTCTACCCTGCCAGTTGCTGCTTGTAAAATGAGGACAACCCCATGAGCAAATTAAAAATAAACATAATTCATTATTCACCAAACTGTTTCCTATTGACAGGCTATTTATCACTCAGTTTCCTCTATCTTATAAGCAGAAAGTCCTGATTATCTATGTGTCAAGACAGTAGGATGCTAGGAGAATTTTTGCAATTCTCCACAGTGTATGAACTTTCATATAAAATTAAACTTGTTTCTGAAAATCTGAAAGAGAAGTCACGGAATAGTGGTTTTGAATTATTCAGAAACTCTCAATAGGTTTTGGGAAACTACCCTGTTTCCTTGAAAATAAGACCTCCCGGATAATAAACCCACTCAAGCTTTTGAGCGCATGGGCTAAAATAAGCCCTCCCCTGAAAATAAGCCCTCCTTGAAATTATTGCAACAGGGCAGCAGCCATGAGGTGACCACTGCCTCTTGCACCCCAAAAGTAATACCTCCCCAAAAATAAAACCAAGCACTTACTTCAGGGGTCAAGAGAAAATAAGACCCTGTCTTATTTTCGGGGAAATACAGTAATGTACATGTATAAAAATAAATATAGTGGAATGACTGTTCCTTTGATGGAAATGTTATAAAATAGTCCTTCTTTTACGATCACAACTGGGACCAGAATTTCTGTTGCTAAGCAAGATGGTTTTTAAATGAACTACACCTGATTTTATGGCCTTTTTTCCACAATTGTTAAATGAATCACAAGGTTGTGGGAGACATCTGTTTTCCCTCGTTGACTTTGCTTGTCGAAAGCTTTCAGGGAAGCTTCAGGGAATGCTGTAGCCATACCTGCCAATTGCCACACACCTGAATTTTAATCACATAACCATGGGAGATGCTGCAACAGACCTTTGTGCAAGGACCAGTTATGAGTTCCTTTTTTAATACCAGCAAGTGTTGTAAGTTGAGGAGTATATATATATATGAACTAGGAGTCTCACACCAAGATTAATATTTTCCTTTTGTTTTGTCAGGATGGCCCAGAACAAGTTTCTTGCAGCGAAGCTGAAAAGCTATTTGCGTGAAGACAAAATTCAGCTATGGAAGCCTCCCTATACCAAGAGCAACAAGGAAGCTGGAGAGGAGCTGAAGGTAAGCGAGCATATTACCTCTCCTGTCGCATCATGCGTTTTTATGGCTTTTTGCATTCTTAGCAGGTTTGTTTTTATTCTCCTAGGATCTCACCCGGCAATATTCAGCCAGGCTCAATTACAATGACAACGAAATAGAAGCTGTTCTGGAAGAAATACGTTGCAAAGCTGTCGAGAGAGGGATGGGAAATGAAGCTTATAAATCAACGGGCGTGGCAACCCTGGAAGTAGCCTTACCTTCAAAGATGGGCAAAGTAAGCAGCTGCTTCCCATTATCTGAAGAGAAGTCTGTCCAATGGGCATGAGGCGTGTGCATTTTGGTCAAATATCGGAATGATAATACAGGTGGTCCTTGACTTATGACTGGTTGCTTAACTACCACTCAAAGTTACGACCTGCAGACTTATGAGCTGGATCCACCCTTCTGATGTTTACATCCCAACCCCCGGTCATATGGCCATTGTTTTATGACAGTTTTGTTCAAAATCAATCTCTTCAGTCAATTGACACCCATCACAAACAATAGATTACCCACACTCAGTATGTTCACTTAATGACCACCATAAAAAATATATATAATTGGGGCAGACTGCATTATGGTCATAACCTGAGGACTACCTATAGTTCATTTGTATATAGACAAATAAATGAGACACTTGAGTGTTTATATGTTATTAGGCCACTGCTGATTCTTAATAGTTTGATAGATAGATTTTTCTCTTTGACAATCTGTCCTTCAGCTCTTCCAACATCGCCACCGCCACTCTTTAACAGAGTCCACCCATCTTGCTGCTGGTCATCTTCATTTCCTCTTTCTTTCCTTCTATCCCAACACTGTATGTCTATGGATATTTTCATTCATCCAGGTCATGATTGTCCTAAAGGTGCTTTTTCAAGGGGCAACTGGACTTTCTTGGGGTTTTTTTGAGCTGAAGAAGCTTCTTGGATGAGAAACAAAACGTCTTCAAAGAAAAACCAGAAAGTCCAGTTTCAACTCTTGAAAAAGCACTTTTGGGGCAATATTATAGACTTTTCAAGAGAGGGTGGGGGAGCTTTGCATTGATTTATTGATTGATTATATGCTATCAAGTTAGTGTTGCCTAGCAGCCATATAACATTCTCCAGGAAGATTTTCTCCTCAACCTGGTCCTTCAGCTCTTCCAACAGCGCCCCCTTGCTACCGTAACTTGAGTCTAATAATCTTGCTTCTAGTCATCTCTTTTCTTCCACCATTACAGCTTTCACCAGAAAAATGAGGCTGTTTAGTTTACTTATGTATAAGAGGCTAGGGTAGGAATTCCCCTGGAATTGGCTTCCTTTCAAAAGCCTGGAAGAGGCAAACTCCCAAGACAAAATATTACTTCTGTTCTCACTACACCCTGAACCAGAAAATGATTTTAGCCTAATGTGTGTTAGGCAAGCCCAGCTGATTTGGTTATGTTTACTGTAAAACTTAGTCAATTGTCTCAGCACTGATTAAGATAATAGTAGATAAACATGTTGTGGAAACACTAATAAAACCTAGTTAGTCCTACATAGGATTGTAAAAGGCAGCTGATTAGGGGAACATAGTTCTAGATGAAATTATTGAATAAAAACAATGAAATCCATTTGGCAACAATTTCTGGCTAAGATTGAAACCTTCACCAGCCCTCACATTAAAAAGAATGCTCGTTTAGTGGAAATATAAAGCATGTTGCTATGTTCACTATTCTCTTGTAGCCTACATTTATTCCAGTCATTCATTAAAAACTCTTATCCATAAAAAGGTTCCGGTGCTTAGGATTCGGGCACTTGGCAACTGTATTTACAGCAGCGTTCCAGAGTCACATGATCACCATTCAAAACCTTTGGACAAGCAAAGTCAATGGGGGAAACCGGATTAGATTAACAACTATGTGATTCACTTAACAACTACAGTGATTCATTTAACAGCTCTGGCAAACAAGGTTATGAAAAGAGATGGTGACTTGCCTAACAACTTCCTTGCTTAGTAATACAAATTTTGGTCCCAATTGTGGTCATAAGTTAAGGATTATCAGTACTGAATTCTTAAGGACCTATGTATTTGCTTGAAATTGATACTTCTTGTACTTTAGTATAAGGGTCTCCAGCCTTGGCAACTTTAAGCCTGGCGGACTTCAACTCACAGAATTCCCCAGCCAGCTTTCCTGGAAGTTGAAGTCCGCCAGACTTAAAGTTGCCAAGGCTGGAGACCCCTGCTTTAATAGGACCAATATCGGGAACAATCTGCAAGTGAAGAGATTTTCAAGAATGTCTGTGTATAGATTTGTTTTGCCAGATTCTTTTTTCTCCTCATTTTCTTTCAGGTTTCATAGGGATAATTACTGTCATTCTAGAATTGAGGTTTGCATTGTTCACTGAAGTTTCTTTTCTTTCTCTTCTCATTTTTTCCCCTCCTCTGCCTTATGTATGTATGTAAAACTATTAACATTCTCATTTGCTCTGTGTTCACTAAGGTGTGTAAATCGGAAAGAAAAGAAATGAAAAAAGTTAGGAAGGAGTGGAATGAAACCCGACTTACGTTA
This sequence comes from Natrix helvetica, assembly GCF_964273705.1. Lineage (NCBI taxonomy): Eukaryota > Metazoa > Chordata > Lepidosauria > Squamata > Natricidae > Natrix > Natrix helvetica. Next base: position 133,973,239 of record NC_138554.1, on the reverse strand, counting down.
AACAATGCTGCTAAGCTGGTCAGGACAATATCCAGAATATAGCAACACTGCTGCTCAGTAAATAAGGCCAACATGCTTGAACACCCCAAATTTTTAAAATCCTCTTTAAATGAACCTATATATTCTATTTTTCGTAGATGCAAAAGAATATACTGGAAACCAAATTGGTTATCACAGGCAAAGAGCTGCGATCCCAGTAAGTACTACCATTCACTTGAGTGCTTTGCTAAAAGTTCCTGTAATTTATTTTTATATAACTGCATACTATAATTATATCATAACATACATGCCATACGGATGAGTTGCATATATTCAGTCTCAGAAAGATATAAATATAGAAGAAATATATTTTACCAGTTCCTCAGTTTGGATATAGAAATAGATTTTTGAAGTAAGACAGTCTTCCACTTATGAACACAATTGCGACTAGAATTTTCCATTATAAGTTACTGTGTATCACATGGTCAAAAAGTACATAGCGGTATAATCATGAAACTGAATTGTTTTGCCTAACTATTATGCTTCTTCCCAGAGTAGCACAGAAATATGGATTTGAAGAAGACTGCATTAAAGTAATTATAAATAAGAAACAATTGAAATAGAAGATAATTTTGCAAAGTTAGTTTTTTTCTCAAAAGGTAAATAGCTATATAATTTTGAAGCCGAATTGCTTTTACTAGCTATTGTTCTCCTTCCCAGAATAGCACAGGCATACGGATTTGAAGAAAACTGCATTAAAGTAATTATAAACAAAAAGCAACTGGAATTAGGTATGTATCTTGTGTTTACATGCATTTTCAGAATAATTGTTCATTCAAGTTCTCCTCCTGTTGTTGGCTGGAACATCAATCTGCTTCCATTTTTCAGGAAAGACGCTAGAGGAGCAGGGAGTCACCCACAATGTCAAAGTGATGGTGCTTGAGCTGAAGCTGAGTGAGGAAGAAACCAGAAGAAAAATCCGTGAAGAAGAGATACAGTATGAACAGGAGGCCTTGAAGAACAAAGAGATCAATCAAAGGATGCAGAGGACAAAAAGGGGATTAGAAATACTTGCTGAAAGAGGTTAAAGAAATTTTTTTCTTTAAATCCCAGACTACTTTTTCTTTAGTCCTAGAGTAAGAGAGGAAGGGAGGGAGGGAGACAGATACAGAGAGACATTAGTTTTTTCTTCAGATCTTCCAGCAGTTTTTTTTGCCATTTGTTTTCCTTTAAATTTCTCACCTTTCCTTTTTACATCTCTTGTCAAACCCATCCAGCCATGATTGTCTTGGTCTTCCCCTTGACTTAACCTCATATTCATTTTGCAATTTAGTAGTAACTAACTGATAATGCTGCATTGCCCGCATATTCCTTTATTTGCGGGGGGGGGGGGGAGGGTTACGGACCAAAGGTAATTTCTAATGTTGCTTACTAGAGGAGGCCCCCTTGTGAAGTACTGTGAAGCCATTACCATGGCAACTCCACTGCGCTGTACAGTAGAAGCCATTTTATGGCAGTACAGTAGAAGCCATTTTAAGGCACAACAGGCTGTATCTTAACAGAACCCCCCCCCCAAGGGGTCTTACCCCCACAGTATTTTTCTGTGTACCAAGTTTGATTGAAATTGCTCGAAGCGTTCCAGAGTTATGCTGGCACGCACGCGCACACACACAGGCATTTATATATATATAGATTAGCATTGGACATGTATTTCTGTTCAAGCTCAGTAACCTGATCTAATTTTGGGGGGAGGGAAGGGTACAACAACAACCCAGTCAGGTAGATCGGGCTTAGAGAAAGTGAGTGATTGAGAATCAACATGTAAACTTGTGTGGCTGAGAATAGGGAGTTAATCTCAGATAAAATATGCCCCCCCCCCATGGCTAATCATTGAGTTATTATTTAGAATAATAACTCATTGATTTAGAAAGAATTATCATCCCATACTTTGTAAAACAAGCAACTCTTCTTTCACAACTATGGAGGGTTTGAGTGAGGAAGATAGAATTCGTTAATTGAAAAATTCAGCCTTCTGGGATGCACATCATTCCTGGTTGGAAAACTCCTATGAAAATTCTTGTTTGTGAATAGTGAATGAGGAGATTATATTGGTCATTGTGGTCCAAGTTTTATAGGCATACCAAGGAATTCTTGGTCCCAACTTCAGTGACTGCCCATCTGTTATCAGGCTGACAATCGCCCTATCCCTTTTGAGTTTGCTGGCACAGCCCTCCAAGACAGCAATTAAATAAAGCAAGATTTTCATTATTATTTCTTCTCCTTCTCCTCCTCCTCCTCCTCTCTTCTTCTCAATATATATAAATGGCTCTTCATCTTTCTTCTTATTCTTCTCTATATATAAATGGCGGTATTTGTGTGTATGTGTGTTCCAGCATAACTCTGGAATGCCTCAATCAATTTCAACTAAACTTGGTACACAGATGGCTTACCCTCTGGAAACAAATACTGTGGGGGTAAGACACCCCTAACACCCGCTAGGGGTGTTTGTTCTGTTAAGATACAGCCTGTTGTGCCGTGCTGCCATACTGGCTGCTTCTGTACAGCGCAGTGGAGTTGCCATGATAACAGCTTCACAGTACTCCACAAGGGGTCTCCCTCTTGTAGGGGGGAAAAAATCCAACATTAGAAACTACGTTTGGTCCGGACATTTCCCCCTTATAAGTAAATACCCGGACAATGCCGCGTTATCGGCTAGTTTTCATTAAAAATTTGGCGCTTGTAAAATCCTATTTTTTCTGTCATATTAAATCTTGATGATAATTTGGGGAGGATCTCCAGTACTTACACTTAAAAACTTGGAGCGAGGGCTGTCTGGCCCTCAAAATGTAGCTTGTTCACCTTTTATTTATTTAAAAAATAAATCAGGTTTATTGAAAATGGTTTGGTATTGTTTTTTATGCGCATGCTCTTGTTCCAGAAAATTCTTTCGATCCGGACACCACACCTTACCTGGACATAGCAAACCAGACTGGAAGAACTATCCAGATTCCTCCACAAGCCAAAAAAGTAAGTGTGAACTCTACAAAAGTTGTGTTCTGCTTTTCTCATCTCCCCCACCCTGCTAGACAACGTGTTTCGTCTGAAAAGCAATTTATTTTATCTTTGTTGTGAGTAAAAGGTTTCTTTGCCTCCTCCTTGTTTTTTGGCAGGCTCTTTTAATAGCCATGGGGTACCATGAGAAGGGCAGGGCGTTCCTGAAAAAAAAAGAATACGCTGTGGCATTGCCCTACCTGTTGGATGCGGATAAACACTTTTGGTAAAAAAAAAAACAACCTCGCTTTCCTTTTGCAAAACCTCTTTCAGAACTAATTATAGTGGCTTCGCCTAGCAATTTTATGTACTTGTTAAAATGGGCCAAAAACATTTCGCTTCTGTTCTTGTCATTTCCAAATGTGCTTAGCCCACAACAATAGAAAGAAGCACAGCAGCTTTATAAAAGCTAGCCTTGGCCTCAGCTTTATTGGCAACATTGTCACTGAACCAACAATCCCAGAATGTGGCAACACAATACAGATAGTCCTCAATTTACAACCGTTACTTAACGGCCATTCAGAATTACAAAAGCTACTTAACGACCCCGGTTTCAAACTGCCTATGTCCCACAATGACACGGTTGCGTTTTGATCACTCAGCAATCAGCCCCTCATTTATGGCTGTTCGCTGTGCCCCAGAGTCAGGTGAATGTGTTTTACGACAGTTTTGCTGGAAGCCACTTTTTACTTTTGGCTTCTAGCAAAAACTGGCTCCTAGAGAACAGTGGCTTTGCTTGAACGACCAGTGCAAAAAAAGGTTGCAAAGTCAGTTCCAGTCACATGGTGACCCGCTGTACAACGGTCACAACTAGCAACCCTAATTACCAGGCTCTGTTGTGGTTGTAACTCGAGGACTATCTGTACTCTGAAAGGGAAAGAGGCATCTTGTGCTAGCAAGTCTGAAGATAAGGGCATAACAAGGTTGCATATCGATCTCTTTCCCAGCCCAAACGTGAACCTCAGGAACTCAAGCTGTAGGCGTAAAGTTCCAAAGAAGCTGCAGGAAAGACTTCATGAGCCACCCTCTAAGCATCCCCGACTGAAACCAGTTCAGCTCCTCCTAACAGCCTTTGGACCAGTTTCCATTCAGCCCATTCTAGCCAGTTTTCCTGGAGGTACCTGAGGCTTCTGTAAAGTTGTGTTGTTGTGGCCCGGAGAGAAAAGAGCTGACACATTGGTGTTTCTTTTGGAGTTGGGCGTATCCCGCACTTACCTTGTTTATATTTTGGCTGTTCACTGTGTCCTTTGGTGGCATTGCTGCTCCATACCCTTCTTTGGGGACTACATTTCTCTCATGCTATTTCACCCATTCTGCCCCCTGCGGATGTTCAGTGCAGGATCCCGTCCTTATCCCCCTGGCTTACGAGATCCCCAATACGATGGGTGGCTGTACCGTCCTTGGCTTACAATCACATTGGAGACCCAAATTTCTGTTGCTAAGCAAGGCGGCTAAAATCAAGTCACACCCGTCCCTACGTTCTCTGCCGCAGTTGTAAAGCAAATCATGGCAGTCCTTAAGTGAATCACACAGCCATTAAGCAAATCCAGCTTCCCCATTGACTTGGGTCATCAGAGGCTCTCGGAAGTTCCACAAATGGCGATCACGTGGCCCTGTGGCGCTGCAGTCACCATAAACATGCTGACAGCCAGGCACGTTTTTAGTGCCCTTGTAATTTCGAATGGTCGCTTGAACAAACTCTTGTAAGCCAAGGACTCCCTGTATTGCACACCCACAGCGCCTCTAAATTCCACCTGCTTTTCAGCAGCTCCACAGCAACTGTGTCCAATATGTTCTGCTTTTCAGTGAAAGTTGCTCAGAGCTCCTCACCACGGTGGATAATTACGCCGTGCTGCAGCTGGACATTGTCTGGTGCTATTTCCACCTGGGCCAGCTGGAATGCCTTGACGATGCCGAGAAAAAGCTCTTGTCAGCCCACGACTGCTTCAGGAAGTGTTACGGAGAGAACCACGAAAGGCTGGTCACCATAAAAGTAGGCTGGTTACATGTGTTATCTACAAGCCCCCATCCTCAGGGACGTTGAATGACTATTAAGTACATGAAAAAGAACTCCAGTGTTTTTTATATTTCTGGGTTGTTGGTTTTTTATCACATTACAAGCTGGTCCAGAGTCACTGGATAGTGAGATAGGCAACATAATACGTAAACTTAGTAATAAATGAAACTCGTCCTCATTTACATTGAATGAACATTAAGCAAGATATGCTGGAAAGAGTATCCTGTTTCCCTGGAAATAAGACCTCCCCGGATAATAAGCCTAATCGGGCTTTTGAGCGCATGCACTAAAATAAGCCCTCCCCCCCAAAAAATAAGCCCTCCCCTAAAATATTTAAAACGCATGCACAGCAGGTCCCTGCCATTTCCTGGGGGGACGACATCCCCTACGCACCCCACATGCACCTGCCATCCAGGCGGAACAGCCTTGCGGAGGCCGCTCCCTCAAACCCTAGCTACAGCGGACCTTCTCTTAGTGGCGGCTGCAAAAAGAGCGGCAGGCCCAAAGACGCTCAGGCTGGCAAGAGTGTGCCAGAAATAGAGACAGAACGTCTGGCCCTTTCTGGATCAGTTGATCCGCAGGCCACGGACTGGGGTTAAGGGGCCTGCTGCACCTCAAAAATAAGAAGACCTCCCTGAAAATAAGGCCAAGCGCTTATTTCTGGGGTCAAAATAAAATAAGAACCTGTCTTATTTTCAGGGAAACACAGTATTTACACCAAAAGCTTCAAGGAATTAAAAGTTTAAAAGTCTAAATGTTTAAAGCCAAAATTTCAGAAGCATTTGAGGGTGTGCCTGTTAAAATCATTTCATTTAATTCTGCAAAGTTTCACCAGACCAGGAACAAACTGCTTGGTAAATTATCCTTGCATAGGTCCCGTTATTTAGGACTCAATCCTCTAATTCTTTTTCTTAATCCCACTCAAATACCAGTGGTTTTTAATATGTACATTTGGATTGTTATGCTGTGATTTGTGAAACGTCCCTTGCATGTTGACCCATTTGTAAATATTTCCTTTCCTTCAGGGCAGCTCTGGGAGGGAGAAAGCTTTATTTTTGAGGCTCTACCTGCTTGAAGGCATAAGCCATTATCACAATGGCCGAGAGAAAGAAGCTGCCGAATGTCTTCAAAGAGTGAGTGATTGTGTTCCTATCAAGGTTTAAAATTCTTCCATAAAATTGCAAATCTACAGATGTAATTTCTTGGATTAAGCCTCCTTGAATAAAGTGGCATTTATAGTAGATTAATACAATAATGCATGATGTTTTCACTACTGCGCCTCTAAACAGCAACCAATTTCTTCTGTAATTCACTCTTGTTCGTTTGTTTCTCCCTCTCTTTTTCTCTCTCTCTTTTTTTTGTAGGCACATAGCTTATTCCAAGAGCTGGTCATTGACCCAGAAAAGATCAATAGCTTGTTACTTCTGGGTTTCTCTGCTCAAGAGGCTCGCCTCGGTCTCCGAGCTTGTGATGGCCATTTGGAGCATGCTGCCAATCATATTTCCAACAGGAGGGAGGTAATGAGCCAAGGGGGTATTTTAGGGGCAGGAAGAGTGCTATGCAATTTCATAGCAGGGTGGGATGCAGGAAGTAGTGCAATGATAGTAAAATTTCGCATCTCAAGCATTTGGTGCAGTGTTTCTCACTCTCAGCAGCTTTAAGGTGCTTTAAGACTTCAACTCCCAGAATTACCCAGCCAGCAAGGATTACCCAGCCCCAGCTGGCTGGCTGGAGAATTCTGGGAATTGAAGTCCACACATCTTTTAAAGCTGCTGAGGTTGAGAAACACGATCTTGTACTTCTATTTCACGCGAGTGCATTGCCTTACATCAGAACTCTGTTTCTCTTACAAATTTGAAGTGGCCAATTTCTCCTCGGTTTGCACTGAAATACCAATAAATCCCACTATTTTCTCACCAAATGAATGGTTTATAACTCTTGATATTTATTCCTTACCAAGTTCGGTTCTGAGCTGGTATGGGGGGGGGGGGGAGTTGCCTGAAATTAAGTTCTTTATTCTTCACCTAAGAGCAACAACAGCAAGCTGTTAGGTGAGCGGCCAGCTGGCCCCCTCTATCCAGCACAGATAATGTACATTCAGATCAGATACACTCCCTTACCCAGTCTCCCATTTCCCATCTCAGCATCATTCTTCCTCCTCCTCTTCCTTACCAAGGCCTCTTAGTTTTTCTGAGAATGAATTTATCTAAGCGTAAACTCTTGTTGGAATGTTCACCTTATCTCCCTTCAGGTCCTTGGTGCTCCTTGATCTTGGTTGCTTTCCTCCCGCCAGACATATGGCGCTCTCTGATCTTGGTTGCTTTTCTCCCTTCAGACATCTGGCGCTATCTGAGCTTGGTTGTTTTTCTCCAGACATCCGCAAGAAAACAAGCTGGAGAACACCAAGGACACCACAATGCATCCCTGAACTACAAAATATTTTCTTCTATCAGTTATCTCACTTCCCTGTATAAACTTCTTTCAAGGCCTGTGAACAGTGAGGAGTAAGGAGGCCAGCCAAACTTAAAAGAAAACAAAATGAGGCATGGTTTCTCGGTCTTTATGAAAGCACAAATGCTCAAACAAAACTTTATAATATTATAATTCTATTAAATATTCCAACATGACTGCTGGAATGGAAGAGTTGTTTTGAGAGAAGAGGGCTCCAGATTCCTGGAAAAGAAGCTCTTAGATAATTTCACAATTGCACAGTGAAGCATGAATATCAGCGTTTAGTTAAAACAGCGCTATGAGCACACTGTTCAAAGTCCTAGCTAGGGATAAGCGGAGGAAAAAAAATAATTTATCTGTGTGGTTGCTAGAAATTGGCAGTGATTTTAAGATTATGGCTTTATGACCTGGCACATCATCCAAAAAAAGAGAGAAGGAGTGCATTCAAAGTTGAGAAATGATCTATAGATAAGAAGTGGAGTGTGGAAACCTTCAGTTTTGCTGGATAGTGAAAATATGTCTTACTGTTTTCTTGTGCAGGAGAAAGCTCTCATACGGAGGGAGGAGAAGGCAAAAAGGAGAAAGCAATTAGAAGGCATAAATTCCTTGAAAAGTATGGGCTATTCAGAGCGAGCAGCCAGAGAGGCACTTCACAAGTCAAAAGGGAACATTGAAGAAGCAGTGAAGGTAACTCTTATTCCTAGTGTTTTCCTCTGTTCTCATCAGGTCAAAACATGGCTTGCTTTAGACGAGTCCCACTCAACTTTACGACCATTAATTAATCACATTTAAAGTTATGAGGGGATGGCTAAGACACTAAGCTTGTCGATCAGAAAGGACAGCAGTTCGAATCCCTAGTACTGCGTAACAGTGAGCTCCCATTACTTGTCCCAGCTTCTGCCAACCTAGCAGTTCAAAAGCATGTAAAAATGCAAGTAGGAAAATAGGGACCACGTTTGGTGGGAAGGTAAGAGCGTTCCGTGCGCCTTTGGTGTTTAGTCATGCCAGCCACATGACCACGGAGACATCCTCGGACACCCACTGCTTCTTCGGCTTTGAAACAGAGATGAGCACCACCCCCTAGAGTCAAGAACGACTAGCACATATGTGCGATGGAAACCTTTACCTTAAAGTTATGTCAGCACTCAAAAAGGTGACTTAAAACCAATCCTTGTACTTACAACTGTTGCAGCAGCCCCACAATGACATGATAAAAATTTGGTTGCTTGGCAGCCAACATGTATTCCCAATGTTTGCAGTGTCCCAGATGTAATTTGTGACTTTTCCAGGGGGGGTGGGGGTGGGGTTTCCAATAAGCAAAGTCAATGGGGGAAGCAGGATTCATTTAACAACCGTGGCAAAAATGTTATAAAGACTGGGCACTAATGACTGCAATGCTTTGCAATGGATGCCCTGGCCCAGTTCTCATAAATTGAGGACTGCCTATAAAGTGAAGACTCTTGGTACTACCTTGGGATATCCCTCCTTGGTTTAGTTCCTTACATTATTCATTTTGTGCTCTAGGTTATACTTGATAATCCCCAATTGCTGTTACCAAATGATGATGCTTCTACTCCAGGGGATGACTTTCAGGTTCCCCAGCAAAGTATCGAACAGGTCAGTTGGGAATGCGGCCTGGGTCTCGTGTGTATTTCCTCTTTTCTGGTCTCTCCTTCTCTTGAGGTCTTGTCCATTTGCAGTTTCCAACTTGTTGCAAGTTACTCATCCCATCTCCAGAGCCATCTTGGTAAGGGTGCATGGGAGCATTTGCGACTCAAAAAAGATCCCAGTGCAACCAAGGAAGAACTCCTATCGTGAGAAATGGTTTAAAGGGTCTTAGTTTTAGTCAGAATTTCTTGTTTGGTGAAACCCAGTTTTTCTTTACCTAGTTTGTCTTTTCTTTACCTAGATTGTTTGGGGAGGGGAAGATGCTGACTCTGTAAACCACTTAGAGAGGGCTGTAAAGCACCACGAAGCAGTATAAATCCTATTGCTATTGGCTTCAGAGCTGGATTTCCTAACCTGGGCATAATTGCACTGCGTGTACTTCAATCCCCAGAATTCCCCAGTCAGGGCAGGCATTGCTGAGAATCTGGGATTATGCCTGTTGGGAGGTGCTCAAGGAAGGTGCTAGAATGTTGGAATCTGGTGCATTCATTTTCAGCTTTAAAATTTCCATTGCTCTCTTGAGAGTTCATGAAAGATGAAGCTTTCACCTCATACTAGGGAGTAGGTCTCTTCTGAGACAAAGATATCAACTCTGAATTTCTCGGAAGGAGATTAAAATGTGTCTTAATGTATGTTTTCACCCAGCTGGTATACATGGGCTTTAATCCTGGCGTTGCAGAGCAAGCTCTGAAAATATTCCGAGGCAACATTCAAGTGGCTGTACAGACACTCCTTCATTATGGGGGATCCCTCCCTGCTGATTTGCAGACCTCTTCGGACAGCACCACCAGCACTTCCAATGAATCCAGCTCATCCAAAGACTCCCCTACCGATTCTGCAGGTAAAAGGGCCCAGTTCAGAGATGACAAGCAGACCACGGGACACCTGGAGGCAGGGAATTGGGAGAGGATGACAAGGTTCTTAATGTGACGTAGCATATGAAGAAGATGGAGTTGATGGGAAAACTGTGGAGTTTCTGTGTGCTTCAGACAGGTCACACGTTGCTGATGTGGACTCCAACATGCAGTTTTGTCTAGTGCAGTGATGGCGAACCTTTTGGGCACCATGTACCAAAAAGGGAGCCTGCGGGCGGCACTGAATGCCAAAAAGGGAGCACTTCATGCATGTGTGTGTGCTCGTCGCATGGGCACAACGAGGAAGAGGAGTTGCTCGGGGGGCATACACATGCCATAAAATGTACTTCCAGGTTCTGATGCGTGCATGTGCGCTGGCCAGCAAGTCTTCCAGTTACTGATGCGTATGCACATGCATCAATCAGCTGGTCGGTGCACATGTGCATGCTGGAAAGCGGAAGACCAGCTTTTCGGTTTCCGGCACAGCTGCATGAACGAAGATCAGCTGATCATCATGTGTACATGTGCGGCAAAAACCCAGAAGAGGAACAGACGCTGCCGAGGGTGCCATCAGTTCGCCATCACGGGTCTAGTGGTTAAGGCACCAGATAGAAACTGGATTGTACTGTCACCAGAGACAGGAAAGTTAACTGGGTGACTTCGGGCCAGTAACTCTCAGCCCAACCCAACAATGGATTAACTTTTAACTCCCACATTCGTTTAACGACTGTTCACATAAAAGGTTGTAAAATTGGGTCCAGTCACCTGGTGGCCGTTTTTACAACCGTCACTACAGCAACCATAATTGCAGGGCTCAATTACACTTACAACTTGAGGATTACCTGTGCAGGCAGTTCTTAGCTTATGACCACAATTGAGCTTAAAATTCATGTTGCTAAGTGAGACAGTTAAAGGAACTGTTGTAACTGTCGAGGACTACCTGCCTTTCCATTTCGCACTGGTCTTCATCAAAATCAGGAACAGTCTTAAACCTTGAGCAAATGCTTCCTAGTTTAATTAAATGCATTACCATGTTTCCCTAAAAATAAGGCAGGGTCTTATTTTCTTTTGACCTCTGAAATAAGCGCTTGGCTTTATTTTCGGTGAGGCTTTATTATTTTTGAGGTGCAGGGGGCAGTGAGCGTGGTCACCTCATTGCTGTTGCTGTGTTGCAATATTTTGGGGGAGGTCTTATTTTCAGGGAAACAGGGTATTTCACAGAGGAGGTAAGAAATTATGGCATAGTCTGTCACTGACCAACTCCCATCTATTCCTGGAAGATGCTCCCTGTGGAGAGGCTGGATTAAAAGAGCCCAAAAAGTGAAATTTTGCTCTCTGTGAACTTTTCGTTTCTCGTGTATTTGTAGGCACATCTGGGGCTTCAACAGACGAAGATATGGAGGTGGATGCTGTCAGTGAAATCTTAGAAGATATTCCGGAACATGAAGAAGATTACTTGGACTTAACTTTGGAAGAAGAGGAAATTGTCATTAATGAGTACCTGTCCTATATAAGACACCTGCAGATCCCTTCCAAGTAGAAACAAGACTTTGGAAGGCTGCATCTCACTTACGCACTTCAGGGTCTTTTGGGCTAGATCAGGCAGAGTTAGTTGCTTTTAAGTCTCGTGGAACTCAAGAACTCAGCTCACTTAACTGGAACTAATTTAGTCTCGATCCAGAGCTTAAGGTTAGGTCGCTTTCTTATATTTTGCCAGATGCCTTAAGTAGCTGCATAGTTTTGAAACGTTGGCATGCAAAATAAGTCCATTTAACCGCAATCTGAAGCCACTCCTGGACAGTATTGTCAGTTGTAGAACAGAAATATTTACAGAAATATTTTTGTAGAACACTTCAGCATATATATATATATGTTGATGTAAAATTGATTTATTTAAATCATAGCTTGAATAAAATCCATTTTGCACCCCTTCACAGCAATAGAAGTTTTTTAAAAAACAGCCAATGATCTCAGTAGGGCAGCCCTTGAGTAGGATCCCATGAAGATTAGCCCTGATATTTTCTCATTAGAAATAAGGATTTGTGCGTAGAGCCGTTTTCAATGGAGTTTTTATTTCCTTCCTTTTTTAATACTATTGTAAACCTATTGTGTGTGGAATTGAAATACCTTCCTTTTCTAAACAGTCTTGCTAATACACTACTAACCAATAAAAAACACATTTATCACGGCTACAGTGTTTTTTAAAAGCTAAAAAATACTAGCAGGAACAAAGGTGGTCTTGAAAACGCAGAAAAGAATGAGTGTGCTTGTGAGAGGGGGTGTGGGAGAATATGTGTATTTTTTAGAATATAAGGTGCACCAAAATTTTGAAGAGGCAAACTTTTAAAAAAAAGTTTTGCACTCTGCAGACCTCCCAAAAACGGCCCGTTTCTCGCGAAAACAGGCCCATTTTTTTAAAAGGGTATGAATAGCCTTTAGGAGGCTTGTAGAGTGCTTCTGGAGGGGTGCCCCCCCAAAAAACAAATGAGCAAAAAATGGCTCGTTTTTCATGAAAACGAGCCTGTTTTTTGTCAAAAAAAGGGGGCATGCATAGCCTTTAGGAGGCTTATAGAGTGCTCTGGGGGGGGCAAGATTGAGCAAAAAAACAGCCCGTTTTTCTCTCATTTCTGCCCTCCCCAGCCCCCAGGAGCACTTTGGAAGTCTCCTAAATGCTATGCACGGCCATCTTGGTGAAGGGGGCGGGGTTTTGGGAGGCAAAAAATGCTGTATTCAGTCTATAAGACACACCCAGATTTTCAGCCTCTTTTTTTGAGGGAAAAAAGTACGTCTTATACTCTAAAAAATACGGTATGTGTCTGAGAGAGAGAAAATGTCTCTGAAATGTCTTTGTAGCAATTCTCAGTCATGGTTGTCCCAAAGGTGCTTTTTCAGGAGGCAACTGGACTTCCTTGTTTGTATTTCTTTTTCTTTTGAAGACGTTTCACTTCTCATCCAAGAAGCTTCTTTAGCTCTGACCGGATTCCATTCACCACCACCCAGTCAGAGCTGAAGAATCTTCTTGGATGAGAAGTGAAACATCTTCAAAAGAAAAAGAAATAAAAACCAGAAAGTCCAGTTGATGAAAACTCTCCTGAAAAAGAGTCATATTCATATGGCCTTCCCTTTCACTAGAACCTGACACCGGCTGGTGATTTGCCTCAACTTTGAAGCCCCGGGTTTACTAATGTCTGCGATCTTTAAAGAAAGTGACATTTATTTGTTTCTTTGTTTGTTTTGTCCCATGTTTGTTTTTATAAATAAGGCAGCAAACATATTTCCTGCTCCTATTTTCCCCAAGGCAACAAACACCCTGTGGAGGCTGAGAGGAACTGGCTGGCTTTGATGTCTGTGGTGGGACTAGAACTGGCGGTTTCCCCAGTTTTTAGCCCAATGCTTTAATCATTAGACAAAACTAATTCTCTTTTCCAGCTTCCTTTATTATTTTAAGCATCTACAGGAGGGCGAAAGACAAAATACACCATTATTAATACAAACTTGCAATTCACATACATGTGTGCACCATCAGAATTGGACCAGAATTTCCATGTAAGTAAGGCAGTTGTTAAGTGAATCAGACCCAATTTTACCAGCATTTCATCATGGGTGTTAAGAAGATTGGTTATTAAATGAATCATGGTATCATTAAGTGAATCCAGCTCCCCTGAGATTCACTTAATCTGGCTGGGATGGTTGCAAATGACAATCGTATGAACCTGGGTCACTGCAGCCATCCCAAATATATGCCAGTTGCCAAATTCCCAAATGTTGATGAGGTGGCCATGGGAATTCTGCAGCTGTCGTAAATGTGAGGAGTGGTCATAAGTCACCCTTTCCAGTGCTGTAACTTCAAATGGTTGCTAAACATAAGTTGAGGACTACCTGAAATTTAGGAAATAAAATATGATATGCATTCTTTGTCATGTATAAGATAATAAATAAAAATATGAGATTTCTGCATGTACCCAAGACAATAGGCTCCTTTTTGGAAAAAGGATGCCCCGTTACTGCCATTCGGATATCTTTTTTCATGTATGTTAATCAGGTGTGCAAAGATGTGAAACAAATGGGCAGTAGGATTTTCATGGTAAAGCGAACAGGTTTTCCTGGTCTGTATAAATACATATACATATAACATACATACATACATACATACATACATACATACACACACACACACACACACACACATACATACAGTAAAGGTAAAGGTTCCCCTTGCACATATATGCTAGTCGTTCCCGACTCTAGGGGGCGGTGCTCATCTCCGTTTCAAAAACGAAGAGCCAGCACTATCAAAGACATCTCCATGGTCATGTGGCCGGCATGACTAAACACTAAAGGTGCACGGAATGCTGTTACTTTCCCACCAAAGGTGGTCCCTATTTTTCTACTTGCATTTTTTACATGCTTTCGAACTGCTAGGTTGGCAAAAGCTGGGACAAGTAATGGGAGCTCACTCTGTTACGTGGCGCTAGGGATTCGAACCACTGAACTGCCAACCTTTCTGATTGACAAGCTCAGCCACTGAGCCACCCTACATAAGTGCAGTGAATTTAGATTATCTGCTTCTGTTCTACAGTGTTTAGTGGATATAGGCCTTCTCAATTGAAACTTTACAAGCGTGACTCTTAATATGTCAGCTTAGTTCTCTTGCATGTTGAAGAACCACTTTTGAGTGCGAGAAGAATCACACTTCTGTGGAGGAAAAAAATGAAAAATGGGATTCTTTTGAGTCTTGACCAAATGAAAACTAATAAAACAACGCAACCATTAGAGGGCAGACAAAGCTTGTCTACATTTTCAGATCTTCCAAAGCATCATATTTCCTAACTGAGGTTTCTTCCTTGCGTTATTGAATGGACCATCCTTAGAATTGTTTAGTCTGGAAAAGAAATGACTGGAGCATTAGTTGTCCACATGCACCAAAGCAACAGTCAAGTTTGCTCCCTGCTTTCCAGTCAAAATATTTTTTGAAGCTAACCGACTACAGGCCTAGACTTCGATGTGTGGCAGCGTTTCTTGCTTTTTTCAAGCGCTATCATCAGCAAAGCTAGTCCCAATTTGGTTCTGTGCTTCCTGTTTACAAGTACAAACCAACATCTGGAACACCAAACGTCACCACAATGGAGGGCTAGAGTTGCTCCCTATTAGTGTCATTGTTCTGCTTTGCAGCTGGCAGCTTACAGTAGCTTTTTTATTTTAACAGTGTGGGTCCAGCAGTCATAGGAATTCATGCCAGGGAGAAACAAACACTGAGATACGGCGGGAAAGAGGGAACAACTTAACCAGACCCCTGAGAATGAAGCTGTAAGTCATTCTGGAAGAGATTCCTGCAGACAGATCTCTAGATTTTTATGGACTTGGGACTGCAAGATCCAGAAGAGGTGCAAATGAATTCAGCCTTATATAAAATTGATCTGCCAAAAGTCAGAAGAGTCAGCAACAAATGGACGTCTAAAATGTGCGATTGAATCAGGGTAGATCTAAGGGGAGACATACAGTGTGTACCCACCTAATTTTAGGGGTTTTTACTAGAGATCCAGGCAGCTATTAACTTGCATTTATAAACACTGTATATTTCTCAGTTGCTTGGCCTTAGGAGGGAAAATCAATGTACAATGAATCCAGAAGCCCCATCTTCCAATGGGCATACAATTGACGGTTAATCTTAGGGGGTGGGAAATGTTTGAGGTCAGGTATGCACCCCTAATATTCATATCAAAATTATTCACATATTTGTCGGTGATCCAGTTTTGTTTTGCTTTTAAGAGTTTCTGAGTCAACTTTGGCAAGCTGGCAAATTCTTCATTTTTCAACTTCAGTCTCTCCCATGTTTCTCCATTTCAACAACTTTCTGAGGTGTAGACTTCAATTCCCAGATTTCCCTAGTCAGCTCCATAGAGCCATTTGGGTTTAATAGTACCAAATTGGAAAGGAAGAGGCTGTGAGTTCTAGTCCTGCCTTAGGCATGAAAGTGATTTGAGGCCAATCCCTCTCTCAGCCTAACCCATCTCACAGGGTTGTTCTGAGGAAAATAGGAGGATGAAGGAATATTAGGGCTGTTCATCACCTAGATATAATCATCATCATCATATGACTTACCTGTATCCAAAAAGTCATGGGAACATAAAGTTGAAAAAGTTACCAAAAATGAGAAGGTGAAGATCTTGTGGGACTTTTGAATACAGACGGATCGTCATTTGGAGCACAACACACCAGACATCACGGTTGTAGAGGGCCAAAACATACAATTTATTGACATTGCAGTACCAGGAGATGCCAGCGTCAAAGAAAAAGAACTAGAAAAAATAATGAAATATTGCGACCTGGCCATCGAAACTACACAGCTATGGATGAAGCATGTAACAGGGATACCCATTGTCATCGGGGCACTTGGCACCATGTCCAAGAATTTTACAAGATACATCAACAAATTGCAGCTTCCTGCAATAACTCCAGCAGAGCTGCAAAAAACTGCGCTACTCGGAACATCTTATATTTTAAGAAGGTCCTTGGTTGATACCTAGGACGCTGGCAGCAAACCGTATCAACCATTAGCACCAGTCACTGGTATTTGTAATGCATTTTTGAATGTTCAGTTGACTGTTTCATGTTCAATGAATAAACAACAACAACAACAATAATAATGGAATAATAAATAAAAATAAAAATCAGGAGTGATTACATTGATCTGATGCTCCCTTTTCTATGAGGAGAAATTCTCACACTGATTAACAGAGGTGGTAACTATTATATTAGCAAGGCCCAGATACAATCCATCACATATTTACAAAGTGATATATTGACGTCTGTATAGATTCACATTTGAAGACAAAGGTATGGGTTAGAAGGTGCTGTCACCTTCACCTTCTCATAGTAATTTTAAATAATTGGAAACTCACTTCCTTTCTCCCAGTTTAGGATTTTGTTACAATGTTGTGGTAGTTTTTTTCATACTATCATTTTGGGGACGGGACGCAGTGGCTCAGTGGCTAAGACGCTGAGCTTCTTGATGAGAAAGGTCAGCAGTTTGGTGGTTCGAATCCCTCGTGCTGCATAATGGGGTGAGGTCCTGTTACTTGTCCCAGCTTCTGCCAACCTAGCAGTTCGAAAGCACATAAAAATGCAAGTAGAAAAATAGGAACCACTTTTGGTGGGAAGGAAACAGTGTTCTGTGTGCCTTCGGGCGTATAGTCATGCCAGTCACATGATCACGGAGACGCCTTCGGACAGCGCTGGCTCTTTGGCTTTGAAATGAAGATGAGCACCGCCCCCTAGAGTCGAGAACTACGAGCACATATTTGCAAGGGGAACCTTTACCTATCATTTTGGTGAATTCTGAGTTTGAGTTTGATGAATGTTAATTACCTCAGAAAAGCCTTGCATTTCTTCTTTGAAAGTTGACGCCTAAAAACCTGCCACTCCAAGGAAAAATTCTGCTCAAGTGTTTGGAATTAGCAAAGAAAAGGTATTGACAGAAACATTAATCATGCACTCGGCTCAGAAACAGAAAATAATACACGAAAAAATCACCCATCCACCTCAGTCAAAGCAAGCATAAGAATTGTGTGAAGCTACCTCAGTTCTCCTTTTCATTGTGGCAAAGGAAATAACCCAAACAATGTCACTTTTGTTTTGCCAATCTTCATCTTCACTGTAATTTGTCAAAGCAAACGGAGAGCTTCGGGCTGAACTGAAATTCTTTAAGTCAAAACTAGGCTCTAAAGGGAAGAGAACAGATGAGATCTACTGTGATGGAAATTTCCCATTTTAACCATTGTGCATATCTTCAGGATTAGAAGTCCTGAAGAATACGGTTAGCCCTCCATAGTTACATCCACAATTGGAACAAGAATTTCTGTTGTTCAGGAAAATTACTTATTAAGTGCCCAATTTTACAACTATTTCTGCCATGTTTGACAAGTGAATCACATCTTCATTAAGCAAATCTGGCTTTCTCTGTTGACTTGGTGTCAGGCCTGAAATCCATCATTTCCTTTTTGAACTTTAGGCCCGCTACACTTTCTATTATTCTATTATGCATTTTCTATAGTGCTAAAATGGGTGGAGTGACATGTAGCCATAACAAAATTCTTTCCAGGAAGCCAAGGTCATCCTTTGTCTCTGCACCTGGCCAGAACTGGATGGGTGGAAGCTGCCAGTGTGGCAGTGGAAGATTGGACCATGTGATGGACTTGTGGGTGTGGGGGCAAGATCTTGAACTTTCAACTGGGTGGGAAAACCTGGAAGCTTTCAGATCCGGGCTTTCCCAGATGTGCCAACATGGCTTTCTTAATAAATTGGAACTTTGAGGAATCCTTTGCCTTGGACTCTGATTTACTTTTGGATGCTATTTGGAGCCCTGACACATGGCTTGTCAGGCATCCACTGGGAAGGGTCTATATGACAATTCGCCACAGGCAACTTGCTGCGGGACACTCATTACAATACAAGAGTTACACTGATATCAAAGAAATGGCGGAATAGAATCATTAAAGAAAGGATGGAAAAGGAGGGACAAAAAGAAATGTGAAAGACAAAAAAAATTACATGTGTGTTATTTTGAATAATTAAATTGAATTGTTAAATTGTCCTGTGGCAAATTGGCCGTGGCGAGTTGGTCACGGTGAAATATTCTATTCTGAACGGGAAAGTTCACAAACTATCGTAAATATATCCCAGTTACCAAGTGCCCAAATTCTGAATATGTAACCGGGGCTGCTACGACAGTTGCTCAATGTGAGGATTGGACACAAGTTACTTTTTTCAATGTCATAATCTCAAATGATTGCTAAATAAATTGTTTTAACTCAAGAACTACCTGTATTATAATCAGAAGACAGTAACTGAAGAACGGTTGCTGGAACTGGATATGTCTACTCTTATGAAAAGAAGGACTAGGGGAGACATGATAGCAGTGCTCCAATATCTCAGGGGTTGCCACAAAGAAGAGGGAGTCAAACTATTTTCCAAAGCAACTGAGGGTAGAACAAGAAGCAATGGGTGGAAACTAAACCTGGAGAGAAGCAACTTAGAACTAAGGAGAAATTTTTTGACAGTGAGAACAATTACTGTATTTTTCAGAATATAAGGTGCACCCTTTTCCCTCAAAAAAGAGGCTGAAAATCTGGGTGTGTCTTATACACTGAATACAGCATTTTTTTGTCTCCTAAAACCCCTCCTCCTTCACTAAAATGGCCGTGCATAGCCTTTAAGAGGCTTTCAGAGTGCTCCTGGGGGCTGGGGAGGGCAGAAATGAGTGAAAAACAGCCCATTTGTTGCTCAATTCTGCACACCCCCCGCCCCCGTTCCCAGGTACACTCTACAACCCTCCTAAAGGCTATACATGCCCTTTTTTTGGAAAAAAAAAAACCCGGCCTGTTTTCAGGAAAAACGGGCGGTTTTGGGGAGGTCTGCAGAGTGCAAAAACTTTTTTTTAATTTGCCTCTTCAACATCTTGGTGTGTCTTATACTCAGGTGCATCTTACACTCCAAAAATATGGTAATCAGTGAAACAATTTGCCTCCAGAAATTGTAAATGCTCCAACACTGGACATTTTAAAGAAGATGTTGGATATGCATTTGTCTGGTTTCCTGCCTAAGTAGGGGGTTGGACTAGAAGACCTCCATTGTCCCTTCCAACTCTGTTATTCTATTCTAACTGTGATCTATTCAAGCAAGATGGCTGATACTTTAACAGGCTTCATCAGGTAATTATGCACAACGGACTGGGCATTTCACCTCCCCCAATTAAGATTCATTTAAAATTACCCAAATTCTTGAGAGATCTTTCAAATCTTCTGTTTGAAGCCATCACACCCTTTAGCTCTCGTGTGATTTTGAAGAAGATTGCTGAAATCTCACAGACATTTGGCAATTATTTACATTTGGATGCCATCTTGACAAATCAGAAAAGTGTTGACACCTGCAGGTATTAACTGAGATCATTTGTGGTTTAGCAAAGATCTGGAAACCTCAAAAACGTTCCCCCTTACCATCTAAGCAACAATAGAATAGTTATTGTGACAAAGGTATTGAGAGGTATTCTTTCTCAGTTTCTTTTCATCAGCTAGCAAGCAAATTTCATTAATTTCCAAGTTTTGAAGAAGGTCGAGTATATAACACTGTAAAATGCAGCTTGGAAATAAATGACCCTCCTAAAGTTGCTGAACTTTAGTAGTAGAACTTTAGTAGGTAGTATGCCATATCAAGGTCTCTACTCATGGCGTAGACACAACTATATGGAATGCTAATATTATAGCAATGAGAAGACAAGTTAGGATGGCTATTCATCGATGGTCATTCAGATTCTTCTCCTCCTCCCCCTTCTCCTTTATATTCCTTCCCTTCATATCCCTCCCCCCTCTTCCTCCCCCCACTCCTCCTCCTCCTCCTCCTCCTCCTCCTCCTCCTCCTCCTCCTCCTCCTCCTCCTCTTCTTCTTCTTCTTCTTCTTCTTCTTCTTCTTCTTCTTCTTCTTGAATGACAAGAATTGTCATTTCTCTTCTCCCAACCTTGGCCTACCAATATCATATGTTTGAACTGTCCTTCTGAGAAGATGCTTTCCTGGCTAGAGATACAGCATGATCAATTAGCAACAATTTATTGTATTTTTTCCCAGTTTCAATAATGTAATTGGGACCCAAAAGATGTTTCTTTATTTCGCATTCACTGTGAGCAAAATCAGTCCAAACTAAACAACACCACATTCTCTTTAAAAGAATATTTATTTCCAATTTCTTTTATCCCCCGCCCCCCATGGACAGTGATAGGATTACAGTATGTAACAAAGACCCCACTCCAAAAGTACACAAATGATTAAAAATATTTGTTTCAGCTAAAACAAAATCCACAGTAACTATTATATACTTATGGCTCAGTGGTTATCTAAACAAATACCAGGAAGAGAGAAAAACTAGGATGAGTTTCATTCCCAGATACAAAAATTCAGTCAACCAGGAAATTTGAAGAATTCCAAAATTCTTCCCTCTTTCTTTTTCTGGGAAACGAATTGTTCTTCACAGTCGTTGCACAACTTCCATTCTCTACCTCAAAACCAAGAGAGAGCCATATTAATTCATTTTGAATTCTGGAACACATTCCTGCAAGGATTTTTAGCTCAAGAAAGTATCATCCAACCCATGTCAACTTCACTTCTGAAAGACTTCCATTTCTGCTCTCAGTCCTGTGGAAATTAGTTAAAAATGTTCCTTCTCCCAATAACTGCCCCCAACCTTTACATCTTATATCCAATGGAATCTAGATCAATATTTCTAAACCTTGTCAACTTTAAGAGGCGTGAATTTCAATTTCCAGGATTCCCCAGCCAGGAATTCTTCTCCAGACCACAAGCACATCTTCCTCAGAAGGAGAGCTTGAGTCAGAACTGAAAGTCCCTTTGAATCTATAAAAAAGAAAATGGTAAACTACAAGGCAAGGTCAATGAATAGCATCAACAGGAAGTCCTTAATGTGTAGGACACAACAGGCTGTTGCTTTGATATCGCTTGATACCCTGATGCCTTCAAACCAGGGGTGAAATTCAACCAATTCGGACCGGTTCAGGTAGGGATGATTTGACTCAGTTTGCCAAACTGGTAAAAACTACCCCTGGTTGGCCCTGCCCATGCCTGCTTGCTCGCAGCTCACCCTTTCCGGCCACTCGCTCCCCCCTTTCGGCTGCCCAAGGAAATCCAAGCAGAGTGGCATAGCAGGCAACGGTGTGTGCGTGCATAGCACAGCTCAAGTAATTTTCACTGCAAGAAGCCTGTACAGCTGCCCTCATTTTTTCAGCACAAGAAGCATCCAGATGCACCAAAAAAGAAGAAGAAAATGCTGCAAGCATCTCGCGACATGGGGTGTGTGTGAGATGCGGGCTGGCAGAGAGCCCAGCGGTGATGGCTTAGCCCTGGCTTTCCTTCCCTGGCCGCCAGCCGTAGGAGGAAGATAAAGATGTGTCACATGGCAAAGAGTGAACTTTGATAGATTAGGCCAGGCCTGGGCAGAAAATAGGTAGAATAGAAATTCAAATTGTTTTGCTACCAGATTCTGTGGACATGGCTTGGTGGGGAGAGTCATGTGACTGAGTGAGCGTGGGAGTGAGTGACATCGAGTTGGCCATGCCCACTCAGTCACAGGGCCATCCCCCCCAACCAAGCCACGCCCACAGAACCGGTAGGGGAAAATTTGAATGTCTCCACTGCTTCAAAGTATTTGCTTTGCTGCCGGATAGGTGCAGCTGAACCAAGCAGTTGACAGAGGAGACGAGTTGATTTGCTTTTAGAAACATCTCAAGATCTTATTTTGCACTTGGAACAATGGCCTGTTGAAAAACCTTTCTAAGCTGAACTGTAAATTTTGTCTTCTTCTTTTTTTTAAGAAAAAAAGTAGTTTTTAGTTTTTGTGAGTTTCTCACAAAAACATGTGGAAATGGATTCATTCTTGGTGTTTATCAAAATATCAAAAACAGTACTTTTTTTTGTATAAACCCACATAATACTTTAAAAACATCTTGGGTATTCAAGCCAATTCAGAGGGAGAGAAGGTTATAGGAAATCCTCAACTTATAACCATTCATTTAATGGCTTTTACAATAGCACTGGGGGGGGGAAAGGAACATAAGATCAGCCCTCACGACTGTCATAGTATCCCCAAAGTTTATGAACAGAAATTGAGTGTTTGGTAATCAGTATGTATTTATGACAGTTGTAGTTTCCTGGGTCATATGATGCCTATTTTGATCTTCTCATCCAACCTCTGACAAGCAAACGCTGAGGAGGTGGGACAGGAGCAGGAAGTCAGATTCATTTAATAGCTCCATCATTCATTTAACAACTGCAGTGATTTGTTAAACATGGCAAAAAAAAAGATTGTGAAATTGGTTGCAACTCACTTAACCATCCCCCTGCTTAGCAACAGAAATTCTGATCTCATTTGTAGTCATAAGTTGAGGACTGCCTGTAAATCTACCCTGACAGTTGCCAACTTGAAAATTGCTTTTGTTGGGCAGGTTCCTCTGAGAAAAATCATTATTTACAATAATTGTTCAAAAAGCTGAGTTATTTCTTTATCAAATGTAGTTTTGTCTGGCCAATCATGTTGACAAACCTGGAGTCCATTTATGCACTTCTCATGACTAACACTTGAAGTGGTACAAAGCAATTCCAGGGCAATGAAAATATAAACTTAAGAACCCATCACACAAGTGTTTGTCCTGCACAATTGTTTAAGCTTCCTCCAGTCTTCTGTGGAATCCTCAGCAGAGAATGATATCTTTAAAAAAATTTGCAAAAATAATATGCCTACTTGGGGAAGTAATGGAGAAAAAAGTGTATGCTAAGGAAAGTACGATACACAGTTGTGATGTTTTTAAATTATTGGTGAAAACTGGACAGAATAGAATAATGGTTGGAAGTGCAGGGCAGTGTTTTTCAACCTTGGCAACGTTAAGAGGTCTAGACTTCAACTCCCAGAATTCCCCAGCTGGTTCAGCTCAGCTGCCTGGGGAATTCTGGGAGTTGAAGTCCAGTCCCCTAACATTGCCAAGGTTGAGAAACACTGGCATAGAGCGCTGACAGAATGCCCTGTCGATCCAAAATAGATTTATGCTGATTACTAAGTAGTCAAATTCAGGATGCACCAGAGTCGTTTTGAAGTGAGAGGGGAAGATAGTTTTCTCAACTGTAAAACATGTTCAGCTGGATTCCAATTTAGCCTCAACAATCTGTAAAAATGGCACGTGTAAAGCAGCTACTCTTTTCTTATGTGTTTCTGGATGTATGTTTAGATGTCCCCTCCATCCAATTTGATACCTTCTGCATGCCTGTTTCTTAAAAATCTCTTTCCCTGTCCCTTCCAATAGCATTGATTGTTGGGAATTCCATCCCCAGGCCCTAGACCACACAATATGAACTGTGTCTGGGCACCGTCCTACAACCCTCATGCACAGAAGCAAAAAACAAGGTGGCGGTGCCTGTGGCACTGCCGAGAGAACTGGTTAAGGGGCGTGGCAGGCTGAGTTACTACCTACTCGATCGAACTGGTACGAACCGGTAAGAACCCACCTTTTCACTGGGGATGTATTGGATTCAAGAACGTGAGCAAGCATTGTTATAGCTCATTTTCCATTGGCATCAAGATAGAAATTTACATCCTATCAGGGAGACTCATATGCTAGTCTGTTACACCCTTGTCTGTCCTATTCTAGTCTGTCATCTTCTAGTCCAGTGATGGCGAACCTTTTTTGGCTCGCGTGCCAAAAGCGGGGGGAGCACGGGGGGGGGGGCGCTCCCTAACCCTAACCCTTCCCAGGCTCCAGAGGCTTTATAGGAGCCTAGGAAGGGTGAAAACAGCCTCCCCCCCCCAGGAAGCCCTCTGGAAGCTTCAGGAGCTTCCCTAAAGCCTCCAGAGCGCGAAAAACCGCCCCTACGAGCAAACCGGAAGTTCAGGAACGGTCTTCCGGTTTGCTCATAGGGGCGGTTTTAGCCCTCTGGAGCCTTCAGGGACCTTCAGGAGGCTTCCCTGAAGGCTCCGGAGGACGAAAAAGGACCCTATGAGCAAACCGGAAGTTCCCTGACAAACGGTTCCACATGCCACCTGTGGCACGCGTGCCATAGGTTCGCCATCATGGTTATAGTCTGTTTCTTCATGTGGAACCCAACCCTCAGGTAGATGCTTGGCAGTGCCAGCCAGTAAGAAAGCAAAATGTGGTTTGATAAGGTTGAGCTCCAATCGCTGGTTATGGTTATTTTCCTGGCTTGCTGCTCATGTTGCTTATCATCTCTACTTCTCACTCAAGTTCCATTGTTTCCCGCGGTCCGCCATTTTCCTGATGAAGCACACAGCCCACTTTGTTGTTGAAAAGGCGAGGCAGGCTGCCCTTGTGGAAATGCCTACCCTTCAAACGACGCTTGTTCCGTTTACAAATCTGCCGGATGTCCCAGATCCTCAGTGTGCCATCGTGGGAAGCTGTGTACAATAATTCATTGTGAATCTGGAACAACAGGGCCATACTTAGACTGCTTAGCATCGACAGTCACAACGCGAGACGGAAGCAAAGACAGAGCTCTCTCTTGCTTTCAAAGCAGAGGGGATTATGTGGAAATGTGGTTCAATCCAGTTTTGATCAATACGTATAACTCAAGAAAAAAAAAATCTAAAGTCATCCCAATTCCTCATGCAAAAGAAGGAACTAACATTATAAAAGTATGGGTGATTGTATTTTCCTTAGCACTTTTTAAAAAAACTGTAGGAGTTATTAAACAAAGTAAAAATGGAAAAGCAGGGGAAGAATTTATAAATAGTACTGCGGGGTCCTTGGTGCTCTCTGAGTTTGATGGTTTTCTTTTAGATACCCAACTAGATAACATCATCATTGCTGAGAGAGGGCTTTGCTCTCTGTTTACGTATAGGTAATTTCCCTCATCAGTGAGCAAACCTCTCTTCCTTCTCGCACTGATGATGTTACTGTTCTGACCTAGGCTTCCTAATACAGTAAAAAGCAGATGCTTAGTCCCAAAATCCTCTTTTTATTTCAAAGTCTGTGAAGTATGTTCTTTCACAGCCCGTAATGTCCCAAACAGTTGGAAAGAGTCCTACAGTAGGCTGCCAAAGTCTTTCGGGATAAGGCTGATAAGCGCCCTCTTTTATCTTCCTTGAAACACTGCCAAAGACTTAATTGGCAGTTAGCTTGGCAAGGCCACACGGAACAAAGAGTCAAAACGGAGCTTCAGAATGTAAACCGACCAGCATGAACAAAGTTGCTTCCTGCAAAGGCTCACGTGCCTTTGCTCCTCCTTTATGTCCAATGCGAGAGGCCAATCACCTACAAGCCTTACTTCCAAGTCATCCCTTCTGTCTTAACTGTCCTTGGCTTTTGGCAGATCTGCGCATGCGCTCACTGGGAACAGGCTCCCCCTGTTCCTCTGCCTCGCTGATGTCCGACTTTGGAGGTTCCGGAGGCAGCACCTAACTCTCTGGCCCCATCTCTGCCTCCAACACAGAGCCCTCGTCCGAGCCTTCCCCAGACTCCAGGATTGTCCCATGTTCCTCCCCGATCTCCCCATTGTCTGAGTCTGCTGCCAACTCCACAGGCCGCCTGTGGATCACAACCCTTACCTAGTTTGGTAATGAAATGTCTGCAAGAAAAATACCAAGCTCTGAGGACACCAAAATCTCCACAGTTCAATCCTAAAATACAAATAATCTCTTCTATTGATATATTTTTTGCAATAAACATTATTGATAAAAGGGCAATCTTTATGAGTATCTAAAATGAAATGGCCTTATGAATACTTCGGGCTGAATATTTCAGAATATGCAGAATATTTCAAATACAGGAACTGATTCATCCATAGTAAAATCAGAGAATTTGAAATGTTGACAGCTTACCTGAATGCAGTTAATAACCAACTTATGGCCGCGAAACACTCTTTGCAGAATGCCAGTCTTTGTATTAAAAGCTCGCGCACAAGCATCACCACTTCCCGTAAACACTGATGAGAAAATGTAAGGATGGGAGGCTTATTCAGATTATCTTATGTTATGCATCTCTTATAATATTTGTATCCCATTACATTATAGTCCCAAAGGAAAGGGAACAGCTGATGTGGCGCAGTGATGAGAACACAGTATTGCAGGCTAATTCTGCTGACTGCCAGGAGTTCGATTCTTACCACTTGAAGATTGACTCAACTTTTCATCCTTCTGAGGTTGGTAAAAGGAAGACCCAGATTCTTGTGGACAATGTCCTGACTCTGTAAACCGCTTAGAGGGGGCTGTAAATCACTGTGAAGCTGTATATAAGTGCTATTGTTATTGCTACTGCTATCAGCTTACTACAATAAAATGGAAAATAAATAAGGGAAACAAATACAATGCTGTAAATATAATATATAGCTCTGCCAAATACCAAAATTCGGGACAAATCATAATAAGATGCAAATGAGCTGGTGGAAACAAAAGTAGAGAACAAAATGGATGAAATATTAAGTCTTTTGGGCTACCTAAACTCAAATCTATATTATGAATAGGGCAAAATATAAGTCCCTATAAACAATATATATGAGACTATAGAGAGTTTTTTTGTTGTTGAAGTAATCCTCTGAAATAGACTACGAGGGACACACTTTGTAGGTATCAATGAAATTCCTGTGAAAGGAATTCTAAATCCATTTTGGGGGGATGAGTTCTGTGTTCATTTTAGTTGATTTTCATCCTTTATAACAGTGGGTCTCAACTTTCCTAATGCCGCGATCCTTTAATACAGTTCCTCATGTTGTGGTGACCCCCAATCATAAAATTATTTTCTGTTTTCCGTATTTTTTTGAAAATATGTTTTCGATGGTCTTAGGCGACCCCTGCGAAAGGGCTGTTCGACCCCCAAAAGGGTCCCGACCCACATGTTGAGAACCACTGCTTTATAAAGCTTATACTTGCCTGAATATATTTTAACTCCTGGAAATTTTAGTACTACCCCAACTTACAACTGTGACTGAGCCTGTAATTTTAGTCACAAGATGTGACCGTTGTAAAGCAGGTAACCACATGAATGTGCCTGATTTTACCACCTTTTTGTAGTAGTCATTAAGCAAATGGAGAGGGGATCGATGTCCCACTTCGAATACAGGTCAAAATTATCTTTTTCATGGTCTGTCGTAACGTAAATGGTTGCTAAGCAGCCACTTTTAGGTTAAGGACTACCTGTTTTGGAAATGTGCCTGTTTTTCAGACAACCATGCTTAGTTACTGTATACTGATTTACAACACCATACTATGAACTGAAACTATAATCAAGGAAATTGCTATTAATTGTAATTACAGTAATTCAATGTGGCATACAAAACTAATTAACCGTGTGCTGGAATTAGTATTTAAAGTCACTTTTTTTATTTTATTGCTAACATGAAAAGTCCAATAATGATGGTGTTAAGTGTCTAATAAATTCATTATATAGAAACAATTTAATAAGAAGAAAACAGGAATCAGTACTTTTTGCCACAGACAACCATAGAATTTCCTTTACATCAATAGAGTGATGGATGGGGGGAGAGCAAATCTGTATTTTAAATTCAAGGCAACTGTTCTGTTGCATTTAAATTCATTAATAACAAACCGAAACATTCATTCAGGGAACCTAATTTAACTGAAAATCTTGTCAGGGTTCCAAATAGCATCCAAAATTAAATCAGAGTCCAAGGCAAAGAATTGCTCAAAGTTCCAATTTATTAAGAGAGCCATGTTGGTGCATCTGGGAAAACCTGAATCTGAAAGCTTCCCGGTTTTCCCACCTAGTTGAAAGTTCAAGATCTTCCCCCCCCCCCACCCACCCACAAGCCCATCACATGGTCCAATCACCCACTGCCATACTGGCAGCTTCTACCCATCCAGTTCTGGTCAGGTGCAGAGGTGCAAAGACAAAGGATGACCTTGGCTTTCTAGAAATAATTTTGTTATGACTGCATATCATCTAACTCCGCACAATCCCCCTTCCCATTTTCCCACAATAGAAAATGCTTAGTAGAATAATAGAAAGTGTGGCAGGCCAAAGATCCAAAAGAAAAAATGGCTGCAGGCCTGACATATCTATTTGGAACATCGCATTATTGCAATCAATTGCAATCTATTAGGAACAGCAAGTTACTCCTGAAATGATTTATTAATAGAACCTCATTAGCAATATTGGGTGGACTATTTCACCAGATGAATCTTGCAGTTTAATTTTTGCTATTTATTGATGAGCAATTAACAATTAAAGGAGTTTTTAATAGTAAACAACAAATCTCTGTCAAATGTTTATGCCCTGCGCTACTCAAGATTTCATTTCTTAACATTAAAGTGCCCAAATAACTCCTCCCCCATCCAAAATAATTGTAAACCCTGAAGCTGACCGGACCGAAGCCATTTTGGAGCATCAGTGTTGCTACACTGGAGCTGAGAGATAAGGAGGGGGGAATAGAGATAGCTGGGGTTTAGTAGCCAAAGCAAAATAATTTCTCCTGGGAACCAAGGACATTCTCACACCTGCTCCGAGAGAGGAAGAGTGACATTACCAGGGAACTGGATGGCACCTTGATTGGACCTTGTGACTGATTGTTTTGAGAAAATGAAAAACTGTTACTTTTAATTCGGTGAAAACCGTAGGAACCTTCAGAGTCGGTTTTCACCAGAACTATGCCAATATGATTGTTTGTTTGTTTGTTTGTTTGTTTGTATTTATATGCCGCCCTTCTCCAAAAGGACTCAGGGCGGCGTACAACATTAAAAAAAACGCACACATCCCAAAAATAAAATAAATAAAATAAATACGTATCCAAAAAAAAAAAAAAAACCGAATTTAAAAGACAATACATTTAAAATAAGTTAAAATTACATCCAATTTACATCCAATAAAACTATTTTTGAGGAATCTACCTGCCTTGAAGTTTTGTTTACTGTGGGATTATTACTTGGAACCCTGACAATAATATGGGCAGGCCAATTGTCAGCCTTACCAGGTAGGTTTGACAGGAAACACAACCAGCTGAGCTAACCCTACTTTATTGTAAGGCTACACTGGCAGAATCTTGTTAGTCTGAAAGTACAAATCCCCCTTTTTCTTCTTCTTCACAGCCTGAGAAATTAAGATAGGTTCTTTCTGAGTATCGTTCTCTGCCATCATGCAGCTGTGGGCCGTTCCATCTGATCATATATATATATATATATATATATATATATATATATATATATATATATATATATATATATATATATATATATATATATATATATATATATATATCATACATACATACATACATATACATACACATACATACATACATATACATACACATACATACATACATCTGCCTAATATGTAATACAGCCCAGGTTCAAATCCCAGTAAGGGTATTGCTAGCTGATGAGAGCTAAATAGCTTGAAATGGATCCATACTAGTCTCCCTTTATTTATTTATCAGCACAAATACAACACACACACACACACACACACACACACGTGTGTGTGTGTGTGTGTTGTATTTGTGCTGATAAATAAATAAAGGGAGACTAGTATGGATCCATTTCAAGCTATTTATATATATGATTGCATCTATTCGGTTAGTTCCCTTTTCTATCACTTAGAGATCATTTATGGATCCTTAGAACAATCATATGTATCATAATGAATCATATTCACCAGTTAAGTCTGGAATTTCCTGATTACAAAGTTACCGTACTTTTCGGAGTATAAGATGTACCTTTTTCTCCCAAAAGAAAGAGTGAAAATTTGGGTAGGTCTTATACATTGAATACAGCATTTCTGGCCTCCTGAAATCCTGCCCCCTTCACAAAAATGGGTTTGGGAGGCCTGCAAAGCGCTCCTGGGGGCTGGGGAGGGCAAAAATGATTGAAAAACGGGCCGTTTCTTTTGCTCATTTTTGTCCCCTGACCCCCAGGAGCACTCTACAAGCCTCCTAAAGGCTATGCTTGCCCTTTTTTTGGCAAAAAAATGGGCTCATTTTTGCAAAAAATGGGCTATTTTTTGCTTGGCCCCCTGGAGCACTTTGCAGGCCTCTCAAGCTCTCTGCATACCCCATTTTTCACAAAAGAATGAGGCGTGCAGAGGGTTTAGGAGGTCTGCAGAGTGCAAAACTTTTTTTTTAATTTACCTCTTCAAAATCTTAGTGCGTCTTATACTCCTAAAAATACGGTAGTTGTTTTAAACAATAGAACAATTCATTTTCCAATCTAATGTCTTCCAAAAAGGGCATTTTTGCGTGGAATGTGATAGCTTCTCCCCCCACACCCCAATTCCATCTGAAAGATATCCTACTACTGAAAAGTATTCCAGGTTTGCTTGTCAAATCCAACAGACCAGCTGTTACCCTTAAAAGCCAGGCATCCCAAAAGCCAAAAGACAACTTAAAAACTTACAAGATTGGGAACGAAATTTTACAGCCACCATACTGTTCCAACTCTGATATCAATAAACCTTGAATTTATTTCCATCGTCTAATCTGGGTGGGGTAACTGAGTCATTCTTTCTGAACGCCTCCAAGGCCATTCGTAGACTGCTGTAATGAAGCCACTCAAAAGTTTGGCCCATGCTTTATTTCTTTCACTAAGAAATAGTGGCTAAAGATTTCTTTTTAAGATGTACTTCATGGTCAGTGTGCAGGTAGTTTTTGAGTTACAACCAGTGGTGGGATTCAGCCAGTTTGCACCTACTTGGGAGAACTGGTTGTTAACTTTCTAAGCAGTTCAGAGAACCGGTTGTTGGAAGAAATCTCCTTTTGTTTTTTTCCCACTTTACAGGACTAATCCTGTAAGGAAGGCAGGAAGGAAACATTCTGGTGTTGTTTCTAGCCTAATCTTTATTGCCCTGCTTACAGAAACTGCGTCTCCGGTTAACCCTTATCACATTGCAACAGCTAAGGCCAAGCGCCCATCGACATGAGTGACATTGAGTTGGCCATGCCCACAGTCACATGACCACCGAGCCACACCTACCCAGCTGGTCATTAGGGCAGAGAATCAGTTGTTAAATTATTTGAATCCCACCACTGCTTACAACCACCCATCTGAAGTCACAGGGGAATTGCAAAAAGAGACTAACTGCTGGTCCTCGTACTTAAGACCATCACACCATCCCCATGACCAAAATTAGGGCGTATTTATGATGGTTACAGCATTCTGGGGATCGTGTAACCTTTCCAGCTGGCTTCCAGCAGGTAAAGTCAATATGGGAAGCCAGCTTTGCTTAACGACTGCACAATTCATAACAACTGCAGTGATTCGCTTAACAACCATGGCAAAAATGGTTGTAAAATCAGCTCGGACTGCTTTAACTACTATCTTGTTTAGCAAAAGAAATTCTGGTTCCAATTGCAGTTGTAAGTCAATGAATATCTGTAAACGTATATATGCACATATGCCTGTGGAGGTAGAGCTTTAATCTTGTTGGAAGCCCGTAACGATAATTATATAAAATGGGTAGTTGTACAAATGTTTTAAATCAATGAAATAAAGGTACAGACAGTGCAGTCTCATAAACATTGGGACCAGTGGTGGGATTCAACCGGTGTAACAACTGGTTTGCTAACTGCTGTGCACACACACACACAGTGCATTTGAAAACAGCTCAAAAACGTACCTTCTATTGCAGTCCCAGTGAGTAAAACAGCTGAGGCGCAGCAATCTGCTCTGCCGCGCCTATCAGCTGGGCTTCAAACAAAGGAAATATGGGTCAGTATAGCGCAGGAGAGGGTGGGCGGGCCCACCTGATCGTTGGAGCGAACCAGTTCACTCTCAGTTGATCATCGGAGCTACCGGTTCACCCAAACCGGTCCGAATCTGCCTGATGGGGACTCTAAGTTTGATTTTTGAGTCCTTTGAAGTAGATCCAAGAAACTCCAAATTGCAAGCTTTTGGATTCCTGCAACTTTGACAGGAATTGAATCTTTATCATTTTTTGGCCCTAGTTCTACATCATATTGAATCTGGTTAATGAGAGATTGGTAGAACCCTAAAGGAGGTAATTGTCCATCAAGCTAACTTTATCCCCCCCCCCCAAATGTTCCCATATTCTATGGGGTTAAACCATTGTTTTCTGAACAGGGAGATTTCAAGATATGTGGACTTCCTCAACTCTCAGCATTTCCCAGCCAGCAGAAGTACCATACATCTTAAAATTTGCTAAGGATGCTAAAAAATGCTGGTTCTGATTGACTCATTTAGGAATGTTGTGAAAACCCCAAATCTGGCCAACTGTTTCTCCCAGGAGCATCAAAAAGAGCTGTACAGAAATTGCAGTTGAAGAAACTGGCCAATGACAAAGAATGAGATGGGTAGCTAAGTTTTGGAAATCACTTCCCTGGAGAAGATTGTAGCAGGGATTCTATATTCCCCAAATGGCAAATTTTGATCTCGTTAGTGTGATGATGAGATCCCCAAGCCACCAAGAAGATCTGCAATGGTTAATTAACAGAATAACAGATTTGGAAGGGTCCTTGAAGGTCTTCTAGTCCACCACCCTTGCTCAAGCAGGAGACCCTATACCAGTGGTCCTCAATCTTTCTGGTTTTGTTGACTGGTGGCAGTGGCAGCAAGCAGTGGAGAGGGGATGATTTCACACAAACAGCAGGAATGTGCACAAGCGCAAATAGAGTTTCACCTGCTCTCCTGCCGCTTGCACAGCCCATTTCCCAATAGGCCACAGCCAGGTACTGAGCCACAGCCCAGGGGCTAGGGACCCCTGCCCTTATAATTTTAGACAACCGATTGTAGAATCTGTTCTTAATGGTTGAAATCAGGGGTGGGATTCAGCCGGTTCGGGCGAACCAGATGTTAATTTTATATCCGGTTTGCTGAACCGGTAGTTCCAAGGATTGACTGGCCCCAACCATTTTGGATGCCAGGTAAGTGCAGGGCCCACGCAGAGGCTCTGGGAGAGCAAAAGACAGGTTCCCGGAGCCCAGGGGAGGTGATTTTCGCCCTCCTGGAGGCTCAAAAAAAGCCTCTGAAGTCTGGGGAGGGCGAAAACACCCCCCCCCCCCCGTGATGCAGGAGGCAGAATAGGCCATGCCCACCTTGGCCACACTCACCCATTAACCAGGCAGAGAAACAGTTGCTAAAAATTTTCAATCCCACCCCTGGTTGAAATGCATTGTACAAACTATTTAGCGGCAGGAACTGGGTATAGCTAGTCTAGAGAGAATGACTAGGGGTGTCACAATAGCAATTTTCCAATATTTGATGGGCTGCCACAGAGAAGAAGGGGTCAACCTATTCTGCAAAGCACCTAAAGTTAGGACAAGAAGCAATGGATGGGAGACGGCTTCTGGTTTCCGAAGGCAACGGATGCTGGGCGTCTGCTGTTCGCCTCTCTGGTGGGCTCCTTTTAGGAGCACAGGCGGTCTCGGAGGGACCACCTGCTGTAGGACAGCTTGCTGGAACCCCTGGAATCGGTGGCAGCCATGGGGGGTTTCCAGCCTCGCCTCAGGAGCCGGGGAGCGAGGGGGGTGCATAGCGCAGCAGTCGGCTGCCTGCATCTTCGCTGAATGGATTCCGGAAGGAAGTAATTAATTAGAAGTTGTGGCTGAAGTGCTGGAGGTGAGAAGTTCGCTCCAATCTCCTAATCCTGGTTAACTGATGAGCAGCAGCCTTTTGTAAGTTTGTGGATTCAATCTATTTGAAGTTGGAAGATTGGAGAGGGGTTCTTTCACCTCCCTCGGGTAAAGCGGCACTTGGACTATCTCTCAATCTCGGATGGAGAGAGAGAGTAAAAGTTGAATTAGTCACTTGTACTAACTATGTGAGAAAGATTTATATCACAACTGCAAGAGGTGATTGCTGAGCTGTTTTAAAAACTTTATGGAAACTTTTGATGTTCTGCTCCCTGGTCCCCTGTGAAAGAGGGAGCCAAGATGGCCTGCTTCCGTCTTTTTCTTCGCACTTATAAATGAAATTTGCCTTTTGAAACTACCTTTGAAGAAATTCCTGGCTTTATATTACTACTCCCCCCTGAAGGACTCCTGGAGCTCCTCCTGTTAAGTGGTCTTTCTGGATTTGGATTATTTGATTCTCTCTTTTTTGTGACTTTTTGGCTTGGAACTGTGATTGAGGATTAACTTTCACTTTTGGACTTGCCTTTCTTCTCGGACTCACCCAGCTGCACGCTCCACAGACGCCATTTCTTTTGCAAAAGATTTATAGTCATCTCTGAACTCAGACAAATGGGGCCCAGAAAACCACCTTCAGGCAAGGCAGCCTCGGAACCCACTTCCTCTACATCCAGCCCAACGACTCAACAGACAAAGGTTCCATCATTTTTACAACAAGAAGGGACTGGAGAGAGTTCAAAAGATTTATCTGTTACCCAAATGTTCCAGGCTCTTATGAAGGGACAAAATGAGTTGAAAAAAGAGGTGGCAGATTTTAAAGAACAGCTCAGAGGTGTACAGCAGCAAACAACAGAAAATGAACAAAGAATTGATGTGCTGGAGGAGGGTGAAGTCGGGCTGGGGGAGGAGGTTAAGGCAGTCCAGAAGGGGAATAGAGAATTGGAAAATTTCATGGTAAAGATAGAACTTGAAAGAATGTCTTTTTTTCTCAGATTCCAGAACCTACCGGACAGAAGATGAAGATCTTAAGGATATTATGAGTACAATCTTAGCAGAATATATTAAGAGAGATAAAGAACAGTTGTGGTGGGATATGGATCTGGTTTACAGGATTAACTCAGCATATGCCAGAACACATAATGTTCCAAGGGAAATACATGTTAAATTTCTTAGGAAGACCACAAGGGATAAGGTGCTAGGGGCCCAAAGGGGGGGACCACTAAAATATAAAGACAAAGAAATTACCATTCTTAAGCAAATTCCGAAAAAAATAAGAGATAAGAGGAGGAAGTATTCCTCCTTATCAAAGAAATTATATAATAAAGGAATTTGGTTTAGATGGTTATTGCCAGAAGGAATGTTGATCTTCTGGGAGGGAAACAGAATTAGAATTAACACAGTTGTGGAGGCAGAGGCCTTCATTAAAAAACATAGTGCACTCCTAGAGGACAAAAATATAAGAGGTAGTGAAAAAGATGACAATACACAAGATATGAAAGAGGGAGGGCAGTGGCTCCATCCGAAAACAGGGGGGAGGGAGCAATATTGAAAAGACTCAGGTCACAAAAATAAATGTATTTGAAATATCATTGTAATTGTTGATATATTAGAAAGTGGCAAAAGAGATGATTGAACACATGGTTGATACAATGTATAATAAGATGCTGTTTCTGCTTATCTTTTATCTTTTGTTTTTTCTCTTCTGTAAAAGTTGTGAGATTTGGAGAGATTTCTACCTCTAGCACGATGGAGCTGCCAAAATTTTTGTATATCCACCTACCCTTTCCTATAAATGTTTAAAAATCAATAAAATTCTTTTATAAAAACAAAACAAAAAACAAAAAAGAAGCAATGGATGGAAACTGGTCAAACAGAGAAGTAACCTTGAATTAAGGAGAAATTTCCTGACAGTGAGAACAATTAATCAGTGGAAATGGCTTGCCTCCAGATGTGGGTTTTCCATAGCTGGAGATTTTAAAGAAGAGATTGGATAGTCATTTGTCTGAAATGATATAGGGCCTCCTACTCAAGCAGGGGGGTTGGACTAGAAGACCTTAAAGTTCCCTTCCAAATCTGTTCTTTTGCATTCTGCATTCTATTTTGTATAAAAAAATAGGAAGACAGGGGTAAAAGGTAAGCTACATGTAATTTACTCATGAGAAAGATCTCTATCTCCCCACTTAAAAGCTCTATTTACAAATAACTCTGCCTTATGCTCTAACTCTGCCTTATGCTCCTGTCCATATAGCTAGAAAGCAGGGACGTGCGGTCAGGGGAGGCAGGGGAGGCAGAGCCTCACCTCTCATCATGAAATAATAATATATAATAATAATATATATTTCCTCCCATCCCTTTTACACAGCTCCCGCTAAGCTCCGGTAAGGAGAAGAGCCTTTGGGGAGTGAAGAGGAGGGAGGAGGAGGAGGTGCACGCGCGGGGCGGTGCCAGCTGGGCAGGAGGGTTCTCGGAAGCGCCAATAACCTTCCTGCCTCCGCTGTACTGAGGCAGCCTCAGCCTCCAGCACACGTGGTCCCATTCCCTGCCTTCCTGATGACGTCACCAGCCTCACCAGCCATAAACCTCACCGCACGTCACTGCTAGAAAGAGCAATTAAAATATGCCATAGATTTGAAAATATAGAACAGGGGTGTCCAGCCTTTAAGATTTGGTAAATCTTAAATTCTGGGAATTGAAGTCCACAAGTCTTAAAAATGCCAAGGTTGGACATCCCAGCAGTAGAGTTTACTATACAGTCGTCA
The DNA here is from genome assembly GCF_964273705.1 of Natrix helvetica. NCBI lineage: Eukaryota > Metazoa > Chordata > Lepidosauria > Squamata > Natricidae > Natrix > Natrix helvetica. The sequence goes on along the minus strand of NC_138554.1, from coordinate 133,936,361 downwards.
AACATTTTCTCCATATTTTCAATGTACACCCGTTGATCACAAAGAGAATGCAGAACAGACCAAATATCAGTCAGGTTAAATGGACTATATATAGCATTGCTACATATCCACAATACAAATGGGTTGCTAGTGTCAACACAGACTGGGAAGGATATGAAATTGCTTGAAGCAAAAAAAAGACATATAAAAGATTTTAAAACCCCGTTTCCTCTTCTCACTGACAAATCAAGAAATCAAACCAGCTTTGCCAACTGCTGGGACGATTTTGTACCATCTGGAAGCATTTATTTATTTTTAAATGAACAACACTTCATCTGCTGTTCAAGAAAGGCAGAGAGTGACGGCATCCTGCCTTTTTCTGAAAATTTACCCGGGGACTACCAGAAACTGCTTACATTTCTGAATTGCTTTCCAGGAAGGGATGGGGTGCAGTTAACCAAGCATTGAGACAGTGGTAGGCCTTTAAGGAAGTCAGAGCAGAGAATGGACTTTCAATATGGTGAAAACGTAGAACCAAGGTGGAAAAATCCGGGTTTAATCCCACAAATTATTATAGAAGCTCTATAATGACTTTGGGCCAGTCCCTCTCTCAAGCCCATGAGCACCTGTGATGTAGTGGAGCAGATATTGGACAAAGAATGGGAGATCTGGATTATGTTTTCTCTTGTAGAAAACCAAGGAAATAACTTTGGAGAAGCAACACAACAGAAGCACGCTTTAAGGCCAAGATAGAAAATGTGAAGAAGATACGACTTGATCCTCCTTAATTCACTAGAGCAGTGATGGCGAACCTTTTTTGGCTCCTGTCCCAAAAGCAGTGGGGAGCACAGGGGGGTTGTGCTCCCCCCATAATGCTATGCATGCAACATCCCCCCCCCGCTTTTGCTGCAGTTTTTTCGACCTTCCCAGGCAACAGTGGCTTTCTAGGTGCCTGAGGAGGGCGAAAACAGCCTCCCCCCCCCAATGCCCTGAAGCCTCCAGAGGGTGAAAAACAGACCTATGGGGAACCCGGAAGTTTGGGAATGGTGACTTCCGGTTTGTCCGTAGGGCCGATTTTTGACCTCCAGCTTCCCTGAAGGCTCTGGAAGTCGAAAAACAGACCTACAGACAAACTGGAAGTCACTTCCGGTTTGCTCGTACGACCGGTTTTTGCCCTCTGGAGCCTTCAAGGAAGCCTCCTGAAGGCTGGCCAGCTGACCAGACAACTCCTTGCGTGCCCTGACAAATGATTCCCCATGCTACCCTCGCGCCATGGGTTCGCCATCACGGCACTAAAGCAGTGTCTCTCAATCTTGACAACTTGAAGATGTGTGGACTTCAGCTCCCAGAATATCCTATGAAGTATGAAGTATATAGCCAATATTGTTTCTGGGAGCTGAAGTCCATACATTGTCAAGTTGCCATGCTTGAGAGACACTGCAATAGAATATTAGAAGGAAGGAAAGGAAAGTTCAGTCCAGTATTTCAATATTTGCCTACTATCACCTACATCAGGGGTCGGCAACCCACAGCTCTGGAGCCGCATGTGACTCTTTCATCCCTCTGTTGCACCAACATAATTTTGAGAGGAGCTTTCAGTTGGGGGGAAAAGCATGGCGTGCCAGGAGGGACGGGTTTTCCAGTCGGCTCCACAATTGATAGGGCTTTCAGTTAGATCAGGTAGAGGATAAAGGACGCCATGTTAGGAGGAGACTCTACAGTGGGGGAACCGGATTTCCAATTGGCTCTAGAATTGAACCGGGGGAAGGGGGTCTTCCAGTTAGGATCTTTGGGGTTCTTTGAGTTTTTAAGTTGCCAACCCCTGACCTATCCATAAAGTGTAGTTTTAGCTAGACATTGTGGAGTCTGTTTCCTGTTCTAGTCTACCTGAAAAAGCTGATAACCTCTTCAGCCAAGGAAACTCTCTAGGTGTGATGAAAGATAAACCTGGCCAGGGGTGAAATCCAACAGGTTCTGACAGGTTCTGTAGAACCGGTAGTAGAAATTTTGAGTAGTTTGGAGAACCGGCAAATGCCATCTCTGGATGGCCCCAGAGTGGGGAGGGAATGGAGATTTTGCAATATCCTTCCCCCTGGAATGTGGAGCGAATGGGATTTTGCAGTATCCTTCTCCCTGGAGTGAGCAGGGAATGGGGAAATTTGCAGTATCCTTCCCCCTGGAGTGAGGAGGAAATGGAGATTTTGCAGTATCCTTCCCGTGGAGTGGGGAGGGAATGGAGATTTTGCAGTATCCTTCCCCTGCCACATCACGCCCATAGAATCAGTAGTAAAAAACATTTGAATTTCACCACTGGGTCCATGTTAAAGAAAAGGTTAAGAACACTGCTCTACCCTAAACTAGCTCTCTAGCATGGGGGAGGCTGCGGTATGGCCCTCTTCTTTCAGCTCAACCTATTTCAGAGGATGGTTATTGTTGTGGGAAGAATAACAGGACGATGGGGCTTTCGAAACGTAAATAGAACACACAAGTAAACAAACATTTGATGGCGTCAGTTGGAACTTACATATTCCAGCATGGTATTTCAAAGCACTGACAGTGTGTTTATGAGCCTTGTAGGTCCTTATCCTCTCTCCAGTGTCAGCCAACCAACACTTCACTGTTTTGTCGGTGCTACCTGAATACAAGCATCGATTCACAAGCTGAGACAGATAAAAGAAAGAACAGAAAGTTAACGAAGAAAGATCACGCGAAGTCACAGTTACCTTCCACCTGGCCTTTCTCTTCATAAACTGAAGGAGCTACATACAGTAACAGCAATGTTGAAAGGGTAATGTAGACCTTTGAAAGTACATTCTGTATGGAACTAAGTCCTAGTGACTTTCAGAAGAGCTCAAAAATTAGGTAGGAGAGATGTTTGCTTACTATTTGTCTAAGGTGAAGCTAGTCTTTAAAGCTAGTGAAGCAGTGCTCCATAGGAGCCATGGATTTATTTGGTCCAAATAATGTTTTTTTATTAATTGCATTTGATTAATTTTACAGCGTACAGTTCCAGGGACACTAACATTATTTGAAAAATTATTCAGTCCACAACCCATGTGAGCGATGAATTCTGTAAATAAACTAAGGAGAAATTTCCTTACAATGAGAACAATTAATGAATGGAACAACTTCCCTCCAGAAGTTATGAATGCTCCAACATTGGAAGTTTTAAAGAAAATGTTGGATAACCATTTGACTGAAGTGGTGTAAGGGGTTGACCGAAGCAGGGGGTTGGACTAGAAGACCTTCAAGGTCTCTTCCAACTCTGTTATTCTATTCTAACTTCATATTTATTCCCTCTTAATTTTATCAGCCAAAGATTCCTAAGTATATGCATAGTCCTTCTTTCTATCGTAGAATTCAAATCATACTTGGCTAGCTTCAGCAAGCACTCCATATTGTATGCCATCAAATATTAAAAGAATAACAGGGTTGGAAGGAACCTTGGAAGTCATCTAGTCTGACCCGCCCCCCCCCCAACCAAAACAGGAGAACCTACACCATTTCTGACAGATGCCAGTCCAGTCTCTTCTTGAAAGCCTCCAGGGGTGAAGCTCCCCCAATGAGGAAAATTTGTTCAGGCGTTCATAAAAATTTCGTTTAAAGCAAATTCAATTACTTTTTAGATTTTTTTCCTGTCAGTTATCTGTAGCAGTTCATGTACATTGCTTGGAACGTTTTCAAATGCTCCACTGAATTATTATTACAATAGTCATCATTACTATTGCCTGTCATTACTGAAAGATACACATGGGAAGATACAAAGATATGCTATATGATGTTGAATTAAGATGCCTAGACAGTCCCAGGCTGAGTGACTTTAAAAATATTAGAGAAGACCCTTGAATCAGACCAATGATCTTCTATTATAGGGGTGTCAAACTCAATGCCTGCGGGCCGGATCTAGCCCACAGGGTCCTTAGATCTGGTCCACATGGCCGCCCTGGATACAGGAAAGGACTGGGCCACGATGCCTCTACCAAGAAGGCCAGACGCAGCCCTTCCGACAGAGGTTGTATTCAGCCAGTTCCGACAGGTTCTGGAGAACTGGTAGCGGAAATTTTGAGTAGTTCGGAGAACCGGCAAATAGGATGGCCCAACCCCCAACTGCCTCCCAGCCTCCCATCTGATCTTCTTTTTGTTGTCCTGCCCAGGAGAACAGAGCTGGAAAGCAGGTTAGTGGGGTGGGGAGGGAACGGGGATTTTGCAGTATCCTTCCCCTGCCACGCCTACAAAGCCACGCCCAAAGAACCATTAGTTTAAAAATTTGAATCCCATGACTGCCTCCCAGGCCCCGTTTTCCCTGGCAAAGGGCTAGCAAAACAAACTAAAAGGGAAACAAAACAAAAGGAGAAATGTTTCCCCTTTTGCAATCGAGCATGCCAGAAGGAACAGGAAAGGAGAAAGAGAAAGAGGAAAGAAAAAGAAGGGAAGATGGGAAGAGAGCAAGGAAGCAAAAATAATGAAAGAGGGGAAGGAAGAAGAAAGGAGAATGAAGACGGAAGGAAAAAGAAGAGAAGGAAGGAAGGAAGGAAGGAAGGAGATTATAATGAGAGTGAGGGAAGTCCTGCCTTAGCACTTGGCCACCACAAGTGTCCCCAACAAGAGTGACCGAGCTGACCACGGCCATCATGGCCACACCCACCCTCCAGCATGTTGGCTGGAGAATTCTGGGAGTTGAATTCCTTACATCTTCAAGCTGCCAAAGTTGACATAATACAAACATTATGTATTACTGAGTTTGAAAAACACTGGTACATCTGAAATAAGAGGTGAAATAAGCACCATGATGGCAAAGTGGTTAGAATGCAGTATTGCAGGCTAATTCTGTTGACAGCCAGCAGTTTGAGTCTTACCGACTCAAGGTTGACTCAGTCTTCCATCCTTCTGAGGTGGGTAAAGTGAGGACCCAGATTGTTGAGGACAATATTCTGACTCTGTAAACCTCTTAGAGAGGGTTGTAAAGCATCATGAAGTGGTGTATAAGTTTAAATGCTATTGCTAGTTTTAGAACAATCTCTACTTGTACTTCTAATATAAATTTCTGGAATCTGGACTAAGGACAGATATTTCTGAATGGACCAGGAAAAACAATTCAATTCAGTCTAAAAAGTCTGAAGCAAGATCATCTATAAGTATTTACTTAATAACATTCAAAGGTAAAATAGGATCCGTTACAAAACTTTAGGACATTGTATATTTCATCATCAACATTTTCAATTTATTCTACCAATGCTTGTATATTGAAAACCTTCCCTCCTAGGCAATGTTTCTCAACTTTGATAACTTTAACACAGGCGGACTTCAGTTCCCAGAATTCCCCAGCCAGAACGCTGGTTGAGGAATTCTGGGAGTTGCAGTTCATATTTATTAAAGCTGCCAAGATAGAAAATCACTGCTCTGCAGAAAGTCTGCCTGGGTAAGGAATTGATTAACATTCCCTTTCACAAAGCTTACATGTTTTGCAAATCCATCACTCCATTCTCAAAAATCTCTTGAAGGAATGAACGCTTCTAAAAGTGACCCATTATTTTGATTTTTTTTAAAATGTCCATACAATCTCCCACAACATTCATTTGGCTAATGGAATGGAAAAACAACACAGCCTGAGGCTGAAAGTATCCTATATCACCAGACACATACCAAGTATATTACGAGAAAACCTATGCAGATTCTTTGCTGTGTTTATGTCAAAATAAAATAAAGTGGTCAATCAAGAAAAAACACACTCCATTTTTTTTCCTCTTTCATTAGAAAGACAAACTTTCTATCAACAAAAGTAAGGATTAATTTTCTAAGATTTAGAGGGGACAGGGGAAGTGGTAGCCAAAAAAAGAATCTTTTTAACAATAGTTTTTCCAAATATAGATAGTCCTCGACTTACAATAGTTTGTTTAGTGAAGTTTGAAGTTACAACAGCACTGGGAAAGGTGACTTATGACCTTTTTTCACCCTTACGACTGTTGCAGCATTCCCAAAGGTGATGTGATCAAAACCCAGACCGTGTCAACTGGCTCAAATTTATGACGGTTGCAGTGTCGCAGAATCATCTTTTGTGAGCTTCTGACAAGCAAAGTCAGTGGGGAGCTAGAGACACTTAACAATCATCTTATTAACTTAACAGCTGCAGAGATTAACTTAACAGCTGCAGAGATTCACTTAACAACTGTAGGAGGAAAAGTCATAAAGTGGGGCAAAACTCAGTTAACAAATGTCTCGCTTAGCAATATAAATTTTAGGCTGAGTCGTGGTTGTAAGACAAGGACTACCCTGTTTCCCCCCAAAATAAGACCTATCCAGAAAATAAGCCTACCACGTTTTTACATCTGTGTGTAATATAAGCCCTGCCCCTGTGCAGGTGGCAACCCATCCGTTTTGTCTGGTTACTGGTGGTGCTGTCGCCTTGAGGCAAGGCAGGAGGGAGTGGAGCTGCCTGTGTCCTACACCGCTTTACCTCAGGGCCCCTGCATGTCCCGACACATGCCTCACAGTGGCAGCACCAGCAACCATATTCACCAGGAGTCCACGCGGCCGCTGGCTCACTTCTTCTGCTTGCAGCTACAATGGACCAGGAGGCTGAGTAGTGTGCTGCAGAAGTGGATTACTGCCGGTTTTGCCCAGATTGCCAAACTGGTAGCAGCGGCAGTGGGAGGCTCCGCCCATCTGCCCTGGTGCTTCTGCGCATGCACAGAAGCATTGTGCACATGCGGGAGCAAGCCCGAACCAGTAGTAAAAGAATTAGCAACCCACCTCTGGTGTGCTGGTGCTGTAGCCATGAGGCAAGACAAGTGTTGAGGTGTGGGTGGCTTGGCTGTGAGATAAGCCAGCGACGGGCGCGTGGGACAGCTCCGCCCCTTCACCTTATGGCAGCAGCACTGACGCGCCACGCAGCCTCCTGCCCTGCCACAGGCAAGGCGAAGAAGTAGGCCTTCCTTACATAAGATGCGCACATCCAAAATAAGCCCTAGTGCATATTTTGGGGCCCAAGAGAAAATAAGATCTGGTCTTTTTTTTCAAGGAAACACAGGGTATCTATATATTCAGTTTTAACAATGATTTTTGTAAAGCATGGCCAGAGAGAGAGAAATCCAATTTATAATCTGAAGATGGCTTAGTTGGTCTCCTCAGCTGGATTTGAAAAAAACATTTTATTTGCTCTAGTTGGAGAATGATACTACAGAACATAGAAAGCAAGAACAATTGGACTAAGAGCCTGTTCCAAGTCTTGATAAAAAATTTTCCTGGAAAAAGCCAATGCTAATATTTTGCAGGTACGTCAGAGAAATATGGAACACTGCGGATTCCCAGAATAATTTATTTTTATTTAAGTGTTTATTTATTGAAATTATTTATATAGTAGTCTGTCTTCTAACCAAAATGCTTCCTTCATACCCACCAGCACAAAACAATTGTCTGTATTTAGAGTAATCTATTGCTGTGTTAATCACTATCAAGATCCATGGATTCTTTCCCCCAAAACTATCCATAGTTCTATGGGCAGCAATCCAGCCAACTGCTTTCTAGGTGCAGGTAGTCCTCAATTTACAACCATTCGCTTAGTGACCGTTCAAAACTCAAGTGAAAAAAAAAAACTAATGAACAGTTATCGCATTTGTGACTGTTACAGTGTCCCTGTGGTCACATGTTCAAAATTTGGACTTCTGATCAGCAAAGTCAACGAGTGAACCAGAATTTCTTCAATGACCATGTGCTTCACTTAATGACCACCTTAGTTAACAATGGAAATTCTGACCCCAATTGTGATTGTAAGTTGAAAACTACCTGTACCAAAGCATTACCATTTCTTAATTACCTTACATAGATATTAAATGCTTTCCTTGGAATCTATGATTTGGCTTCAGTGCAGATATTATAGTTCAACCAATAAATAATAATAACAATACCAAGAAATAAAAGGAAACACTGACATCTGTTGTTCCTACTTTTGCTCCCTAGAAATTCTCCATGTTTTGTTACTTATGAATATCCATCTCCATCATTAATTCCCCAAACAAGATTGCATCTAGCATCTTTCTAAAGCATGGTTTTCATAAACCATGGTTTCTTGAATATACCACAATATGTGGGTCCACAGATTCCAGTCATAAATCATGGGTCAGAAACCCATAATAGCTGAGCTTTTCTAGTGGGGTGATTCAAAACCCACTTTAGGGATAAGGGCAGTCAGATAGTTTCTTCTGTTCGCCATGGGATACGCTGGATTGTGAATCTACTCAGCTAGATATTTTATGGATTACAACTAGCCTCTTGTATCAGGAATATTTTTATCGTTTTTATTTTTTAGAAATATTTATGTTTTATGCTTTTAATGCTGTAAGCCAACTAGAATTGCTTTGAAATGAGATGAGTGGAAAATAAATTTAATAAATCAGACAGATACTGTAGATAGATGATAGATAGATAGATAGATAGATAGATAGATAGATAGATAGATAGATGATAGATGATAGATAGATAGATAGATAGATAGATAGATGATAGATAGATGATAAAGATAGAGATAAATGATATAGAGATAGATAGATGTGATATAGATGATAAACAGACCGACCATACACAGATGTGTAGTTCATATGTGTAGATAGATAGATGAATAGGATAGGATAGGATAGGAATAGGAATAGAATAGAAAGAGAGACAGTAAATCAGGGGTCGGCAATCTTAAATACTCAAAGAGCCACAAAAGTCCTAACTGGAAGCCCCCCGTTCAATTCTGGAGCCAACCAGCAGTCTGGTTCCCCCATCATAGAGTCTCCTCCTAGCGAGGCGTCCTTTTCCCTCTACCTATCCTAACCGAAAGCCCTATCCATTGCGGAGCTGACTGGCGACAGGGAGCCACAGCAGAGGGATGAAAGAGCCACATGCGGCTCCAGAGCCGTGGGTTGCCGACCCCTGCAATAGATAGATAAACAGACATAGATAGATTTGTTAGGATGATGTTGTTTTGTTAAGAATCCTTTTCCAACTCTGTATGCCCAGCTCTTCTGTTGTTCCTTTTTCAAACCAGCTTCCTGTCCTGCATTTTTTTTTTCCTTCCCCAAAAAATATCAATTGCACAAATACTGCAAACTTCAATACCACCTTTGGAAGAAATGCAACCTCTCTTACCTCAAGGCAAATGATGGACCCTTGATGCTCTTTGAAGACTCTCAACTGTTCCCCTGTCACAATGTTCCAAGTACGGATGGTGTAATCAGTGCTTCCCGAAAAGAGCTCCCTATTTGGAGCATCAAGTATAAGGCATAAGACAGCCCCAGTGTGTCCCAGCAGGGTCTGGTGGCAGCGCCCAGTGGACACCCACCAAACCTTGACAGTGCAGTCCGTGCTCCCCGTCACCAGGAAGTCTTGGCTCAGCTCTTCCACCTCTTCCACCTCTTCCTCCAACTCCTCCTCCTCAAGGACATCCTTCGAAGAGTAGAGCGCCAGGGCCAGGACGCAGTTGCGGTGGCCCCGAAACTCCTGGATCAGTTTTTCCTTATCCACACTCCAGCAGCGGGCAGTCCTGTCATAGGATCCGCTGAAGAGGTAATCCTTGAAAACGAGGATTCTGTTGGGAGAAAAAAGCCACTCACCAAATTTCTCATCCTGGCTTAACAAAATAACATGCATGCTATTTGTGCAGAAAGTTCACTTCGGAAGGCAGTGGTGGGTTCCGGATCCTGGTGCAACCGGTACGGTGCAAAGGTGCCCGGCATCCACCACATGAACGTGCGCAGCATGTGCATGCGTATTTACCAACTGCGACGTTTCGCGATGCCTCCACGACGCTCCAGTTGCTTAGTGGAGCGTTGCGCAGGCGCCGTATGCTCCGTGCGCATGTGCGTAAGCCCCGAAGAGCTCAAATACAGGTAAGGACGGTAGGCGGGCAGGCGGGACCTCCAGATCACCATACTGGAATGGTACCCGGTGCTCCTGACAGGCACCGGTATGCCCGTACTGGGGCGTACAGGTCGTAACCCACCACTGTTCGAAGGTTATGTTTTTCTACTATAGTAGTCTCTCAACTTACGATCACGGCTGAGATCAGAATTCCCATTGCTAAGTATGACAATTGTTAAATGAATTGCATCCAATTTTATGGCCCTTTCGGCCACGGTTATTAAGGAAACCACATGGTCGTTAAACAAATACGGCTTCCACTATTGACTTTGTTAGTTGAAAACTTCCTGAGAAGGTTGCAAAAGGAAACTTTTCTTTGTCATTCCTCTTTCCCTTCCTCCTTCCCTATCCCTTCCCAGCTAGCAGAGGGCTGAAAAAGGCTGTCAAAGCCAAAAACGGAGCATGGGGGATGCATGCAGCCTCCCCAGCTCTGTTTTCGCTGGCCGAGTCACCATGGGCCAGTTCTTTGCTGTTCCCACAGCGGTCCCGTGGGCCAGATCTAAGCATCCCACAGGCCGGATCCAGCCCCTGGGCCTCAAGTTTGACACCTCTGATCAGTGACGTGCAGTCAGGTGAGGCAAGTAAGGCACAGCCTCACCACTCTCAGCATGAAAAAAAAAAAGTAAAAGTAAAAAGCTGAGCTACTTGCTGCCTCACCGTGGATGACTCTGCTTAACCTCACTGGTGCTCTCCCTCCCCAAGTGTAGTGACTTCCTCCCCAGGCCCCCATTCATTTCTCTCTCTCACACACACACAGCTGGATAAAACTATATAAAAATCTAGCCCAGCTTCACTGATTACAAGTTTGAAAAGGCAACGTGGCTCCACCTGCAATCAAACTACACTTGGGGAGGGAGAGCACAAGTGAGCACTGAGGAGACCACAGGAGGAGGCAGGAAGCCAGGCAAAGAGCCATGCTGTAGTACACACACTTCCCCCCAGCCTCTTTCTTTTGGAAACCTCGGATCAGCTCCCCTCCGGCTTCTCTGCCTCTCCTCTCACCCCAGCCTGCCAGCAGGAGGTGGTGGGTGGGCTTTATTGTGTTCCAGGCATTTCCCACCCAGACAGCAGGCTGCATTTGCAATGGTGGAGGTGTTTGGGAAAGGCAGCAGGGGAATGGGGGGGGGGGGATGGCAGAGGAGCTGCTTTCAAGCCACTGGAAAAGATATCCAATCCAACTTTTGTGGGTGTGGGGGGTTTGTTTGAGAGTGAGTGAGAGAGGGAAGGGGTAGGAGAGATAATCCAATCCAACTTCTGTGTGTGTGTGTGTGCGTGTGTGTGTGTGTTTGAAAGAGGGGGAAGAAGGGAGAGAGGGAGGAAGGAGGGGAAGGAGAAGAAAGAGAAAAAGAAAGAAGGAGCAAAGGAGAAAAACAAATGCTGTCGCTTTAAATTGGAACTGAGCATGCCTGGCTGTGGAATTCTGGGAGTTGAAGTCCACAAGTCTAAAAATATTTGAAACCCAGCACTGTATCAGTGCCTCACCATTCATAAACCTCACCGCACGTCACTGCCTCTGATGTAGAGACTGGAAGAGAGAGAGAGGGAGGGAGGGAGGGAGAGAGCAAGTGAGTGAGTCTAGGAAACATGAAATAATCACCCTTAATATGTACCTATTCACAATGGATGTGTGTCCACGATAAATAGTGAGGCATCTTCCGGTCATCATGTCCCATTTTCTGATAGTGTGATCTGCACTGCAGGTGAAAGCAACCTCATTTTCTAAGTGGCAAAAGGTGATGTAGCTTTCATGGCCTAGAATGAATGAATAAACACACAGACAGATAGACAGATCAAACGTATTGCTATCGTTTCAATGGTGGATAATGTATGTAGGGTTGAACTGTTGGGTATCGCAACAGAGTAGGCTAGAATAGAATGGAATATAAAAAATAGAAAATAGAATAGAATTAAGAATATGGAATATAGAATAGAATAGAATAGAATAGAATAGAATAGAATAGAACAGAACAGAACAGAACGGAATATGGAATATGAAAAATATAAAATAGAATAGAATTAAAAATATTGAATAGAATAGAGAATAGAACAGAATAGAGAATAGAGAATAGAATATTAAATATGAAAAATATAAAATAGAATTAAAAATATTGAATAGAATAGAGAATAGAATAGAATAGAGAATAGAATAGAGAATAGAAAAAATAGAGAATAGAATAGAGAATAGAATAGAATAGAACAGAACAGAACAGAACAGAATAGAATTCCTTATTGGCCAAGTGTGACTGGACACACAAGGAATTTGCCTTTGGTGCATATATGCTCTCAATGTACATAAAGAAAAATAAATAGCAAACAAGCTAATAAACCCAGAAATGAAACATCTGCAGCATAACAATCAAGCACATTAAAATGTCTTTACATTGTAAAAACTTATAGATGATTTCCAGAGTATGCAGTGTTTCTCAACCTTGACACTTTAAGAAGAGTGGACCAACTCCCAGAATTACCCAGCCAGCCATCCTGGCTAGGGAATTCTGGGAGTTGAAGTCCTCCTGTCTTAAAGTGGCCAAGCTTGAGAAACACTGTAAAGGAAAAAATTGGGGTGGGAGAATAGATTCCTCCTCTGCAACTTCACCCCCATTTAAATTCTACTTCAGGATTTTAGTCAGGAAAAGCTTCAGATTGCCTGCCACCGTAGCCTGACATGTCTCTCTGCCTGCAACATCTATTTTAAAAGCAGGAGAGGCAAGGACTATCTCGCTTCTGGGCTGAGGATCGTCCCCCCAGGGCAGAATCATGAGACATAGGAGGGGGTAAAAAAGAGTATATTCGTGCATGTGATTAAGTGCGTGGGCATGTAAACAAAAGTCTAAAGCAGCCACACACTGCGCTGTTTCTATGACACTATTGACCCAGCTATATGGCATCCATACTTATTTGTTAGATTTTTATCTCACCTTTATTACTTTATAAATAACTAAAAGGCTGCAAACATTCACAATATTCCTTCCTCTTCCTCTTTTTCCCACAATAACAACCCTGTGAGGTGGGTTGGCCTGAGAGAAAGGGACTGGCCAGAAGTCACCAAGCAGCCTTTCATGCCTAAAGCGGGACTAGAACTCACAAGCTCCTTGTGATTGGCCCAAAGTCACCCAGCTGGCTTTCATGCCTAAATCGGAATTAGAACTCACCGTCTCCTTGTGATTGGCCCAAAGTCACTCAGATGGCTTTAATGACTTAGGCGGGATTAGAACTCACAGTCTCCTGGTGATTGGCCCAAAGTCACTCAACTGGCTTTAATGACTTAGGCGAGATTAGAACTCACAGTCTCCTGGTGATTGGCCCAAAGTCACCCAGCTGGTTTTCATGACTAAGGCGGAATTAGAACTCACAGTCTCCTGGTGATTGGCCCAAAGTCATCCAGCTGGTTTTCATGACTAAGGCGGGATTAGAACTCACTGTCTCCTTGTGATTGGCCCAGAGTCACTCAGCTGGCTTTAATGACTAAGACAGGACTAGAACTCACAGTCTCCTGGTGACTGGCCCAAAGTCACCTAGCTGGTTTTCATGCCTAAAGCGAAACAATCTGGTTTCTAGGCCACAATCTTAATCCTCACACCAAATTGATCTCCATATCCATCTTTTCCATACATCTGGTCAATTTGGAAGAGTTTATGTGCCAGAGGTAGATGGACTTGATTACAGGCAGTTCTCAACTTACAACCACAACTGATCCCAACATTTCTGTTGCTAAGCAAGACAGTGTTTAAATGGGTTTTGACCCATGAAAAATGACCTTTTTAGCCTTAGTTGTTAGTTGTGAAGCATTTCAGTTCTTAAGTTAGTAACACAATTTTTCTGTGGCTAACACAAAACTTTGCTTGTCAGAAGATCGTAAAAGGTGACCTCAGTTCATTGCAACTGTCATAAGTACCTGCCAATTGCCAAATACCTGGATTTTAATCACATGAGGATGCAGTATGTATGAAAAATAGTCAAGCCACTTTTTTCATTCATTTCCATTTTACCTTTACCTACAGTCACTAAGTGTATGGTTGTAAGTTGAGGATGCCAAGGGACAGAGTGGCTCAGTGGCTAAGACGCTGAGCTTGTCGGCAGTTCGGCAGTTCGAATTCCTAGTGCCACATAACTGAGTGAGCTCCCGTTACTTGTTCCAGCTTCTGCCAACCTAGCAGTTTGAAAGCATGTAGAAAAATAGGAACCACCTTTGGTGGGAAGATAACAGCGTTCTCTGCACCTTCGGTGTTGAGGATTACCTGCATAGCAGCAATGGGTGTACTGTTGGGAGACTGAACAGCTAGACTGGGGGACGAGTCATTTTGGAGAAGATCATCAAAAGCCAACATCAACTTCCTGGCATGTCGGTCAATCAACCAACTGCAAAGATCCAGCTCCCTTATAGTTTTATATAGCAAAATCTAATAATATTAGACAAGGTGGGAAGAAAGAGAAAAGGATGGCCAGCAGCCACATGGACAGATTATATTCCAACAGAAACGGGTCCACCATTGGAAGTTTTGAAGGACCAGATTGGAGATAATTCACCTGGAGAACGCCCATCTCTCTGGTTGCTGAGGATCAATATTGACTAGATCGCGGGTGTCAAACTTGCATCGTCATGGCGGCGTCATGTGACGTATCGGGACTTCCCCCCTTTCACTAAAACCAGGCAGGGGCGGGGCTAGGATGTGACGCAACTGGCCTGCAGGTCACAAGTTTGACACCCCTGGACTAGATGGTCCATAATCAATTTATATCCTGGAACCAAAGGACAAATTTTGGACCAAAAGACCTCCAAAGTCCCTCCCAACTCTATTATTCTGTCATTCTGTCATTCTACCTACCTTGAAAGTGGGCCTGACATTGGTTGTTGGCAGTGCTCCAGAGTCGTGCCGTCCCATCCTCACTGCCCGTTAGCAGCCACTGCCCGTCTGGACTTAGGCTGATCCAGTTGATGCCTCCTTGGTGGTCTGTGCAGATTTTGAGGGCTGAAGAGCTGCTCCCCATTCTGCCACAGGGCAGTGGCTGGGATGGGGACACCCATCAAATCCAGATCATCTTAAGACCAGGAGAAAGCCTTACGAAGACAAAAGAACATTAAAACCGATTAAGCCATCTTTTGGGGTTAAAAAAATCAGCAAAAGAGCCATTGCTTTCTATTTCTAACACATAACATTCAAATGATACATTTTCCTAAATTACTCAGGCACACAACTGTATTTCCTTAGCCAGAAGTGCACATTCATCAAACAAAGCACATGCTACTCCATAGTATACCATGAAGCTGACCTTGAAAAAAAATGTCAGCAGGCTTCTGCTGATTCAGAACATTGAAGGAAGGAATATTGACCAAAACCTACTGAAATGCTGACATCGTTTCTCAATTTTCTAACAGAAAATGAGGGTTTTGTTTGTTCGTCTTGTGCGTGAGAGAAGCAAAAAATATAGGAAGTTCTCGATTTAGTATAATTCTAGCTGTTGGTTACTTTTATTATTCAAAATAATCCTGGGCCAGTACAAATGAATCTGTCCATGATTTAAAATCTACAAATGAGAACAGACTCTGGGTCCATACGGGTAATCCTTGACTTATGTTAATTTGCTTATGAATGTTCGAAGTTATGACGGAACACCCCCCCCCCAATACTTTCCAAAGTTCTGATGTCCAACCAACACCTCCTGTACATGTTTTTGTTGCTCAGCAAGTATCCTGCTTTCACAATACTGTGATTTTTTTCAGAAACTAGTGTTTCCTTCCAGTACCTAGCAAAACACACCTTGATTCACAACATTGATTCACTCACCAATCACAATATCTGCTTAACAACCACTCTCTTCATTTTACGACCACAGTTTTCACTTAATGACTACCACACAAAAGGTCGTAAAATCGGATCCGGTCACATGATGCACTGCTCTGTGACAATAATGACTTGCAGGACTCAAATACAGTTGTACTTCAAGGACTACCTGTGTATCTTTCAAAAAATAAGTATGTTTGTTTACCAGGGAAAAATGTTTTCCTTACTTTAGGAATTTAATTCCCTACCTCAGCAATGGCGAACCTTTCTCCTCAGTTCTAAGTTGCTTCTCTCCTTGATTAGTTTCCACCCATTGCTTCTTGTCCTGCCTTCAGGTGCCTTGGAGAATAGCTTGACTCCCTCTTCTTTGTAGCAACCCCTGAGATATTGGAACACTGCTATCATGTCTCCCCTAGTCCTTCTTTCTCTTAAGCTAACCATACCCAGTTCCTGCAACCGTTCTTCATATGTTTTAATCTCCAGTCCCCTAATCCTCTTTGTTGCTCTTCTCTGCACTCTTTCTGGAGTCAATAAGCATACATCAGGGCAAGAATATATATTTTTCAGTTCACAGATCTATTCTGGTAATCCAAAGGTAAACACATGTCTGGTGTTGGGAGATCTGTAAAAATATCGCCCTGCTAAATTTAAGCAAGAGACCCCATCCAAAATTGTGCAAGGCATCCTGATCATAAGCCAACGTCTGAAATAGGGAAAGGAATGGTAGGATTTAATAAAAGTTTATACAGGTAGTTCTCTAGTTAATATGGTAGTTGAGCCTGGCAATTAAAGTCGTATCAACCATAAAACAACTCACTCTTTTTTACCACCTTATTTGCAGCAGTCGTTAAGCAAATGCACTGTTCCCTATTGGGAGTTTTTCTTCTTCTTGGAACTGGAAGTAAATGCCAGTTTGCAACAAAATCGTTATAAATCGCGATCATGTGTTGTAAACTGCTTGTTTTTATAAAGTTTTTAAAATGTCTTTTTAAATATAGATAATTTTTAGATGCTTTTTGTTTTAGCTTTGTTGTACGTTGTCCAGAGTCCGTTGATCAGCCCGTTGAGCATCTACGGGGAATTGGACAAACAAATAAATGAAATAAGAGAACTAAACTCCAGAATTGCAAAACATCTGGGGCAATTCCCATACCATTATTGTAACTGAAAGGTGATACCCCATTCACCTCTGGATTAACTCTTCAGTTGTGTAAACATTTCTTCCCAAAATAGCAAGAAATATTCCAATAAAATAACATGAAGTATTAGGCACCTACAGTTCACAGGAAGCACAATTTATGAAGCAGCTACAATTCACAGGAAGTCAGCAAATGGTCAATGTGGGTTTTTAAGATGATACGAATGAGATTACCTATTACAGGACCTGGACAATATCTGCTTTTGTCATCCTAAAAGCTTACAGAGATCTTGCATTAAGCAGTTTTATACTGCTTCACCCAAGCAGCTTTTTAAAAAAATCTCCACAATGACACCCCCCTATAGAAGAATCATCAAAAATTATTATACAATCTGCTGATTACAGATAGTCCTCAGTTTATGACAAAATTGAGAGCAGAATCTCCACTGATAATCAAGGCAAATGAATTACCATCACTTTTATGAGCTTTTTTTTTGCTATGGTTGTTAAGCAGATCACTGCAGTTGTTAAGTGAATCGTCCAGTTAAGTAAATTTCCCCTACGGAGTTTGCTTGTTGGAAGCCAGCTGGGAAGGTTGCAAATGGAAATCCCATGACCCCAGGACACTGAAACAGTTGTAAGTACATGCCAGTTGCCAACTGCTCAAATGCTGGTCACTTGACTATGGGGATGCTATTCTAAATGCAAGGACCAGTTGTTAGTAACTTTTTCCAGTGTCGTCACTAAATGAAGGGTTGTAAATCAAGGACTATGAATCCCACTCTCTATATCCAGGGGAAGCACTTTCATAATCCTGGGGTCAGCACCAAGAAGGTTTGTCTTGTACACATAGTCCTTGAGTTACAAGAGTTCATTACAACCGTGACTGTTCAAAGTTACAACATCCCTGAAAAAAATGACTCTTATTTCCGTTTTTCACATTTACAACCATTGCAACTTCCCCATGGCCACATGATCAAAACAGAGCAACTGACTCATATTTATGACGGCTGCAGTGTCCCGGGTTCATTTGGTCACCTTTTGCGACTTTCTGATGAGAGAAGTCAACGGGGAAGCTAAGATTCACTTAACGATTAAATCATTTTTCCAAGATGCCTAAGAAAAAAAGGAAACCAAAAGAATTCTCTGAGAGACATTCAGATATTTTCAGCCTCTCCAAAGAAGAGAAGAAAAACATTTTGCAGAGATTTATAACTGGACGCAACCGGGCTGGATGGAAAATCTGCTATGGGAGAAAGATCTCAACATGATGGGACTACTCCGGGAGATAACAATCTACAACCGAGGTTAGTAGAGTATCTCCCTGATTATGCATGCTCCCGAAATATTAGAGATTTTGAAACGCTGGGTGCAAGGCCAAAGCTCTTGCGGCCACAGGAATTTCACTCCCACACACAAGGAGAAATGTATGATTCTCCCCAAACTTCTGAGCAAGATATGGAAAGCTATCGTAATCAAATAGAATTCTTTGAAAATGAGCTATTTCAAGCCAAAAGGGCTTATTCCATGTTCATGTCAGAGAAGAGAGATTCCCATGCTTTTCAAATTTCTGAAAACGCCATCTTGCCTTCTTCTCCAAAGCCTAAGACACACACCCTGGTGGATATTGTTTCAGGCAAATCAGAACAGAGAGATGTGCACACGTCACAATTGCCACGTAATCTTCTTTGTTCTCCAATTCCACATGCCATGCAGGCAGAAATATTACAGCCAAGAAATGTGGCTGCAGCACCATCTCCTGGCAGAAATAATTTAATGCAACAGACTCCAGAGGCAGAGGTAGAGGCAGAAGACAAGGTCGTCGTGGTCCAAGGCATGATCCACAAGCTCCACTCGTCACATTGGCCTTAACCAACGATCCACAACCTGATCCAGAGTACGACAGACGTCTTTTGTGGACTTTGGACAGTGGCACAGCTTTACACGTTACTTACAGAAAGGAACTTTTCACAGAGATGCACGAGCCTGAATCTGATCTTCGGGAACTGTACTCCTTCTCCAACCACCCTTGTAAGGTCATGGGAAAAGGAACTGTTTATGTTGAAGAGCTCGATACATTCATCCCTGATGTTTATTACATATCTTCAGCAACCAGTAATTTGCTTAGTCAGTGTCACTTATTTAGAGTGTTAAAGTTCCAGGTTCACCACCTCGAGAAAGCAAGTTACATAGTTAAAGATGGAGATATTGTTGCTGAAACCATGCTAATTGGTGGTGTTTATTACTTAAAGCCAAAGCCTAAACCGCAAGCACAGGCAAGTATGCAAACTCCAAAAAGGGAAAGCACAGGCCCAGAGAGAGTTGGTTCAGAGAGAGATCCTGTTGCTACTCCAAAGGCTCCTAAAGCCAACAAACAGAAAATAAAGAAGCAGGTTGCTCAGAGCAAGCCTGAGGTTCCTCATGAACTGCTAATGTTGAAAATTCACTAACTGGTAAACCTTTGCATTCCAGGTGTATCCACAAGTGGCATAGAAGATTGGGGCACACCAGTTTCCGTGTTCTTAGAAAAATGCCGGAGTTCGCAAAAGGTTTGGATCTAAAGGGGTGTAAGGTGTTTTTGGATTGTGCAGTTTGCAGGAAAGCAAAATCCAAAGCAGCAACCATTCCCAAACACGCTACACGCCTGTCAACACGCATTTTTGATTTGGTACACACTGACATAGTAGGTCCTTTTCCACCAACAATTGGTGGTAGAAAGTATTTTCTGACAATTGTTGATAATCATTCTAGATATGGATTTGTATATCCTATGAAAGAGAAATCTGAAACCTTTCAGATCTTTAAAGACTTTGCAGCATTTGTTTCTACCCAATACCAAGTTCGCATCGCCAGAATCCAGAGTGACCGTGGTGCAGAATTCATGTCTCAGCGTTTCCAGGACTGGATGCGTAAGAATGGAATTCTTCATCAGACATCCGCTCCATACACACTGGCTCATTACGATCTTTAAAGCGCTCCATGGCTCAGGACCTAGTTACTTGCGGGATCGTATTCTGCCCCATACATCCCTACGACCCATCCGCTCGCACAGAGAGGGACTTCTCCAGGTGCCGTCCACCAGACAGTGCCATGGGGCGGCGCCTAGGAGCAGAGCCTTCTCTGTGGCGGGCCCAGCCCTGTGGAATGACCTCCCCCCGGATATTAGGACCACTACTGACCTCCGCTCCTTCCGTGTCAAGCTCAAGACCCACCTTTTCCAAATAGCTGGCCTGGCTCAACCATAACTTCGTAACGCTCCTGATGGGTTTTTTAATTTAGTAATTTTATTTAAGGGGATTTTAAATTGTGTTTTAATTGTCTTTCACTTATAAGTCAACTCTCCTCCATGCACATATGTATATGTCTCTGTTCTTTTTGTATATATGTTTGTCTTATATGTATTTTTATCCGTTTTGATTGTACGCCGCCCCGAGTCCTTCGGGAGAGGGTTGCGGCTAATCAAATAAAATTATTATTATTATTATTATTATTATTATTATTATTATTATTATTATTATTATTATCATAACAGAGTTGCAGAACGAAGACAAGGGGTTCTACAAACCATGATGCGTTGTCTCCTAGAAGACACCAATCTCAGTAACATATACTGGGGTGAAGCTATCAAATATGCAAATTACATTGTCAACCATACTTGGAGCAGTGTAATAAATCAAACTCCTTTCTACATGATGTATGGCTATGAGCCTGATCTCAAGAACCTCCATATTTTTGGTTCATACGCTATGGTGAACATTCCCTTAGCTCAAAGAAGAAAAGGAGGTCCAGTAGCAAAGAGACTGAGATTTATGGGTATTGATGATAATTCACAATGGAGCAAATTTATTGACCCTAAACATGTAATTGTGATTTCACAATCTGCTAATTTTGAGGAAGATATTGACTGGTCCAGGATTCATTCCAATGATCCTGGAGTTTATTTTCCTAGAGATGATGTTGCAGATGCCACACAGCCTGATGACCAAGATTCACAGGCAGATATTCCTTCTATCAGTTCTTCACAACCTGATGTTCTCTCTTCGCAAGCCACAGATGCTGATGCTAGCGACGAATGTGAGGACGAGGATGAAGAAGAAGAAGAATGGACTATTGTTCCGAGACGTTCCAAGAGGGTCACAAAAGGAATCCCTCCACAACGATATTCGTGGCAACTGACAAAAACACCCTTGCCTTTGATTTGCAATGTTACACTTCCTCCTGATACATTCACACAAATCAAGCTTCCTGATTCAGAGCAAGACAAATGGTATGAAGCAATGCAGGATGAAATGGACAGTTTAAAGAAACTGAATGTGTTTACACCTGCCAAACCTCCAGCAAACGAAAAAGTCATTGGCACTCAATGGGTCTACAGAATCAAGAAGAAACCGAATGGTGAGTCATTGTACAAGGCTAGACTTGTAGCTCAGGGTTTCGCTCAATGTTATCCTGAGGACTACACAAACACTTACTCACCAACAGTCAGAACTGAAAGTGTAAAAATTGCTTTAACCACTGCAACTATTCTTGGTTTAGAAGTTTTCCAGTTTGATGTGGATACGGCTTATCTACATGCTGACCTAGATGAAGAGATCTACGCGAGAGGACCTCCAGGATTCCAACAGCAAGAAGGGGATACCTGGTTCCTAAACAAAAGTCTTTATGGTCTGAAACAGTCAGGTTTGATGTGGTACTTATGTCTTACTGACAAACTAAATTCAATGGGCTTTATTAAGTCGAAGACTGATGAGTGCGTGTTCACAAAAAGATCTAACAATGCATATGAGATAATTCTTGTTTATGTTGATGACATTGTTTACATTGGTCCAAATAAGAAAATGAGTGAGATTTTTGCTAAAAGTTTGCAGAGATACTTCACATTGAAATCTTTAGGTCATATTAGCACTTATTTAGGTGTTCAGGTTGACGAAACACAGAAGGGGTTTAGTCTTTCACAAGAAGAGAAAATTGACCACATTCTGCATCATTGCAACATGAAGAATGCTAACACAACAAAGACACCCATGCAAACAGATTTTCACAACTTAACACATGAACCAAGTCCTGAGTTCGAAGATCAAACACTTTATCGTTCAGTCATTGGGTCACTGTTGTACATTAGTAGTTGGACCAGACCCGACATTGCACTTAGTGTTAATCTCTTAACACATACTGATTATGCAGAATTATGTTGTTATGCAGATTCTGATTGGGCAAGTGATAAGAAATCACGCAAAAGTACTTCAGGTTACATGATGTTCCTGAATGGATGTCCTGTTTACTGGCAAGTGAGAAAACAGAGTTTTGTTTCATGTTCATCTACTGAAGCTGAATATGCTTGTGTTTCGGATGCATGTAATTCTCTAACATGGTTTGATGCTTTCATCACAGATATCTGGACACGTCCGATTCGACCAATCACCGTGATGGAAGATAATGAATCAGTGGTTTATATTTCTGAGTCACATTTCACAGGTTCTAGGTCCAGACACATTGACATTCGTTATCAAAGCACAAATCAAGTAGTTAAACAAGGTTTTGTTAAATTGCAATATGTATCTACACATGATCAAATTACTGACGTGCTCAACAAACTGCTTCCAGCAGCTCAACACGGGTGTCTGCGGAAGAAGATGCCTTATTTGATGATTTGATGAAATCAGCTCAACTAGCAAAAGAAGGGGTGTCACTGCATTAATTGGTTTGCTAGCTGCACTGAAAATTTACTGCGCAGGTCACAGTTCTTATCTGCAAGTGATTTAGTACGCATGCTCCTTCACATTCCTTTACTTTCTCTTCTGATCTTCTGTTCGCTTGCCAGGAGGCAGGCACATAGCTTTGTCAAGATGTGATTAATTCAGTTAGCAAGTTTTGTATTTTTATTTTCTTTTATATTAAAAATGTTTTTATTAGAACATGCTTCGGGTTTATTTTCGCTTATTCAAAAGTATGCTACAAGGAATGCCAAGATCCTCACCTCCTTAATTCAGGACGAAATTCACACCCTAACAGATGGTTTGGGCGCATAGTGGGTTTTCAATGCTGTTGTAATGCCGCCCAGGGAACTGCTTGGAGTGGGGTTGGCTCCAACAGGTTCTTTGCAGTTTCAAAAACCTCTCAGGTGTGCATGGCCATTTTTGTACAGAGGGCAATTCGAGTTTGCCGCTCAAAATGGCCGCTCGATGCCACGCAGAGAGCTCCGGGCGGGATCTACTTGCTGGATTCGCTGTTCTTCTTCTTCGCCTATTTGCCTTCCTATCCCACCTTCGTCGCCAGTATTAGATTGGGTATTGAGATTGGGCAGAGACAGGCTTGTGGTAACAGCAGCTCTTTATTAACAGTAGAACAGTATGTACAATCCAGCAACTGATTGGTTTAACAGCAGCCCTTTTATAGGAAGCTATCAGTTCTCTCAACCAATAGGATTCAATCTCTGTTCCCGCCGGAACAGAGGACCTTGGTGGAAACCATGGTAGTTAGAGTGAATATATAAGTCTAACATATTGTGTCACAACCCCTGATATGCCCAAATACGGGAGGGAGCATACTGCTTCCATTTTCTATCGGGTCACCCTAGGAGCCATCCAGGCAGAAAGCCATTTTTTTAATGTTGCCTTGTTACATTTGTGTTGCATTTGTGCTGATAAATAAATTGTCCTAGAAATAGATCTATACTAGGCTCCCTTTATTTATTTATCAGCACAAATGCAACACAAATGTAACAAGGCAACATTAAAAAATGGCTTTCTGCCTGAATGGCTCCTAGGGTGAGCCGATAGACAGAAAAGGGAAACAGTATGCTCCCCCCCCCCCATATTTGGGCATACCAGGGGTTGTGACACAATATATATGTGCAGTACTACTGTATCTTCATTTTATATGTCAAAATGGGTTTGTGGCTCCCGGTGGTCTGTTTTTTTTCTGTGGGAGAAGGGTCCAAATGGCTCTTTGAGTGTATAAGGTTGCCGACCCCTGAATGAGTGTAACGTGTGAATATTAACAATTCATTTTGTTCCTGGAAGTTAGAGGCATATCAGGAAAACATAAGGGTCGACTCATGTTTGTGAACTCATACTGGACTGCACTGCTATACCAAAGTTTTGGTGTTGCATTTCATTGTTTTGCATGGCACTTAGTTACAAGCACATGAAAAATAAATCAACTAATTTTGTCCTCTTTATCACCGGATATTGTAAAGCGCCATTTCTCAAGCTTAGCAACTTTTAAATGTTTGGGTTCCCTAGGCAGCGATTTTGAGAATTGAAATCCAGACATCTTAGAAGCTGCTGAGGTTGAAAAATGCTTCTCTAGAGCCCAAATTATATTTATTTTATCACAGAGACTAGAATACCAAGGCAATCGCATGCATGACACATCATTGCAGAAATTACACCCATGATGACATTTGGATCATTTTCATACAGTATCACTTGCCCCTGGTCTTCTCCATGAACACCAATGAACCACAAACATTGGTTTAGCAACTGTTTCAAATTATGACAGTGTTGAAAAAAGTTACTTAGGACGTCCACATACTTATTACCATCTCTTTAAGGTCATGTGATGGCAATTATGGTGCTTGGTAACCTGTATGTATTTAAGACGATAGCATGGTCCCAGAGTCTTTTGAACAATATTTGTGACTGCCCAGCAACCAAGTCAATGGGGGAAGCTGGATCCACTTAATGACCGTGGCAGAAAAATTGGGCAAGGGGGAGTCACTTAATAACTGCATCACTTAGAGATGGAATTCCGGTCCCAATTCTGGTTGTAAGTTGAGAACTAGTTGTAGCTTAATATTCCACAGCTACAAGAACTCCCTGACTTACAACAGTTCACTTAGTGATCATTTGAAATTACAACGGCACTGAAAAAGGTGACTTATGCCCATTTTTCACACTTACCATCAATGCAGCATCCCCCAATGGTCATGTGATCAAAATTCAGATGCTTGGCTACTGGGTCGTATTTATTACGGTTGCAGTATCCTGGGGCCATGTGATCCTCTTCTGACAAGCAGTCAATGGGAAATGGATTCATTTAACAAACATGTTACTAACTGAACAATTGTAGTGATTTGCTTAACAACTGTAACAAGAATGGTCATAAAATGGGGCAAAACTCACTTAACAAATGTCTCACTTAGCAATGGACATTTTGGGCTCGATTGTGATTGTAAGTCGTGTACTGCCTAAACTTCCATGAAATGGGTGGGATTCATAGCTTAATATAATCTAGGTCAGGGGTGTCAAACTCTTGGCTGTGGGCAGGATGCATCAGGCGCTGGCCACGCCCACGCCAGGTTTAGCGAAGGGGGAGAAAAGGAGCGATACGTCGCGTGATGCTGCAAGTTTTACACCCCTGATCCAAGTCATAAGGAAGAAAAATACGTAGACCCCTTGCTATCCATGGTTGCAGTGAAAGGATAAGCAAGGATGTCCATTAGAAACAATAGTTATGTACATTATCCATACAGCAGGCTACTTCACGCAGAGCAAACTCCCTTAGGGCTGAATTCATAAACTCCATTGACATGTGATTTGCTTACTTTTGGCTTAGCCGTGGTATTTGTAAATCATGGTTTATGATTTAATAGGTTGGGCCAAGACAGCCATTAAGAGTTCTCAAGAGATCTGTAAGAAACCCCAAAAGGTCAGCGTGACCCCGATCTAATTCTGCTGGATGTAGTATGTGCTACAAACAATACAACAATTCTTGGAAGGAACAGAATTGATTATAGTAAATGGAATTAGACAGATTATTCTGCTCTTCTTAATTTGCTTATTGCATTAGACTGGTCTTGGCTGACTGCAAAAAGCTAATTGTAGGTAGCCTTTGAACTCTGGTGCTGGAGAAGGCGATCCAACAGGTCAGTCCTAGAGGAGGTCAACCCTGACTGCTCTTTAGAAGCCAAATCCTGAAGGTGAAACTCAAATAGTTTGGCCACCTAATGAGAAGCAAGGACTAACTGGAGAAGAGCCTCATGCTGGGAAAGATGGAGGGCAAAAGAAGAAGGGGACGACAGAGAATGAGGTGGCTGGCTGGAATTACCGAAGCAGTCAGTGTGAGCTTAAATGGACTCCAGAGGATGATAGAGGACAGGAAGGCCTGGAGTAACGTTGTCCATGGGGTCGCGATGGGTTGGACACGACTTAGCAACTAACAACAACAAGCTGGTCTTCAATTTATGATCACAATTAAGGCCAGAATGTCTTGCTGTACATGGCGGTTGTTTAGTCAGACGTGCCTAATTCTTCTTTCTTTCTTTTTTTTGCAACGGTGGTTAAACAAATCACTGCAGCTAGTAAGTGAATTATGTGGTTGTTAAGTGAATCTGCTTTCATCCATTGACTTTGCTTATCAGAAGCCAGCTGGGAAAGGTCACGTCATTGCAAGCACTGTAAATATATACCAAGTGCCCAAATTTTGATCACATGATCCTGTGGGATGCTAAAAACATGGTAAGTTGAAAGACCAATTGTAAACCATTATTTTTCAATGCCATTGTGACTTTGAACAGTCACTAAACAAATCTGTAGAATTATGTAGGATCAGACTAGGTTATTAATTGGATGAGGGACCACGAGGAGATCTCAGAGTTGCAGGCTATTTTTTTTTATTTCATTTCATTTCATTTATTAAAAAAAAACATTTATATAGGCACCCATCTTATATCCAACTCTGGTCAGCTCCTACTTGGCTGGGAAGCTTAAACATATAGTAAAATATAGTAAAGCAACAGTAACACACTTGGGGATTGTTCCTAAGAAAATTTCATTTTATAAAATCATCACGAGTGGAAGTGAACTGAAAGAAGATGTTAGAGGAGAATAAAAACTCCTACATGGTTCAGCAAAGGTGTCCAACCCTGGCAATTTTAAGACTTGCTGACTTCAATCCACAGAATATCTACGCAACTTTCAAAGGCTTGTGTGGAATTTTGGTGATTAAAGTCCACAAGTCTTAAATGTTGGCAAGGCTGCACACCTCTAGAGTTTTATTTTAAAAGGAAAACACCTTTTTCAGGGTGTGATTTTTAATGGGAGGGAAGAGTTCCTAGCAGCCCATGTTAACACCCCCAACCCAGCCCTTCCCAAGTTCAATGTGGCTTCCTCTTACAAACCGGGCATCGGGTTTAAATCGAACCTCCCCTCCCCACCCTCATGGAAGTGTGCATGGAGCCTTCCTTCCATGGTTCTCCGCCAAATAGATACGAGGGGGCTTCAATACCCTGACATCTGGACTACACCAGATCTGGGAAAGCGAAATCCAAGCTCAACTTGGGGCCGAGATGGTCATCGCATTGGGGGAGGGAAGGGGGAAAGACGAGAAGAGGAGGAGGAGGCAGCCTTTCCCCCTTTCACGGCTCGCCCCCTGCCCACATTTGGCGATGTAGCCGAGCGCGAAGCCCTCTCCGACTTTGCGCCGCGGTTTCCCTAACGTCCACCGGCGACTGGCTGGGCTGTAGCTGACCCCGCTTTCTCTCCAGCTCCACCCCACCCCCGGGCAGCCTCGGCTCGCTGCTTTCTCAACCCTAGAGGCGCCTTCCGCCCCCTCCCCTTGCCTCCCCGCGGCGGAGCAACGCCCCCAACCCAACCCCCGGCGATTTCGCCCGCTTCCTCTCCAGACGCGCAGCGTGCATTCCCAAAGACGCCCCCTCGCTTTGTTTCTTTTCTTTCCTTCCCCCACCGGGAGAAGACCCGGACGCCCACTCCCCCAGATTTCTATCTTCCAGGCTCGCCATCCCCTTAGGACTCCTTCCTCCACATCTCAAACTCCCCCCTCTTCGCGCATTCTCCCGCCACCTTCCCTCTTCATTTTCGCTGACCAAGACGCGCCGCCGCCGCCTGGCGCTCCCCTGGCACGTAACCGTTTCCACACGCGCGTACCTCCCTCTTACCCCATCCGCCGTATCTCCCACGCGCGCAAAACATCCACACGACATTGTGAGACTGCACTCTGGAGTGCGCGCGTAAGGAACCCGCAGCCATACACATGCACAATTTTTCTTCTTAAGAACTCACCAGCCTTGGTGAGAGTTTGCTACCAGGAGGAAGCTTCGTCTTGATCTGGAATGCACGTATACATTTTGCCACATTTTCCCTCCTTTTCAGATTTAAATGAAATGGCAGTGCTCTCTTATCTCTCTCCCCCCTCCATTAACTCACAAGAGTATTTTCCCTACTTTTGAACCCCTTCAATTTTCCAATGATGATATAGTTTGCAAAGACACCCACCATTGGTTGTGGGCTTCAGATCCTACCCACCCCCACCCCCCCGTTGGGAGTATGCTCCCAACTGCTCCACAGCCTTAACTTCCTGGGAGGGGGAGGGCAGGATCCAATTTACAAATGACCCCCCCCTTCAGCCTTCAACATAATATCTACGCGATTTGTCCTTTTAAATGCAAATTTGCACAAGCGCACCCCAAAACATAAAATATTAGAAGGTACAGCAATTTTCATGTTACAAAATTATTAATATTTAGGGAAGTGGGGGGGGAGGGAGGAGAGAAAATCCTGGAAAACTCAAATTCCAGAAAAGAATTCCAGCATAAGAGTGATGAAACTCACTTCCTGGCTGATTATGATAAGAAGCAAGAAAATGCTGCTTGGAATGAAGGAAAGAAAAAAGGAAGGTACCTTGTTAGGATGGTTTTTGTCCCCAGCTTCTGAAATTCTCCAATCCTAACTGTCTAGAAGTTTGTTTGCATTCTCCAAAAGATGATGAGAATGATCTTAAATCAGAATGTAGTTTAATTTGTTCGGCTGGCTGCTATTGCATCCCAGATGGGTGAAAATCCTGGATTTTTATGCTTTCTTGTTTAAAAAGTCTTCCTGCCTTTGTCTCCAGCTCTTAGCCACTCTGGTTGTGTTTGAAAGAGTTCCATCTGAATTCCCCACCCACCTCCATCTCTTTCGCTCTCTTCCCCCCAAACCTTTTTCCGCTGTTCCTTACATTCATACCATTAGTTGTGCAAAGCATAACTTCTCCGTTTATTCACGCTCTGCAGGGGATCAAATACCACCCCTCCGATTTTCTACACGGTCCTAAAGAAAGCAGAATTACAGCACAGAAACTCAGAAGGCCCTGACCAATGCAGCTTTCTGAAAAGGCCAAAACTGTAGACCTGCGATTTCCCCCAGGACCCTCAAAGGACGAGATGGGACAGCGAAACTGGAAGAGTGAGGGGCTGGCAGAAACCGTGAGATGTGAGGTGATAAATGATGCAACACTTCTATATTTATTAATAACATCAACATTATAATAATAACATATTTATTAATAAGATCGACACACCACCTCACTCTGAGTGTCAAGGCGAATTCCAGGTAGCCCTTGACCTTCAAACCCAATTGACCCCTCAAATTTCTATTGTTAAGCAAGGCTGTTGTTAAGTGAGCTGTGCCTGACTCTACAACCCTTTTTGCTGCTGCTGTTAAGCAAATCACTACAGTTTTTAAGTGAACGGTTGTTAAGCGAACCTGGCTTTCATTGTTGGCTCTGCTTATTGGAATCTGGTTGGGAACACCGCAAAGGGAGATCACAGAGAGCCTGGGACTGTAATTGTCATGATTTCGTGCCAGTTGCCAAGTGCCTGAATTTTGATGACAGGGCCAGGGGTGTGTCGGTGTGTGCTGCAACAGTCACGAGTGTGAAAACCGGCTATACGTCATTTTGTTGCAGGGATGATGCAACTTCAAATTGTCACTGAATGAATGGCTGTATGTCGAGGACAATCTGTGTAAGAGATCTCCATAGGAAGAGGCCAAAAAAATGAAGGTGGCCTCCAAAACAAAGCAACCGAAGACCCATCTTTTTTTCTGCAAATGTTGTGGTGCATGTGGGAATGGAGTGGGACTTTGGCTGGAGAGCTGTGGCCCTCCCCGTTTTGTTCTTTGACCTCCTCCAAACACGGTTGGAGGGAAACAAATCTCTGCTTTAACTTCGTTCCCATCACAGCAACCTTGTGTGGTAGATTGAACCCAGATTCACCAAATGAGTTTCTATGGGTAAGAGTGAATTTGAATCTGGCTTCACACACAAATCATGCTCAGGCATGAACTGTGGTTTGCAAGGAATGCTGGTGAAGATCAGCAAACACAACTTTGGTTTATGGTGGTCCAGTCTTGCCCCAACAATCTGGGTCCTCGTTTTACCAACCACAGAAGGATGGAAGGCTGAGGCAATCTTGAGCCGGTCAGGATTGAACTGCTGGCAGTGGGAATGCAGAGTTAGCCTGTAATACTGCATTCTAACCACTGAGAGGGAGAGAGGGAAGGAAGGAATGGAGGGAGGAAAGGAAGGAAGGAGGGAGAGGAAGGGAGAGGAGAAAGGGAGAGAAGGAACAGCAATACCACTTAGATTTATATACTGCTTCGTAGTGCTTTGCAGTCCTCTCTAAGGGGTTTACAGAGTCAGCATATTGCAAAAATTATGGGAGGTTAAATTCAGAAGGGATTAAGTCAGTGACAGATTATTTCACCAATTGATTTAGTAGTGATGCTGAACCCAGGAATCTGAAACATGTTGTTGTTGTTAGTTGCGAAGTCATGTCTGATCAATTTTGACAACATTCCTCCAGACCTTCCTGTCTTCTACCATCCTCCGGAGTCCATTGAAGCTCATGCCTATTGCTTTGGTGACTTCATCCAACCACCTCATTCTCTGTCGTTCCCTTCTTCTTTTGCCCTCAGTCTTTCCCAGCATGAGGCTCTTCTCCAGTGAGTCCTTCCTTCTCATTAGGTGGCCACAGTACTTGAGCTTCCTCTTCAGGATCTGGTCTTCTAAAGAGCAGTCAGGGTTGATCTCCTCTGGGACTGACCAGTTTGATCATCTTGCAGTCCAAGGGACTCTCAGGAGTCTTCTTCAGCACCCGAGTTCAAAGGCCTCCATTCTTTGGTGCTCAGCCTTTCTTATAGTCCAACCTTCACAGCTATACATTTCAACTGGGAAAACCATAGCCTTGACTGTACGCACTTTTGTTGGAAAGGTGATGTCTCTGCTTTTTAGTATGCTGTCTAGTTTTGCCATAGCTCTCCTCCCTAGGAGCAAGCATCTCTTAATTTCTTGGATGCAGCCCCCATCTGCGGTGATCTTGGAGCCCATATATATAGCACTAAAACAGTGATGGTGAACCTTTTTTGGCTCGCGTGCCACAAGTGGGGGGAGCGCAGGGGGATCGTGTGCGTGCGTGCTGCACACATAATGCAATGCGCGACCCCCAGTGCGCATGCGCGCACAAAAGGTGCTTCCCCACCCCATTTTTACATGCTTTTTTCCCCTCCCCAGGCTCCAGAGGCTTTATAGGAGCCTGGGGAGGGCGAAAAGAGCCTCCCCCACCCCCCCGGAGCCCTCTGGAGGCTTCAGGGATCGTCCAGAGGCTTCCCTGAACGGAACGCTTAAAACGACCCTCCCTGCAAACCGGAAGTCACTTCCGGTTTGCTCGGAGGGTCGTTTTAAGCGTTCAGAAGGCTTCAGGGAAGCCTCCGGATGGTCCCTGAAGCCTCCGGAGGGTCTCCGGGGGGGGCGGGGACGCTCTTTTTGCCCTCCCCAGGCTCCTATAAAACCTCTGGAGCCTGGGGAGGGCGAAAAATGGCTTTTAAAAGTGGTGAACTCAGCATGCCTCGCGTGCCCTGACAAATGGCTCCGCATGCCACAGGTTCGCCATCACTGCACTAAAACTAAAATGAATAAATCCAGGATGAAAATATTTGAAGAATCTCTAGGGGGCAGCAATGATCATTTCATTATGTCTTTGCTGCCACCTAATGATCTGGAGTTTGATGGCCCATATTTATATTTATAGTCCTTGTTTTTGACCACAATCCAGACAAGCAAGGAAGACAGTGAATCACACTCGATTTTACAGCCTTTTTTGGCCATGGTTGTTCAGCAAATGACTGCATTTATTAAGTGAATCATATGTTGTTAAGTGAATCTGGGTTCCTCTATTGATTTTGCTTGTCAGAAGCCAGAAAGGAAAGTCACAAATGGTGATCACCTGAGCCCAGGATGCTGCAACCATTTCAAATGCCAATTGCCGAGTGCTGGAATTTTGATCACAGAACTGTGTGCATGCTGCAAAGGTCATAAATGTGGGGATTATTCATGTTACTTTTTTCAGCGCCATTGTAACTTCAATTGGTTTTCACTCAAGAAGTGCCTATGGAAACCCTACATTAAGCCATTATTTGCTTTATTGTAGGTTTTTTTTCAATCAAACTACCTTACTCTTATATCTGTAGTAGTCTGAGTGATACATTTAAAGCTTTGCTTGGTGCTGTAGTCACTCACACATGGCAGCAGGAATCAGCTGAAAGATGTCAAGCTAAGTTAGTGCACAGGACTAGTTAAAGGCACATGTCCTTGGTTAGCTTCCCTTAGGGACCCTGCTATAGTTCTAACAATATCTGCTAAAAAGGCTGACGGTGTTGTGGCCCGCCAGCAGCCAGCAGAGCCGACAAAGATTCGGACAGTGAGGAGGTTGGGGAGGAACATGGGCCATTCCTGGAGTCTGGGGAAGGCTTGATGAGGGCTCTGGGTCGGAGGCAGAGAGAGGGCCAGGGCCCTATGCCAGTTATCAGATGCCTTCAGAGAAAGACATCAGTCAGGCAGATACAATACAATACAATACAATAGTAGAGTTGGAAGGGACCTTGGAGGTCTTCTAGTCCAACCCCCTGCCTAGGCAGGAAACCCTATACCGTTTCAGACAAATAGCTATCCAACATCTTCTTAAAGACTTCCAGATGAAAAGCTGGAGCTAAAGAACAGGGGTCAACCTGGGACTAAGGCCACAAGTGGATGATGAATGACCCCTCCCAGAGAAAATAAAAGAGGAGCGAAAGGAGAGGGGAGTTTGCAGGGGACAATTAGTTCGCTTCATTGGTTTGTGACTCTTCGAGACTCCTTGCCAAGTTTTGCAGGTATCGGCCTGGCAGCTCTCCAAGCCAGATAAGGTCTGTGACTGGAAATCCACCCTTGAAAGACTTTGCTGGATGTGAATGAGCAGAATTCACCGTAAATTAATAAAAGGGTTTTTTGTCGGGACAAGGAGTTGGCTTCATGTTCTCAGAAAGCCTTTGTCAGAATAACCAGGACCTTAGTCCTATTTGGGTGATGTCCTCAAAGTAGGTCAAGAACTTGAATCAACAGCCTGGATAGTAGAATCAAACCTTTCCCTAGTCTTTATTTGCACCATGCCCATAAACCAGGCAATGCTTCGACTGTACTGTCAACCCCTGCCCCATTTTTCTCTCTTATGAAAAATGCAGGGCCAGGAGAATATGGCAGTGATGTTAGATCCATCCCTCTTATGGCAGATCAGGACTGCATCCAGTCAGTGAGTCAGGAAAAGTGTGTCATAGATTCATGCATCCTGGCAGTGATGCGTTATAATGTATTTCACAAGAGGCAGAAATTTTGGGACAGGCGATTTCTTTCAGCCTCCCTGAAGTCTGGTGGTTTCCTATCACTGATAGCTCCTTGTGTCAATATCTTTCCAATAAGGTGTCTCCCAAATGTTTTCAGACTACAACTCCCAAGACAGCCACTTTGGAATAACATTTAATGTACTGGCCTAGAAACCAGGAGACAGTGAGTTCTAATCAGCGGTGCGTTTCACTTATTTTTACCATCAGTTCACCGTGCATAGACACGCTTGGTTCATACACGCACCACTTCCATGCATGTACCCCGCCTTCCACACATGCACCCAGCCTCAAAAACATGGCTAAATAGGATGGCATAGAGCCAGGGTGGCTGCGATTTCTGCTACCGGATTGCCCAAACCAGTCCGAACCGGCTACCTCTGGTTCTAATCCAGTTTTAGGCGTGAAAGCCAGCTGTTGACCAATCACCAGGAGACTGTGAGTTAAAGTTCCATCTTAGGCATGAAAGAGCCTGGGCCAATCACTAGGAGACAGCGAGCTCTAGTCCTGCCTTAGGCATGAAGGTGGCTGCTTGACTTTGGGCCAATCAGTTTTTCCTAGCCTAATCCATCTCACAAGGGCTGTTTTACGGGGAAAAGAGGAGGAGGAAGAGGAAGTGCTATGTACGATTGCCATCTTGATTTACTTAAAATCTGAGAACTATTGTCCCTGAACAACATCTGGAAGGCACTAGGATGAGGAAGGGAGATTGATAGGATGAGGACAGAAGCTGAGCACATCTGGGCAAACGTCACCTAGGCTGGTTCATTAGCAGAGCCATTGTTTATTGTTGACAGAGTGAAAGCTTAAATAAACCAAGCTAAGTCCTTTTCTGTGGCATTGCCTACTACACCATGGAGCATCACATCCCTCCAAATCAAGTCAGCTTTGATATGGTAGTTGGGAATGTAATGGCACCTGTGCCTTAAGTACCCTATTAATACCATTAAATGCCACTGTATTTTTATTGTTATTGGTTATTTTTCATTGAGTTTTCGTTGAGTTTTAATTTAGGCCCCAGTTGGGTCCCCCATTTCTGTTGCCAAGAGAGACATTTGTTAAGTGAATTTTGTCCCATTTTACGACCTTTCTTGCCACGATGGTTAAATGGGTGGTGCAGCTGTTAAATTTGTAACATGATTGTTAATTGAATCTGGCTTCCCCATTGACCTTTGTATGTCAGAAGGTTGCAAAAGGGGATCACACATGTCACCCTCGGACACTATAGCCGTCATCAATAAAATCCAGTTGCCAAGCATCCTAATTTTGATCGTGTGATCAATGGGGATATAGCTTTTGTTCACATCAAGTACTGGGTTCATAGCTTGTAATTACCAGATATCAAAAGCTACTGATGCTCATTTAAACAAACAAAGAGTTCCCATATTTCTTTAATTATTGACTACCAAAGGCTTCAGATGACACCCTCCTTCTCTCTGGACAGTCAACAGTATTAAAAGTGGCTTTATATTTGAATTTCGGAGCGAATCGAGAGCACTCTGTCAGATTTGGCTTCCTTCTACTTGTTTGTATTCAGACTCCTATAACAAATTTCAGTTGTACTTGGAATAAAATGAAAGGAAATCCAGAAGTGCCATTTGATCCTGTACTGTTTTCTTTTCAGAATGCAAATAGCTTTGGTTTAAAAAAAAGATTTATATTTAACAAGTAAACATCTGTATTAGTTTTTATAAAGAGAAGAGAAAAGCTAATGTTGATTCTGTTGGAATACACATATTGTAAGCACACACACTCACAAAATATGTATATACACACAATATGTATACACACTGTGTGTGTGTGTGTATGCATGTACGTATATGTATGTATGTATATTTTTACTACAATATTTTGTTGTAGTAAATCAAGGCTTTAAGACTCTTAAGCAGATCAAACCAACATGAGAGCAAATCATGCAATTAACCTTTTTTAGGAGATTAATGCTATCAGGTCATCCAGCTGCCTAGGAAATTTAAACCCACACATCTGGAGGTCAATCCTGTTGAGGTGGATCTTCCCATAATTCTCATTTCTTTGCAGTTTGCTTTTAGAAAGATATATGTTGCCAATAAAGGAGAATATTTGTAGGTCCAGGTTGAAATGAGGGGTCCTTGGTGCTCTCTGAGCTTGCTTGTTTTCTTGCAAACATCTCAATACCCAAACATGGGAAGATCATCAGGACTAGCACTGATGATGTTACCTAGTTTGGGTAATGAATCGTCTGCAGGAAAATCAGCAAGCTCAGAGAGTATCAAGTACACCTCAGTGCAGGGGTGGGTTCCGGCAGAGACTACTACTGGTTCACTTTGCGCATGCGCAGAAGCAAAAAACAAGATGGCACTGTGTATGGCGCTGCCAGCAGAACCAGGTTGGGGGAATTCCAGTGACCCAGTGACCCAGACCGCCAAACCATTACCGTTTTGGCCAAGCCGGTAGGAACCCACCACTGCCTGAGAGATACAAGAATTGAACAACTATAGACATGGAAGCTGTTGGAGCCTCCATACACGGGAACTACGGTTTGTACCTTTTCATGATGCTGAAGGTGAATGAAAGAAAAGATTGTGGCTTTTCTGTCCTTCTTGTCCAACCTTTTAGTCACAGAGCTGGGGAGCATGCAATAAACAGAGAATTTCTCATGCTTTCATCACACAGCAAGCCTTAGGAAATTCCTATGAACTTCAGAGAATATTCCTATCTGCAATAATGTTAAAAAGAAGTTTCAATACTGGTAAAGGTAAAAGTAAAGGTTCCCCTCACGCATATGTGCTAGTCGTTCCTGACTCTAGGGGGTGGTGCTTATCTGCGTTTCAAAGCCAAAGAGCCAGCACTGTCCGAAGACATCTCCGTAGTCATGTGGCCGGCATGACTCAACACTGAAGGTGCATGGAACGCTGTTACCTTCCCACCAAAGGTGGTCCCTATTTTTCTACTTTCATCTTTACATGCTTTCGAACGGCTAGGTTGGCAGTAGCTGGAACATGTAACGGGAGCTCCCTCTGTTACGCAGCGCTAGGGATTCAAACTGCCGAATTGCCCTTCTGATTGACAAGCTCAGTGTCTTAGCCACTGTGTCCCTTCTCAATATTGGTAGGACAGATTTTATTTGCCGGTTCCTACACCATTTTGAAACCCTCCTGAGTGAAACCCGGTTAGGTGACTAGCCCACTAACTCACCCTTTCATCTTGGGTAAGGAAAACTTCCTCGACAAACAATGATTTTATGATACATCTACATCTCCAGCACCTGTTACCAATTAATTTTACCCCCATGATTCCATTTTTATGTACACTAAGCCGGAATTACTGCGGCTGCGGGAATCCCCTTTCTCGCAGGTTTGGCCTCCAGCCCTTTCAAGGGCCCACCTTGAGGACGGGTTTATTAACCCTGAGAGGTGGAGGAAGCGTAAATTAAGGGGTTTTTTAGTAAAATATTTTTTAAGAATTTGTAGGGATTCTGGGGTTGGGGGGTGGGAGGAGGTCAGGAGTGATGACAGAGCCAGGTCACTAGGTGTGGTCGCGAGCGGAAGGAGTGGAAGGGAGGAGGAGGGGGAGGATACCGTTCCTATACAGGGCTCTTTGATTCCAACGGTCGTAGGGAGGGGCAGATGCGAGGACAGAAGAACTTGTAGTCGGTTGGGAGACCGTGGGTGCTGGTTACACCCGGTCGCTTGTACCAACCCCCGCGTTCTAGGTGGTCAGGAGTTGCAGACCCAGGGCCTGAGGCTGTTGTTATGCAATGCGAGATCCGTTGTTAATAAGGCCCCCCTCATTCACGACCTAATTGCGGAGGGGGAGCCGGACCTCGCGGGAATAACGGAGACCTGGTTGGGCCACGAGGGAGGTTTACCCCTCGTGGAAATGTGCCCACCAGGCTACCGAGCATTTCACCAGCCTAGGGCCCAGGGAAGGGGCGGTGGGGTGGCAGCAATTATTCGGGAGGATTTGGAGCTGAGGGAATCTACTGTGCCACAGACGTCCGGATGTGAATCCCTTCTTGTGAAATGGGGCCCTGGGAGACAGTTGGGCCTGCTGATAGTATACCTGGCTCCTCACTATACATCAGCGGCCCTGCCTGAACTCCTCGAGCTGATCGCATCGGTGGCGGTTGAGACCCCCAAACTTTTAGTGATGGGGGATTTTAACCTGCCATCGATGGGAGAAGCATCAGAGGGGGTTCGGGAGTTCATGGCTTCCATGACAGCCATGGACCTGACTCAATTGATTCAGGGCCCGACACACGAGGGAGGTCACACCCTGGACCTTGTTTTTGTCTCTGGCCAGTGGTTGAGTGATCTGGGAGGAGGGGATTTAACCATCACTCCCCTGTCATGGTCAGATCACTCACTCCTTTGTCTTGACTTCCCTGGTGCTACCTCCCGCTGCGGGGAGGCGGAACCGGAAAGCATTAGATGGTTCCGCCCCAGGCGCCTGATGGAACCGGATAGGTTCCAGACGGAGCTTGGGCCACCACCTGTAACCCTGACCCGCCCCCGGGTAGAGGACCTGGTGGTCGCGTGGAATAATGCGACTAACGGGGCCTTGAACCGGGTGGCGCCTTTGCGGCCTCTCCGGCGGCAACGATCCACCCTGGCCCCTTGGTTTACTGAGGAGCTAAGGGTGATGAAATGCCGCAAGAGACGCCTAGAGAGTCGTTGGAGATCCTCCCGTTCCGAATTTGATCGAACACAGGCACGAGCCCATTTAAGGACGTACCTTGTGGCATTGAGAGTGGCCAAACGCCAATATTGTGCCACTCTCATTGCATCCGCAGAGAACCGCCCTGCCGCCCTGTTTCGGGTGTCCCGCTCCCTCTTGTTTCAGAGGCCTCGGGAGGCCCCTCTACAGGGCAGAGCAGAGGAATTTGGGAAATACCTGCAGGATAAAATCGCTCAAATCCGGAAGGATTGGGTCCCTGTCAGTGGTTCAATGGAGACGTCCATGGCGAGTCTTGAGGAATCGACCTGGGAGGAGTTTGACTTGGTTGCCATCGAGGATTTGGACAGAATGCGTGGACGACTGCGACCCACCACATGTTTATTGGACCCGTGCCCCTCCTGGCTTGTACTGGCATCCTGGGAGGTTACACGAGACTGGCTCCTGGGCCTAGTGAACGCTTCGTTGAGCGAGGGGTCTCTCCCGGCCGCCTTGAAAGAGGCGGTGGTGAGACCCTTGCTCAAGAAGCCTTCCCTGGACCCTCTGGAGCTGGCCAATTATCGTCCTGTCTCCAACCTTCCCTTTTTGGCGAAGGTTGTAGAGAGTGTGGTGGCTTACCAGTTTCCACGACATCTGGAGGAAAATGATTATCTAGACCCGCGCCAGTCTGGCTTCCGCCCCGGTCACAGCACGGAGACGGCCTTGGTCGTGTTGGTGGATGATCTCTGGAGGGCCAGAGATAGAGGTTGCTCCTCTATCCTGGTCCTATTAGACCTCTCGGCGGCTTTTGATACCATCGACCATGGTATCCTGCTGCGCCGGCTGGAGGGGTTGGGGGTCCGGGGCACCGTTTTGCGGTGGTTCGGCTCCTACCTTTCTGGCCGGACGCAGCGTGTGTTGGCAGGGGAGGAGAGGTCGACCCTACGCCCCCTTACTTGTGGGGTACCACAGGGGTCGGTCCTCTCGCCACTCCTGTTCAACACATATATGAAGCCGCTGGGTGAGATCATCCGTGGTTTCGGGGTGGGATATCATCTGTACGCTGATGATACTCAGCTGTACTTTTCCACCCTGAACCACCCCAACGAGACCGTCGAAGTGATGTCCCGGTGTGTGGAAGCCGTACGGGTCTGGATGGATGACAACTGACTCAAACTCAACCCCTCCAAGACGGAGTGGCTGTGGGTACCAGCTCCCCGTTTCAGCCAATTAATTCCATCATTGGCCATCGGGGGCATCCAACTCGCCCCCGTGGAGCGGGCGCGCAATTTGGGCGTCCTCCTGGATGCCCGGCTGTCCATGGATGACCATGTGACAGCCGTGGCAAGGGGGGCGTTCCACCAGGTTCGCCTGGTGCGCCAATTGCGCCCCCTACTGGACCGGGACGCCTTATGCACGGTCACTCATGCGCTGGTGACGTCTCGCTTGGACTACTGTAACGCTCTCTACATGGGGCTTCCCTTGAAATGCACCCGGAGGCTACAATTGGTCCAGAACGCAGCCGCGCGGGTAATTATGGGGAGTACTAGATACTCCCATGTGACACCGTTCCTGCGCGAGCTGCACTGGCTTCCTGTGGTCTATCGGGTGCGTTTCAAGGTTTTGATAACGATCTTCAAAGCGCTCCATGGCTCAGGACCTAGTTACTTGCGGGATCGTATTCTGCCCCATACATCCCTGCGACCAATCCGCTCGCACAGAGAGGGTCTCCTCCAGGTGCCGTCCACCAGGCAGTGTCAGGGGGCGGCGCCTAGGAGTAGAGCCTTCTCTGTGGTGGGCCCAGCCCTGTGGAATGACCTCCCCCCAGATATTAGGAATACCTCTGACCTCCGCTCCTTTCGTGTAAAGCTCAAGACCCACCTATTTCAAGTAGCTGGCCTGGCTCAACTTTGATCCCACTATATCGCTCCTGACGGGTTTTTTATTTGGGGTATTTTAATTGTATCTAATTATTTAGGGGTTTTTAAATATTGTGTTTTTAAGTGTTTTTATTCATCAGCTCACCTCCTCCTTGTATATGTATATGTATATGTCTTGGTATACGTTTTTGTTATATGTATGTTTGTCTACATATTTATTTCCAATGTTTTATTGTACGCCGCCCCGAGTCCTTCGGGAGAGGGTGCGGCTAAGAAATAAATATTTATTATTATTATTATTGCACCTCTTTGCTCATTTTCAACTATGCTGTTATTTGTTAGATCGGCCTCCCCTGATCTTAGCATCCTTCAGAAGTGTAGACTTCAGAATTTCATAGTTAGGATAGTCAGAGCTGAGAATTCTGGGAATCAAACCAGTAGTGGGGTTCAATTTTTTTTACTACTGGTTCTGTGGGTGTGGCTTGATGGGCGTGGTAGGGGAAGGATACTGCAAAAATCCCCATTCCCTCCCGATCAGCTGCGACTCGGGTGGCAGAGAATAGATGGGGACTTGGTCCAGTCAAGGTGGTATTTACTGGTTCTCCGAACGGCTGGCTTAGCTAGAAAGAGTCAGGGAAGGATTTGGCAAAGTCCCACCATGCTGAATAGCAACACACCAAACCATAATGTAGCCATCTATATTCTCATGTAGTTGCTGCAAAACATAATCTGCTTTGGAATATGGATGTTGTGGAAACCCCAGTAGAATATTAGTTGCATTCTAAACATGCAGAACTTTGATTTCATGGTTCTGGCCATCGTTTTGACTTTTTTTAACCCTGGCTAACAACACACTCCTGAAGAATTAAGCAGCAGCAAAAGGAAAAAAGGAATTCCATAAAGCATCAGTTATGATTTTTATATCAGAAAGAATATTGGGCCCTCCCTTGGCTTAAGCAACTTTCCATCTTCTCTGAATTTTTAGAATAAATTCATAGAGGAGCACAAAATTCTTTTTGACAAATATTTACTTGCTATCTTTTCTCGTGGCATAACATTTTCTTTGTCACATTTGAAAGGAGC
Source organism: Natrix helvetica (assembly GCF_964273705.1). Taxonomy (NCBI): domain Eukaryota; kingdom Metazoa; phylum Chordata; class Lepidosauria; order Squamata; family Natricidae; genus Natrix; species Natrix helvetica. The sequence continues at coordinate 133,895,530 of NC_138554.1, read as the reverse complement.
TTTTTTACCCTTGTTCCTAAGTGGGGGAAGGAACTAAATCTGCATTTTGTATATATTCAGTTGACTTTCTTAAAAGTCCACAAAGAATATGCCTATCTTCTGATTTGAAATCACAGTTCTCCCATGGCTTACCCTTTGTACCAATAAATAAGTTACCCTAAGACAGATATTTTCCTATTGACATTCATCCCTACACATTTCCAGATTGAGATCCCAAGCACAGAGCAATGGCGGCTTTAAATTAAAATATATTTTTACTCACAAAGTCCCATCTTAATTCTTCCTATTTACATCACTCCCTAACACAAGGAATACGGGAAGGAAATAATTTAATGTCACTATTCCAGCTAAAGGTTTTACCTTTGCATTATCAACCCAATTAAGGCAAGAGCTGCGTTAAATTGGACATTAGTGCACTCTTTCAGAGGTACACAGTTTTTCTCTGCTGTTAATAAATTCTGGGCTAAGTACATTTCTGTTTCATTAATAAATGTAGTGTTGATGTTCTTATTTTAAGATGTCTTAAATATTAACTGCTCTAACACACAAAAGGGAAGCAATTCCTTTTAGCATAATAAAAGAATTGTGCTGTTTTGCAGCTTGGCCATGCCATCCAAAACCTATGGCAATGTTTTTTTTAAATTGAGCTCAAGTTTTAACACTCTAGAGATATAATTTTGATTCAAACTAATAACCTTCCTGTGAACCAAGCTATTTGATGTTTGAAATAAAGGGTCAAGAAAATACCATATTTTTCAGATTATAAAATGCACCGGAGTATAAGACGCACCATGATTTTGAAGAGGTAAATTTTTTTAAAAGGTTTTTGCACTATGCAGGCCTCCCAAACCCTCTGCATGCCTCATTTTTTGCAAAAAAGAAAAAAAGGGGCGGGACGTGCAGAGCTTTGGGAAACTCTTAAGAGTGCTTCGGGGGGCCAAAAACGGCCCCCTCTAACCCCCAGGAGCATTTTGCAAGCCTCCCAAACCCTCTGCATATCCATTTTTCCAAAAGAGGCAGGGTTTCGGGAGGCCAAAAAATTCTGTATTCAGTGTATAAGACACACCCAGATTTTCAGCCTCTTTTTTACAATAATACAATAGCAGAGTTGGAAGGGACCTTGGAGGTCTTCTAGTCCAACCCCCTGCCAAGCAGGAAACCCTATACCATTTCAGACAAATAGCTATCCAACATCTTCTTACAGACTTCCAGTGTTGGAGCATTCACAACTTCTGGAGGCAAACTGTTCACTGATTAATTGTTCTAACTGTCAGGAAGTTTCTCCTCAGTTCTAAGTTGCTTCTCTCCTTCATTAGTTTCCACCCATTGCTTCTTGTTCTACCCTCAGGTGCCTTGGAGAATAGTTTGACTCCCTCTTCTTTGTGGCAGCCCCTGAGATATTGGAAGACTGCTATCATGTCTCCCCTAGTCCTTCTTTTCATTAAACTAGACATACCCAGTTCCTGCAACCGTTCTTCATATGTTTTAGTCTTCAATCCCCTAATCATCTTTGTTGCTCTTCTCTGCACTCTTTCTAGAGTCTCCACATCTTTTCTACATCGTGGTGACCAAAACTGGATGCAGTATTCCAAGTGTGGCCTTACCAAGGCATTATAAAGTGGTATTAACACTTCACGTGATCTTGATTCTATCCCTCTGTTGATGCAGCCTAGAACTGTGTTGGCTTTTTTGGCAGCTGCTGCACACTGCTGGCTCATATTTAAATGGTTGTCCACTAGGACTCCAAGATCCCTTTCACAGTTACTACTGAGCAAGGTACCTTGCCTAAATGTAGAACCTTACTCTTTTCACCATTGAATTTCATTTTATTAGATAGTGCCCAATGTTCAAGTTTGTCAAGATCCTTCTGTATCTTAAGCCTGTCTTCTGGAATGTTGGCTATTCCTGCCAGCTTTGTGTCATCTGCAAATTTGATGAGTTCCCCATTCATTCCCTCATCCAAATCATTGATGAAGATGTTGAAGAGTACTGGGCCTAAAACAGAGCCTTGGGGTACTCCACTGCATACTTCCCTCCATGTAGATGCAGTTCCATTGAGGACTACATGTTGAGTGCGGTTGGTCAGCCAGTTACGAATCCATCTGGTGGTGATGCTGTCCAACCCACATTCTTGGACATTTTAAGGAAAAAAAGATGTGTCTTATACTCCGAAAAATACGGTAGGCTATGAAAGGTTTACAGGTAGTCCTCACTTGCTGACTGCAATTGGAAATGGCAACCGTCACTAAGTAGATGCAACTGTAATGTAAACAATCACAGGACCACACCTGATTTATGATACTGGTTCATCAATTCTGGATGTGGTCATTAAGCAAACCAACGTGAGTTGTTAAGCACAAAATCTTTGTGACCTCAACGTGCAATTTCCTGCCACGTTTTCCATGGCCTTCGATTGTCGGAAGCTGGAAATAATGGTTGTAAAGGGTAATCATGTGACCATGGATGCTACAGCTGTCCTAAATATGTGTTGTTTGCCAAGTTCCTAAATTGCAATCACATGAGTGCAGGGACACTGCAACAACCCATCTTCCAAGTGTTTGCGTAAGTATCCTTATGCAACATTGTCATAACTTTGAACAGTTGCTGAAAGAACGGTTGGTAAATAGAAATAACACTAGCATTTCGACTTGTATACCGCTTCACAGTACTTTAACCTGCAATACTGCATTGTAACCACTGTGCCACCATGGCTCTTGAGGATTATATATGTTACGGTGAAAGACCGAAATCTGGTGAATGTCGACATTCACCGGTGAAAGACCGAATATTTCATTACATTGTTTTACATTCGGACCTTCACCGGTGAATGTCGACATTCACATAGTCGCTTGGTGTATGTCCGAAAATACCCTTATCCTCTCGACACCCTTACCCTAATCCCCTTACCCTAATACCTCGGCTCCTCGCTTCCTTTTAAGCGCCTTCTATTTGCGGAGTTTTTTTTTAAACCTGCGATCCTGCGCGGTTAGAACGAGTAGTTTCCAGGACCACGAATTTATTTATTTGTGGAACACTTCCTTTTGCAATGACAGTGCAATTTCTTGAACGGAAATCTCATTCATGGGAAGTAACTTTTCTTTTCTTTTCTTTTCATTGCAAAAGGAAGTGTTCCACAAATAAATAAATTCGCGGTCCTGGAAACTACTCGTTCTAACCGCGCAGGATCGCAGGTTTAAAAAAAAAAACTCCGCGAATAGAAGACGCTTAAAAGGAAGCGAGGAGCCGAGGTATTAGGGTAAGGGGATTAGGGTAAGGGTGTCGAGAGGATAAGGGTATTTTCGGACATACACCAAGCGACTATGTGAATGTCGACATAAAAAAAAAACTCCGCGAATAGAAGACGCTTAAAAGGAAGCGAGGAGCCGAGGTATTAGGGTAAGGGGATTAGGGTAAGGGTGTCGAGAGGATAAGGGTATTTTCGGACATACACCAAGCGACTATGTGAATGTCGACATTCACCGGTGAAGGTCCGAATGTAAAACAATGTAATGAAATATTCGGTCTTTCACCAGTGAATGTCGACATTCACCAGATTTCGGTCTTTCACCGTAACATATATACTTTATTCATTAAACATGAAACTCGGCCAACTGAACATTCAAAAATGCATTACAAATACCATTGACTGGTGCTAATGGTTGATACGGTTTGCTGCCAGTGTCTTAGGTATCAACCAAGTACCTTCTTAAAATATAAGATGTTCCGAATAGCACAGTTTTTTGCAGTTCCGCTGATATTATTGCAGGAAGCTAAAATTTGTTGATGTATCTTGTAAAATTCTTGGACATGAGTTGTTGTTGTTGTTATTAATCTGAAAGGCAAAAGGGAAGCAGTATGCTCCCTCCAATATTTGGGCATACCAAGTGCTTTGACAAAACACCTAATCATTCCCCTGGCTCAGCTGATAAGGAAGGAGAGCTTGTGGCCTAGAGGTTAATATAATTGCCTAACATGTAAAATAGCCCAAGTTCAAATCCCAGTAAGGGTATGGCTAGCTGATGAGAGCTAAATAGCTTGTAATAGATCTATACTACTCTCCCTTCATTTATTTATCAGCAAAAAATGTAATACACACACACATAGATCTATACATACATACATATATGTAAGGTGGCTAGGGAATTCTGAGAGTTAATGCCCATACCTCTTCAAGTTTGCAAGCTGCCTGGGGAATTCTGGAAAGTGACATCCACACCTTGTAAAGTTGCGAAGATCGAGAAATATGGATGTAGAACAGTGATGGTGAACCTTTTTCTTATGGCATGCCAAAATTGTGCTATCCCATGCACACACTTTCCCACACCAATTCAATCCCACCCACCCACCTGCATATGCACGCATGATCCCTCCTTCCATGCATGCAAGCATGACCCCTCCCCAGCCTCCGGAAACTTTCCTGAAGGTGGGGAAGGGGAAAATAGCCTCCGCCGGCCCTTCGGAAGGCCGAAAATCAGCTGACTGCTGGCGTGCCAGAAAATATGGCTCCGTGTGCCATAGATTCGCCATCATGGATCTAGAAGAACTCTGAAGAATTTCCAGGCCCTTAAACCCTTGCTGACCATCAGAAGCAGACCAGTCTCTGTTCCCAGGATCCTCACAGTGTAAAAACCGCAGAGAGTGTAAAGGGGCAGCAAGATCAATGATGGTGAAGAATGTGGCTTCCTGTCTTTTTAATCTATCGGGAGTTTTTAATGCAGTTGGAAAAGAGGATAAACAAGGACAATTGAAAACTAACTCTTCTTTGTAAGAGGTCAACCGGCCCACGAGAGTCCGAGGCCTCTGGACGGAGCATTCAGATCTCATGTCACAACTCACTTTGAACAAAAAATATCCATAACAAGTCGCCCTCCATGGAAGATTTATTTGCAAACACGTGGAAGGTTAGGTAAAACATGTTCTAGATGTGATAAGTCATAATCCCTTCCTACACTGAAAAATGGCTAATTCATAAAGCATCCTGTTTTCATTAGTTACAGACCCAATTTTCAACTCGGCTATGGGAAGCTGATGATCTACAGTATTTTGCCCTTAACTAAAGATGTGTAAGTGTGTGTGAGGAAGAGGAAGGGAGGGAGGGAGGGAGGAAGAGGGAAGGAGGGAGAGAGGGGAAGGGAGAGAGAGGGAGTGGGAGAGGGAGGCAGAGGGGGGGAGAGAAGGAGAGGGAGGGAGAGGCTAGAGAAAAAGAGGGAGAGAGAGGGAGAAAGAGGGGAGAGAGGGGGAATGGGAGGGGGAGGGAGTGTGTAAGACTCCATAATGATATTATCTACAGTATTTTGCCCTTAACTAAAGATGTGTAAGTGTGTGTGAGAGGAAGAGGAAAGGAGGGAGGGAGAGGGAAGGAGGGAGAGAGAGGGAGTGGGAGAGGGAGGGAGAGAAGGAGAGGGAGGGGGAGAGAAGGAGGGGGAGGGAGGGGGTAGAGAAAAAGAGGGACAGAGAGGGAGGAAGGGGAGAGAGGGGGGAATGGGAGGGGGAGGGAGTGTGTAATGATATTATCTACAGTATTTTGCCCTTAACTAAAGATGTGTAAGTGTGTGTGAGAGGAAGAGGGAGGGAGTGAAGGAGGGAGAGAGAGGGAGTGGGAGAGGGAGGGAGGGAGGGAGGGAGAGAAGGAGGGGGAGGGAGGGAGTAGAGAAAAAGAGGGAGAGAGAGGGAGGAAGGGGAGAGAAGGGGGGAATGGGAGGGGGAGGGAGTGTGTAAGACTCCACAATGATATTATCTAACTGCAGATAGATGAAAACAGAAATCTTTTATGTATTTTCTTTAACCATTTGGTTTGGAGCAGACTGTTCTCCAGCTCAATTTTCACAGGATAATCCTGTGGTTTTGTTCTGGCAAACAGGAAGTGCAACTCTCAGTTCTCTGGTTTCAAGGGAAAACCGGAGAGCCATGGTTATATACCGTAGTTAGAATTTTGTCAAGCGAGCAAAGGCATGCATGGACTAGGACTGACAGCATTTCTCCCTTCCTCTTGTGCTAATAATCATTATGCCCCTAATCCATTCATCCCCCTAAATCAGAGGTGGAGAACCATGGCCCTTTGATGACTTGTGGACTTCAACAACTCCCATACTGGATCAGAAATTCTGGGAGTTGGAGTCCACAAGTCGTGAAAGGGCCAAGGCTCCCCACCCCTGCTCTAAATTAATATTCCCCATTGTGTTGACCTTCTTGAATGCCAAGAGGATATGCGGAATTTTGCATTTGAAATCCAGGGCCATCTGCATGATAACTCTGCTTGGCAGATGTCCATGTTGCCTGGCCCTCAGCTTTGTAGTTTTGCAATGGTACATAGCATCCAGGCAACAGTGACAGAAAGTCCTTGACTTACAATAGGTGATTTAGTGACTGTTCTAAGTTACAACAGTACTGAAAGAAAGGGAATTTTTTTACACTTACGATTGTTGCTGCCTGCCCATGGTCATGTGATCAAAATTCAGATGTTTGGCAACTGAGTCGCATTCCTGAAAGGGTCCTGGGGGTCATGTGATCATGGTAGTCCAAAATTGCTTGGGAAGACCTCAATTCTCAGATCGATAACAGGAGAATACTAAAGACTAGTATGTATCTACACAGGGGAATCCTAAAAACGCTAAGCCAAAGTACCACCTGAAATTAATTGGAGAGGTAGGTGCGCCTTCTTCTTGATTGAGTAGAGAAGGCACAAGAAGGAACTCACAGCAGGTGGGTAGAATTCCCCGCAGAGACTTTGATCTAATCTGGGAATTGAAATGTGCCATGGGAAGAACTACTGTGTTTGTTTCCATGCCAATAAAAGATAAGTTTTGTAACTCAGGATTGAACTGTGATTTTCTTGCAGACATTTCATTATCCAACTAGGTAACATCATCAGTGCTAGAAAGGAACGGGCTTAGCTTTCTTTCTATGTACTAGTGACTTGTTAGCGTTGGTGGAAGTGTTCTTGATTGCTCCTTAGTTAGGCTTTTGTTTACCGCTTCAAGCAGTAACTAGTACCCAATCAAGGAATACCCACTCAGACAAGCTATCAAACACTATACCCCACTCCTTTCTAGCGTTGATGGTTATCTACTTGTGTAATGTATAAGGCAGGGGTCGGCAACCTTAAACACTCAGAGCCACAAAGGTCCTAGCCGGAAGCCCCCCATTCAATTCTGAAGCCGACCAGAAATCTGGTTTCCCCATCATAGAGTCTCCTCCTAGCACGGCATCCTTTTTCCTCTACCCATCCTAACCAAAAGCCCTATCAATTGTGGAGCTGACCAGCGACCGGAAACCACAGCAGAGGGATGAAAGAGCCACATGTGGCCCCAGAGACGCATGTTGCTGACCCCTAGTATAAGGAATAGAAGAGAACCTCTAGCTCAGGGTTGAACTGTAGGGTCGACCTTGGTGTTCTCGGAGCTTGATTATTTTCTTGCAAGCTTTTCATTAACCAAACCAAGCAACATCATCATCCACACTTCAGGAAGCCAAGATACCACCAGGGTACTCCCAAAGTTCTATCAAGGCTTCCGGGAGACCCAATTCTCAATTCATTTGTACTCACTATGGCATGACATGTACCAGCCGGAGTAAAGGGGTAGCTTTTCTGTGTTTCCATAATAGATAAGTATTTAATAGATCTGCTCCATAATACTTGGACAATAATACAACCCATATTTAGAGTTCTAATCACGATACGGTTGATTTAACCATCATTTCAAAATCATGAAAGTTTCTTCCAATGTTACAAGAAAAAGATCAAATGTAACCACATACAGCCTGTTTACAGTGGCCCCCCTTAGTGACATTGCTTAGAATGAGGAACAGGCAACTGTTTGTATGTGTGAGTGTATGCACCAACAGTTCTTTTTCCAATGGCAAAGAGGCCTTATGTTTTTTTTAAAATGAAAGTACCTTTTGAGATTTCAAACTGATAAAAGCAGGACTTATAAAACATGAGTCCAATTTTTGATGAATATTATTACAGGTTCAGATGACCCCAATGTTATTATTTCTTGTGAGAAGCCAAAATAATCATGTCCCACTGTGCAAGTATCAGCACTTTTCGCTCTCTGCATGCTTATATTTCGGAGAAATTGCCTTTCTGGAAACTCTGATCACGTGGGCAGGCAGTTCAGTGCAAGCAGCATAAGCAGGATCAGGCAAGATTGCATTAGGCTCCAAAAATTTGCGCTTTTTTTTTTGTCTCCAACTTTCTGGCTGAGAATCTTGGTATATATATTTTTGTAAATTGTACTTTAAGTGGCAAACAAAATTACTGCTTGTCACTTAATTATTTCCAGAAGGGATTAATTTGCTATTTTACAGGGCAGATGAGTTCTAGAAGAACTCTCTATAGGGAAAGCTGGATTTGGCATCACTGAAAAATAATATATGAAGCTGAAAAATTGCTGCAAATTCAACCACAGAAAAGAAGAGCAATCTTCATTCACATTTTGATTTCAATCAATGACCAAATGAAGGAAGATTTTTTCCCCCTGCCTCAATCAGCCTTTGTTAATTTTCAATGAAAAAAATTCTTCTTTTTTGTTATTAACATACTTGAACTGGTTTGGTCCAATGGTTAAAACATCAGGCCAGTAACCCAGAAATAGTGGGTTCTAGTCCTGCCTTAAGGCATGAAAACAAGTTGGTGACTTTGATTTAGTTCCTTTCTCTCAGCCCAACACACCTCATAAGGTTGTTGTTGTGTGTTGTATATGTTTGCCACCTGCAGTTATTTGCAAAAATAATAAAGGCAGGATATAAATAAAGAAGAAAGGGATGACAGAGAATGAAGTGGCAGGATGGAGTCACCGAAGCAGTCGGTGTGAGCTTGAATGGACTCCAGAAGATGGTAGAGGAGAGGAAGGCCTGGAGGAACATTGTCCATAGGGTCACGATGGGTTGAACACGATTTTATAACTAACAACTAAATAAATTAAATATGTTTGCCTTCTTGAGTTATCTGTATAAATAATAATGTTGGGATACAAATAAATTGTGCAATCCAATTTTTCAGACAAATTTCCGCAAGATAACTGGAGGTCCTTCGCCAATTAGTAATGTGAGAGTGTTTGGAAGCATTTCTAGCTTGGGGGAAGTTTTGCCTACTGTCTTTTCTGTAAGAAGAAATCAATGTGAACCAGCTATTCCTGGTATTCTTTTTCTTTGGAAATGAATCAAAAACCCTTCAAAATCTTCCTTTGCCACTTCCTGACCAGCCATTCATTTTTTTCCAACCTTTTTAATTCCACAATTTGGAAGGGCAGGGAAAGAAAAAGGAAAGCTTTGGTTTTCTCACCAGAGCCCTATTTCTAGCCTGTGAACTGGAAGGCAACATTTCAATGCAACCTAAGAATATCCTTTGATTGTATTCTGAATGTTTGAAACTGCACATGGGAACAGCTGCATTTAGGAAGCATCACCAAGGATGAGGACATCATCATTCAAATGAAAGTAACTGATTCATGAAAAGACAAGTTTGCATTTATAGGCTCTTGTACATTCTTAGCATTGTCTTCCTGTTCTAATATAAAATATTTTTTTTCTGAATTCTAGCTGAAATACACCTGACCGGATGTCCTTTAAGTTAAAACTAGACCATATTGGGTGGGATTCTTTCTTGGTTAGACATTATAACAATTTCATCCAACCTTGGTCCTTCCAAGTGGGTTAGATTTCAACTATAGTAGATGCCTTCCCATGGACAACATCTAAAGGACATCTGAAATCTTTAATTGACAGGAGTGGAGTCCAGAGGTGGTAATTGTTTCCTCTACAATGCACTTTCTTGTAATTGGCTCCTGAGATGAACTTCTGGAGAAAAGTCGCCAAATTTGGGATACTATTCTCATGCCTTTTGACATAAAAAATATCATTTCATAATGTAGCCTTCAGTATGATTACCAGGTGTGTGAAAAATGCTGAAACCTCGGAAGAACAAATTAAGCTATTCCCAAGCTGTACCATATGAATTTGCTCAGGAATAAAGCTCCAGTATTTGAAGCTTCTTACCTTCCATCTCACACATTCTAATGTTTACATTGTTATTCCCTTGGAAATAGAGTTGCAGGAACATGCCCTAAACTTTTTCTGCAGGTCCATGATAGGAAAGATGACCAGAAAACATCAATATCAACTTTGCTATCAGAGAGATAATAATTACATCAATAGTCTGATTCCGGGAAAGTATGTTCTTATAATTCAGCATTCCATTCAATCAACATGATTTCTTGGACTGATAGATGAGAAAAGGCTCCACAGCATTTTAGTCAATATTAAATCAGTTAATTGGATGCATCATTGGATGCTACTGGTGCTTGCTAGCTCAGGCAAATAAAAGTCCTCTCCTCTTTTCTCTTTAGTGCATTCTCTGTGATTTTTGCTGTTTTGGAAAGCAGTTACCTTATATTGTTCAGTCCCTCCAGGTGTGTAGACTCTTTTACTCAACCGTAGTTCTTGTTCCAGGTAAAAATTAGTCCTCAAATAATCTATGTCCTGCCCTTGAACTGCGTCACCTTCAGAATTATATCATCATCAAAAAGCTCCTGCGTCTTTTGGGTGGGGGGATTGATAACTGTTCCCCATGTTTTCAGTTATCTGCTATATGTGTGTTTTACAAAACACTCCAACCTTAGCTGTTAACAGAATAACACATCTGGAAGGGGCCTTTGAGGTCTTCTCGTTCAACCCTCTGCTCAAGCAGGAAACCATGGACTGAAAAAAAGGAGTTACAACTGGTCCTTGTTCTTATGATCATCACAGCATCCTCTTGGTCACATGATCAAAACTTGGTTGCTTGGCAACTGACACATATTCATGATACATAAATTAATACATTTATTTTATGAATGTAAGTACCCTCTCTTCTGCCTTTGTTGCAGCATAGCACACAAATACATCAGAGGTTGAGTTTACAAACCTGATGGGCAGTTTTAGAGGTAGTCCTCAACTTACAACCATTTGCTGAGCAACCTTTTGAAGTTACGAGGGTTGTCACAATATCCCTGCAGTCACCCCGAGACCTTCACAATTGGGGGAAAGTTGGATTCACTTAATGACTATGATTCACTTAAAAACTGTGGTGATTCACTTAATCATGGCAAAACAAAAAAACCCAACAGCTGCCTTTGTTAGCAACAGAAATTCTAGTTCTCATTCTAGTCATAAATGACACTGTAAATCCCATTGTTGTCTAAGTAGACTATTTTTCAACTAGACACTTTTTCCAATGGTTGTACTACAACTGTCCATAGCTGTGCAGATCCCCCATGTGTGTGTTCAAAGAGGAAAGTACAGTGCAGACTCTGGGAAATATTGGATTTATTTAAGTAAGGTCATTCACTCTTGGCAGGGGATGGTTTTTCTTTTCTTTCTCTCTTTCGGGCATTGAGAAATTGACTGGAAGAGTTAACATCTGGTTTTCTGCAAAGGCTGCTGTTGTTGTTTTATCTGAAGGGTTACAAATTCAGGCTGTGTGAGGCAAGTGGTCTTCCAAATGGGTAAAGGGTCTATACCACGTGATATTGCAAACCTGCTAAGATTACAAACTCAGATCTGCAATTTAAGGAGCAACACTGCTGAGACAAAGGAAATAGCGATTCAAGAGGAACAATTTCATGGAAAGAGAGCAACAGGCATCCCTAGCAGGTTAACTAAGATACCTTGAGTGGAAGAGGACCTGAGTGGGAAGAGCAGGGACAAAAAAAAAGGAAATGGTTCACCATCTTCTCCCATATTATCTTCTCCTCTGGGTGGTCATTCAGTTTCGGTGCCCATGGCTTATGAGGACGGAGGTCAAGGAGAAGTGGGCTCACCATGATAAAAATACAAAATGGTAACTTGTATCTCAAATCTTCAGATGTCACTGATTCCTAAGGTTAGGTGGCTAAACAGAAGTCAATCCATTTGAAGGGCAGAGGTAATGCAAGGTTAGTTACAGCAAATGGGGCAGATCTGCTATTGGATGCATTAAACAACCCAGAGTGGTCTTCATTATACAAGTCGCAATAGGTAAATTAATAATATCTATATATAATAATATGAAAAGTAGGGGAGACATGATAGCAGTGTTCCAATATCTCAGGGGCTGCCACAAAAAAAGAGGGAACGAAGCTATTCTCCAAGGCACCTGAGGGTAGAACAAGAAGCAATGGGTGGAAACTAATCAAGGAGAGAAGCAACCTAGAACTGAGGAGAAATTTCCTGACAGTTAGAACAATTAATCAGTGGAACAACTTGCCTCCAGAAGTTGTAAAAAACAGTGGAAGTTTTTAAGAGGATGTTGGATAACCATTTGTCTGAAGTGGTGTAGGGTTTCCTGCCTGCACAGAGGGTTGGAGTAGAAGACCTCCAAGGTCCCTTCCAACTCTTCTATTCTATTCTAATATATAATGCTGCTGTCTTTTCTATACCACACTCATATTTTGATAGCATAACCTTGCACAACTGATGCAGGCTGAGAGGGATGGGAAATGCCATTCATCACTAAAGGAACTGGAGAAGACTCATTTGCGAATATGGCAATAATTTTAAAAACTGATATGTCTGCTCATGCAGGCATACACACAGATCTCGAATGAAACAGAAATAAGGAGCCTTTGGTGGAGGGATGGGTTGCTGCCAGCATTGCTGACAGTTTGTTTCGTGCGTCCTTCGTGCACTGGGCGTGCATACATAGTTGACTGCAAATTGTTCTGCGTATGCACAGAACATGAAAAAATGACTAAAAACCAAGCTGGCAACGGACCGGGAAACTGGTTCGGGGGCGTAGCCAGCCTGCCGTCCCTACTGGTTCTGCAACCCAGTCCCAATTTCCACTACTGGTTCATCCGAACTGGTGTGAACCGGTAGCAATCCACTTCTGCTTTTGTGTTCTCTGAGCTTGGCTGTTTTCTTGCAGAGGTTTCCTTATCCAGGCTAGATAAGATCATCAGTGCTAGATGATCAGATGAGGTTACCTAGTTTGGGTAATGAACCATCTTCAAGAAAAAAAAAAAACTCAGAGAGTACCAGGTACTCCTCATTTCAGCTCTGAACTACAAGTATTCTCCTTTATTAGAAACAGAAACAGAATAACAGAGTTGGAAATGGTCTTTTAGTCCAACCCTCTGTTCAAGCCAGAGACCTTATATCATTTCTGACAAAGTGGTTGTACAATGTCTTCTTTAAAATCTGCAATGATGGAGCACCCATAACGTCTGAAGATTGATTTCTAAAGATTAACAGTTCTCACTGTGAGGAAGTTTCCCTTCATTACTAGGTTGGTTCTCTCCTTGATTATTTTCCATCCTTTGCTTCTTGTTCTGCCTTCAGGTGCTTTGGGGAATGGAGCACGTGTTTTGAATCAATGGTCCTTCTTACCCTTGCTGCTGTTTTTTGTTTGTTTCTGCCGCATCTCACAGTGGAGGCCTCATGGTATGGAGAACCTCCAGATAGTAACAGATCTTTATCCAGCTTTGCTCTGCGGTGTGAATGCTATCCCTGGCTCTAATACTTTCTTTCAATGACCAAGCTAATGCAGGGCAGAAGGCACTGGCTGGCTATGAACCTTGTGAATATTTTTCAGCAAGTTCAAAAAGTTGTTTCAAAATTGAAGGTCGCTTCCATTCCATCCACCAAACATTTGAATGCAAATATTCATACAAACCCAGGCAGGCTTCTCGGGAATGTGCCAAATCCATTCTTATCTGTTGCCCACACCAACTCCCTGATCCTCACTTACAGCCTCTTGGTCCTAAGCTACCAGTCTTGTATTTTGATAACTTTGATTTAAGAGCAGCCCAGCCCAAATTATCACCAGCCTATGTGGCAAGAATGCTGCAAGGTTTCTTGATCTAAGTCAGATTGCTTTGGGGAGAAACAGCCGTCCGTCCCCCCCGCCCTTCTCTTCCCGCAGCTCACACAGAGGGTGAACTCCAGGGCAGCGGCATGCGCATACATTTCCTCCAGATGTTCATTATCGAAAGTGAGCAGCTCAGCCTCCCACTACACTGCTGAGACAAAAGAAGAAGACGGCGACACTTTTGCTGGAAATGAGTAGATTCAGGTAGGTCACTCAGCAGACTTTCCGACAGATTAGGAGAACCACTTAACGTGAGATCATTTTCTTGGTGAGCAAACCAGGGCAGCCAATGGCACTCAGGAATATCTCTCCAATGCTGTGTCTTAGTAGCCAATAGCAGCCAGAGTGATTTTACTTCGAATAATTTACTAAGTAAAATGAATTGCAGTGCCTTTATGAATTCATACCAGACATTCTGACCTCATGAGAATGTAGGTCTGAACTTTAACTTCCATAATTCCATCGTGTTTCTTTGTAGTCCAAATAAGTTGTTTAAGCAAGTGGAGTTTGAAAGCTTTCAATTTACAGATAACTAGAAATGCAGATGAAGATCCTGCCTTTTTGGATGAGAGATATGATGAAATGATGGCTGGATTGCAAAAAAAAACATATCGAGTATGCTAGTTGAGGAATGGTGGGAATTAAAGTCCACACGTTTTCAAGCCGCCAATGTGGAGAAACACTTGGTAGTTCTTGACATTGGACTATAATGGAGCCTGCCCATTACAATTGTAACTTGATTTTAAGGCCTTTTTTGTGGCAGTCATTAAGCATTAAATAAATGTGCATGGACATGATTTTAGCAAAAATTGGAAGTGCCATACATTCGGTCAAATCTAAGTCAGCCCTTTCTTCATGTCAGTCATAACTTCAAATGGGCACTAAGTGACTGGTTGTAAGTTGAGATCTAGTTGTAAAGAATCTGGCACATCATCACAGAAGCTAAGAGAGCAGAACGGTGGAAGCTTTTCATCTACCTTTGAGCCATGATAACTAAGGGCCTCGAAGCAGTTTGGTCTCATGGTTGAGGCACTAGGCTGGAAAGCTGGAGATTGTGAGTTCAAGGCCCATCTTAGCCATGAAAGCCATCTGAGAGACTCTGGGCCAATCCCCAGGAGATTTTGAGTTCTAATCCTGCTTTAGCCATGAAAGCCAGCTGAGTGATCTTGGGCCAGTCATTCTTTCTTAGCCCAACACATCTCACCATGTTGGAAAATAGGAAGAGGAAGGTATGATGGATTTGTTCACAGCCTTGATATATTCATAAACGTAATAAAAGTGGGATATAGATAACAAGAAAAAAAATTCCCTTGCTTTTGTTTCATACAACAACAACATGCATTATGTGTTGGGATAATAACATTGTGTATGTGTGCATGTGTTATTAGTAAGGATTTGTTTTTCCTTAGCATCTTGGAGGGAACCAGCAGGAATTAATTCAGGCCGCAGACTTAATTGCACTAATTGGGTGTTCATGCTTCTCCTCTTTCTTGCATAGCATATAGCTGATACTCTGCAGTATCTACTCTCTTCTGCTGGATTCTGTTGGATTTCCAGATGGTTCATTGCAGCCCTTGGAGATTGAAGGCCCAAATGTCCTCCCTACAAGAAGGGAAGAGTTGCCAATCCTTACAACCAGCTGTTATCTTCCAGTTCCAGGTGTCCTCCAGATGTTGCCTATGCTAGCTGGAAATTTGTGACAGCTGCAGTATTTGGATAAACCTATTGGGGAAGACTGATTTGCCACTTAATTATAAAAGAATCCCATCTTACGTATGTCAGATTTAACTCAAGGGTTTAGATCAATGCAATACAATAGCGGAGATGGAAGGGACCTTGGAGGTCTTCTAGTCCAACCCCCTACCTAGACAGGAAACCCTTTCAGACAAATGGCTATTCAACATCTTCTTAAAGACTTCCAGTGTTGGGGCATTCACAACTTCTGGAGGCAAGCTGTTCCACTGATTAATTGTTCTAACTGTCAGGAAATTTCTCCTCAGTTCTAAGTTGCTTCTCTCCTTGATTAGTTTCCATTAGATGAGCATTTCTCCAGGATTCTTTCAAGGAAAGCAACATCAGGCTCATTTATTTTTATCTACAACAAGCTATGGATTGTAGCAAAGTGCGCCAAATGGTGACAGGAATCCCATGCATGCTCCTGGCATTGTGAGAAACATGTTAAATATAAAGGATTGAGAAATGCATGTTGCTATTTCCAAATCTGTTTCTCTGCCTGGAGTCTATTGTGTTCAGCACACCATCTAATAATATTGACTGACATATTGTGATCTTTTTTTTCTGTACCGTTCTATAAACCATCACTATATTTGGTAGTAAAGAATGATGGGAGATTCAGCACCTTATATGTTTGAATGGATGGAATAATTTATGCACTCCAAGGACAACATTTGAAGCCTGAATCAAATCAGATAGAAGATGGATTAGGTTAGGATTTCCTTCCTTCCTTCTTTCTTTTTCTTTCTTTCCTTCTTTCTCTTTCTTTCCTCCTCTCTTTTCTCCCCATCCTCCTTCTTTTCTCATATATCTCTCCCTTTCTCCTTTTCCCTTCTTCTTTCTTTCTCTCCCCTCCTCTTTCTCCTTTTCCTTCTTGTGAAAATGGAGCATCAGAATTCACCAGGTAATTCCTTCTGTTTCCTTAGAGCTGGGCTGATTAATTACAGAAATTTGGACCTCACTGGTGCCAGGGAGCAAGACTGAGGAAACAGTGATTCCATTTGATTGGAAGGGACTGAAATTTCACTGTATGTCCCCATTGTTTGAGAAGGGAGGACATTTCACCACCAGCAGCACCAGCAGCCTAACATTTGCCTGCAATTTTGGCAGAAGAATCTGGAAACGTCTAAGGACTACATTGAGGTTTCAAGCTGAGAATTTTCCTGACCCTTGCTGTACCTGATCCTTTTTCAAAAAAAGGAGGAAGAAAGGGAAATGTATGAGGAAATCCCAACACAGCAACAATCCTGCCCCATGGAAAATACTGTGTTTTTAACTAAAATTGTATTAAGAGTTTTTTGCTGATGCGTCAAAAGAAAAAGACCCTCTCTAGCCACAGCAAAGCATTGGCAGGGAAATTCAGACCCTTTGGCCCACATGCCTAGAGTTATTGTCTTTTGCCCTCCTTTGAGATGCTCCCTTGGGTTAGATCCAGGAAGCATAAACCAAGACTCCAGCTGTGCCTTGTTCAAGCCAAGCACTCCCTGACTCCAGCGGAGAGCTTTACCCCCTTCAGCGTTCTCTGGCACGTATCTCACACACATGCCTTCTGAGAGATGGATTGGCTCATCCAGAGGAAGCGCATGGTACAAGGAAAGGAGAAAATCAGACAGTGAAATCAGCACTCAGCCACTCTCTCCCTTGTCAGGGAATGAGACAGAAATGGTGGGATCCTCCCTCCCTCCTCTTCATCCCTGAGGGAACACTAATATCCAGCCAGATAAATGCTGAAAGCCTACAGGGGAGTGTCTGGAAGTTGAGTCATGGCAACTGCACTTATTTTCTTGTTGATTTGAGACGTTTTGCTGCCCATCACAGCAGCTTCTTCAGCCTGAACAAGTTGGTTTAGAGCAGGGGTTCCCAAACTTGGCAACTTTTAAGACTTGTGGACTTCAACAATTGAAGTCCACAAGTCTTAAAGTTGCCAAGTTTGAAGACCTCTAGTTTAGGGGAATAGGAGAGCCGTTGGAATGTACCAATTCCTAAGATTCTTAGGGGTATTCCAACCTCAAAGTTTCTTCCCCTGTGTAGCAATAAGTTGATGAAGATTCTCGGTCTTCCAAGTAGAATGGTCTGGAAATTGAATCATGGCAACTGAACCTATCACTGACATATTAACCACCAACTTCGGGAAATAAACCCTGAGGTTGGTGTGGGAATACCCCTAGGAAACTTAGAAGTTGGCACATTCCAACTGCTCTCTACCTACTCAGATTCCCCTAACCAATTTGCTCAGATTGAAGAAATTGCTGGAATGGGCAGAGAAATGTCTCAAGCCAACAAGAAAATAAGTTCAGCTGCCATGACTTAACTTCCAGACAATTCTACCTGGTGGACTGAGAATCTTCATTAACCTACAAGGCAATGTTTCTAGACTTTGCCAGATCAATTCTCAAATACAGCACATCTGGAATCCGCACAATATATTGGACATTTGGGCAAGTCCAGAAGTATTTCATGAGAAGAGTACTCCATTCCTCTACTCACAACAGAATATCTTATGCCACAAGGCTGCTGGTGCTTGGACCTCAACTCCCAGAATTGCCCAGCCAGCCATCCTGGTAGGGTTATTCTGGGAGCTGAAGTCCACGTATCTTAAAGTGGCTGAGGTTGAGAAACATAGCTATAAGGGCTGTGATAACTTCCTACAGGGAAATCCTGTGTAATTTTCAATTCTTGAGGAGAAATGGCAGGTGTAGAAGGCAGATGAAGAGAGCATATGTTTGTTCTTCTCATGCATTAGCTTGGCCTAATCCTACAGTACATATGATCCTCAATTTACAACCATTCATTTAGTGAAATTTCTCTGGCACTGGAAAAAGCGACTTATGACTGGTTCTTGCAATTATGATTATCATAGCATCCGCACAGTTAAATGATCAAAATGTGAGTGCATGGCAAAAAGCCACATGCTGGTTTCCAGGTTTGCAACATCCCTGGATCACATGGTCGCCATTTGTGATCTTCCTGGTGGCTTCTGGAAGCTCACAAGGAAAGTGAAGAATGAGAGATCAAGGCTAAAACACTGTAAAATGTCGGAATTAGAGTTAAAGTGTGTGAATATTAGTGCGTGCGTGTTTATGTAAGACGCTGAGCTTGCTGATCAGAAGGTCGGCAGTTCAGCGGTTCGAATCCCTAGCTCTGCGTAATGGAGGAAGCTCCCATTACTTGTCCCAGCTTCTGCCAACCTAGCAATTTGAAAGCACGTAAAAATGCAAATAGAAAAATAGGAACCACCTTTGGTGGGAAGGTAACAGCATTCCGTGCACCCTCGGTGTTTAATCATGCTGGCCACATGACCATGGAGACGTCTTCAGACAGTGCTAGCTTCTTCGGCTTTGAAACTGAGACGAGCACTCCCCCTAGAGTCAGGAATGACTAGCACATATGTGCGAGGGGAACCTTACCTTTATTTATGTGTGTATTTCCTACGTTTTCCTACAGGTCTTGCTCTTTCTTGCACTTGTATAACATTCACTCTTGGGCTTTTTTTCCTTGTCTTTCTAGGTTAAAAATAGATACGTATGATTGTTTCACACTGAAAACCTATCATCATCCTTGTATCCAACCATGATTATCTCAGGTGTTTCCTGAATCTTTGGACAAAATGAGGTTTTCTCATCTCAAACACAAGCATAAGAAATATTTACTGACATTTGGTATTGTGTTAGAAACTGTTTTATGATAATTTTTATATTTTATAAAATTTGTCCAATTTGAATTCCAGGGGAGATGGGGCTTCCCAAATTTTGGATATGCATTCTGTATGTTAGTCCATTTGAGATATTTGATTCAAAAGGTTTTCCCTAGATTGCAGCATTTCTCAGTTAAAAGTTATAGGAATTAAGAGTTTAGTAGCATATAGGAAAAAAAGGCATAGATTAGCTATATGCCTCAATCATACCCATAACACATTCAACTTATCCTGGTTATGGTAGAGACAATACTAGTCTAGTATCAAGTGTGAAAGATCAAGATCACACATGACATTTCAAGTAAACTGATTTATGCTAATTGGCATGTGCACAGGAACCTTTTCAACTAATTGTTAACACTATTTTGGCACTAGAAAATAGCCAATGAAATTCAAGAGGGGTTGGACTTGGGCCATTTGTGACTATGTTGAGATTCTGGCTGATTCCTCTTTTGATTTCACCCCCAGATTCTGTCACTCTTTCTCCTACAACTAGTCATTTTTAGCACATTTTGCACAATATGCCACAAACATAACTAAATCCCACACTGATTCCAAGCATGCTCATGGTACCTTAAGCAAACAAGGATCTGGAGAAATGTTATGATATTACACAATATTTTAAAAAGGAGAACTCTTTTAAAATGTACTGCACAGAATATTTTTAAAAGGGGAACTCAATACCAAAGGAGTGAACATGATAGAATATTCAATTTTGATTAAATTAAAATTAAAATCTTATTTATTTATTTATTTATTTGTCGTGCTTCTAGACCACCCCCTCTCCCAAAAGGGACTCGGGGCGGTGTACAGTCCATGCAAAATATATCAAAATACAATAAAAAGTTGAATATGTACAGTTGGAATGGAGGAGGTTAAAAATGGAATTAAAAGAACTGTACAAAGCCGTATATATAAATATAAGTTTTTAAACCCCTAAAACACACACAATAAATTAAAAACAATACCCCTAAAATAACCAGTTAATAGTCCATTTGCCAGGAGGGACAGTTGTAATTATGCCAGGCCTGCTAATCGGAACAGGTGAGTCTTCAATTTTTGCCGGAAGGAGCGGAGGTCAGTAGTGGTTCTAATGTCGGGGGGGAGGTCATTCCAGAGGGTTGGGCCCATCACAGAGAAGGCCCTACTCCTTGGTGCCGCCCGTTGGCATTGCCTACTGGACGGCACCAGGAGAAGTCCCTCTCTGTGTGAGCGAATTGGCCGCAGGGATGTATGTGGGAGGATGCGATCCCGCAAGTAACTAGGTCCCGTGCCATGGAGCGCTTTAAAGATGGTAATCAGCACCTTGAAACGCACCCAAAAAACCACAGGTAGCCAGTGCAGCTCGTGCAGGAGAGGTGTTACGTGGGAGTACCTCGTACTCCCCATCACAGCCCGCGCGGCTGCATTCTGAACTAACTGCAGTCTCCGGGTGCGTCCCAAGGGCAGCCCCATGTAGAGAGCGTTGCAGTAATCCAGGCGGGACATCACCAGCGCATGAGTGACCGTGCGTAGGGCATCCCGGTCCAGTAGGGGGCGCAATTGGCGCACCAGGCGAACCTGGTGGAACGCCCCCCTTGCCACGGCTGCCACATGGTCATCCATTGACAGCCGGGCATCAAGGAGGACGCCCAAATTGCGCGCCCGTTCCACAGGGGGCAATTGTTCGCCCCCTATGGCCAGCGATGGAATCAGCTGGCTGAACCGAGGTGCCGGTAGCCACAGCCACTCAGTCTTGGAGGGGTTGAGTTTAAGTCTGTTGTCCCCCATCCAGACCCCGACGGCTTCCAAACACCGGGACATCACTTCGACAGCCTTGTTGGGGTGGTTTGGGGTTGAAATATACAGCTGAGTATCATCAGCGTAGAGGTGATACTCAACCCCAAAACCACGGATGATCTCACCCAGCGGCTTCACATATGTGTTGAACAGGAGAGGCGAGAGGACCGACCCCTGTGGCACTCCACAAGTGAGTGGCCTCGGGGTCGACCTCTGACCCCCTGTCAACCGACATTGCTTCCGGTCGGAGAGGTAGGAGCCGAACCACCGCAGAACGGTACCTCCGACTCCCATCCCCTCCAACCGGCGCAATAGGATACCATGGTCGATGGTATCAAAAGCCGCCGAGAGGTCTAATAGGACCAGGATAGAGGAACAACCTCTATCTCTGGCCCTCCAGAGATCATCGACCAACGCGACCAAGGCTGTCTCCGTGCTGTGCCCGGGTCGGAAGCCGGACTGGCATGAGTCTAGATAATCGGATTCGTCAAGGTGTCGTGGAAACTGCTGCGCCACCACATTCTCGACAACCTTCGCTAGAAAGGGAAGGTTGGAGACTGGACGGTAATTAGCTAGCTCCGTTGGGTCAAGTGAAGGCCTCTTAAGTAAGGGCCTCACCACCGCCTCCTTCAAGGCGGTTGGTAAGGATCCCTCACCCAATGAGGCATTCACCAGGCCCAGAAGCCAGCCTCGGGTCACCTCCCAAGATGCCAGTACCAACCAGGAGGGACACGGGTCCATTAAACATGTGGTGGGTCGCAGCCGTCCACGCAACCTGTCCAAATCCTCGGGGGCAACAGAATCAAACTCCTCCCAGGATGGTCTCACAAGACTCGCTGTTGGCGGCCCGTCCGGTCCACTGAGGGGGGCCCATCCGCTCCGGATCTGAGCGACTTTGTCCTGCAGATATTCCCCAAACTCCTCTGCTCTGCCCTGCAAGGGTGCCCCCTGCGTCCTCTGTGACAAGAGGGAGCGGGTCACCCTAAACAGGGCGGCAGGGCGGTTATCCGCGGATGCAATAAGAGCGGCACAATATCTACGTTTGGCCGCCCTTAATGCCACAAGGTAGGTCCGTAAATAGGCTCTTACCTGTGTTCGATCAGATTCGGAGCATGAGGACCTCCACCTGCTCTCTAGACGTCTCCTATGGCGCTTCATCACCCTCAGCTCCACGGTATACCAAGGAGCCCGGGTGGGTCGCTGCCGCACGAGAGGTCGCAAAGGCGCAACCCGGTCCAAGGCCCCAGCCGCCGCCCTATTCCAGGCGGCCGCTAGGTCCTCCGACCGAGCACGGGTCAGGGCTACAGGTAATGGCCCAAGCTCCGTCTGGAACCTATCCAGCTCCATCAGGTGCTTGGGGCGGTACCAGCTTGGACCGTCTGGTCCCACCTCCTCGCGGTGGGGGGTAGCGCCAGGGAAGTCCAGCCGGAGATATGAGTGATCTGACCATGACAGGGGTGTAACAACTAAGTCCCCTATACCCAGATCACTCGTCCACTGCTCAGATACAAAAACAAGGTCCAGTGTGTGGCCGCCTTCGTGTGTGGGGCCCTGAATTAATTGGGTCAGGCCCATGGCTGTCATGGAAGCCATGAACTCCCGAGCCACCTCAGAAGCTGCTCCCGTCGACGGCAGGTTGAAATCCCCCATAACCACAAGCTTGGGGATCTCAACCGCCGTCTCCGAGATCAGCTCGAGGAGCTCGGGCAGGGCCGCTGATGTATAGCGAGGAGCCAAGTATACAATCAGCAAACCCAACTGCTTCCCTGGGCCCCATTTCACACCAAGGGACTCACACCCAGATATCTGAGGAACAGTGAATTCCCTCGGCTCTAGACCTTCCCGCATAACTACTGCCACCCCACCACCCTTACCCAGGGCCCGAGGCTGATGGAATGCACGGAAACCTGGTGGGCACATTTCCACGAGGGGTAAACCACCCTCGTGGTCCAACCAGGTCTCCGTTATCCCTGCAAGGTCCAGCTCCCCCTCAGAGATCAACTCATTAATGAGGGGGGCCTTGTTGGTTACGGACCTTGCATTGCAAAGCATCAGCCGCAGGCCCCGGCTCTGTAGTTCCTGGCCACCTAGGTTGCGGGGGTTGGTACAAACGACCAGGCGTAGCCAGCAGCCACGGTCTCCCAACCGACCTTGTGATCTTCTCTTGTCCTCGCATCCCCCCCTCCCCGCGACCGTTGTAATCAAACAACCCTCTGTTGGAATAACTTGTTCCTTCTCCCCCCCCCCCACTCCGCTCACTTCCTTCCCGGACTCACCTGTTCGTCTGGCACTGGCACTGGCTCCTCTCCCGGCCTGGTTATCCCCCCCCCCCACCCTGGAACCCCTTAATAGCAATAAAAAACATTTAGATAAAAAGCCCCTCAGCCTCCGTTTCTTCCACCTCTCGGGGTTCGCAAACCCGTCATCAAGGCAGGCCCTTGAGAGGGCCAAGGGCCATACCTGCGAGAGAGGGGCCTCCCGCAGGCGGAGCAGATCTGACCTCGAGTAAATAGTTAGTTAAAAGCCCAGTGGGATCGGGATGCTAATAAAAGTTGATAAAAAGTTGATAAAAGTTGATAGATGATGAGTCGGGGTCTTAGAGGGAGGAAGGAGATGTTAAAGTACTTAGATGGAGAAGAAGGGGGGGAATGATCGAATATCCCTTGGTTACATAGAATGACAAAGATGACCACAAGGTGAGAGACTATTCAAGGTGTTCCATGGCAAAGATGACCCAAAAGTGGGAGACTGTTCACACTGGTTCAAGATGGTTCCAGGGGCTCCCACCCGGCGTTCCAGGGTTCTCCAAAAATGCAGGGTGAAGTTTAAGGTAGAACTCT
This sequence comes from Natrix helvetica, assembly GCF_964273705.1. Lineage (NCBI taxonomy): Eukaryota > Metazoa > Chordata > Lepidosauria > Squamata > Natricidae > Natrix > Natrix helvetica. Next base: position 133,871,655 of record NC_138554.1, on the reverse strand, counting down.
CTAGAAATTCACCAAACTTCCCCAAAGGTCCACAGAGACTTATAGTGAGCATTTGGCGCCCCCCTGCTGGCGTCGACAAGGCCCGGGGGGGGGTCATAGGGGCATTGGGAGCAGCCAGGATATGATGGAAAACGACAGGAGTCCAGGCAATGGCGACCTTTCTTTCCCTCACCCGCCGCCATAGCCGCCTCCAATTGGTCTCTCCCTGCTAACTCACCGCCTCCTAGCCATGTCTTGTTCTCCTCCCCGGTCTTTTGTTCTTCTGATCTTATTATCAAGGTCCTTTTGTTCTTCTGATCTTATTATCAAGGTCTTTTTGCCGCCAGCAGCAATGCAAACCTCGTAACTTGCGCCTCACACCCATCTGTCCTGGTTTGTTGTTCTCCTCCCCGGTGCCTTGTTGTCCTTGCCAGTGACTTTCACCGTTCGCGCCAGCGCAATCCGCAGTCCACAACGCGCTACGCTGCGCTGCGCTCCGTGCCGCTGTTGCCGCCATTACAGCCCAGCCTTCTCCTCACTCAAACAGCCTTCCTTCCTTTTCCGCGTTCTCCGCCGAACTCCATACTCCCCCGGCCACCCTGGCAGCCCGAAACGGTCTCAAATCAAGCCAGGGTGGACGGGCTATCAGACTCTCGGGCCTCCGATGACATGGGGCCCGGTAGCAGTCCTTAACCCATCGGGAGCTCCGTGGCGTTTTCCGGAGCTCAAGAGGCGACCGCCATCACCGGAAGCTCCTCCTCCTTTAAATCATGTCAAATGTAGCTTTGTCTTAACCATATTTATTTTATCTGCCTCTGGCTTCCTTTTGGCGTGTGGCCATTTAAAAAACAAGCATAACACTTACCCTGAAGAAGATTGCATATTCCTTCAGTATACCTATGAGCCTTTAGAAAACTCAGATTTTTCTGAATAAATATACATTGAATCTTGGATACTGGAAAAATGCAATATCAAAACCATAAACCTTTAAAAAAAGAAAATAAACAGCAGCAGCGAATTGTATACCTATAAAACTGGTCTGCTTCTAATTCTTACTGTGACTTGCTATTCAACTTGCAGAAAAAAATAAAGATTTTAAAAACATGTTTACAAGCATTAAAGAGCAATAGAAAAGGATTGTGTTGGGAAACAGTAGCTCAAAATTAGTTAAAATATCATGAAATAAATGTCTTAATAAAATAATATTTGTTTTTTAGCAGAATGCTGTCTGGCTCAGTCACTGGGACGAGGACTTTTGTCTTCCGTGTGTTCGGATTTGTGCTTGAGCCCTTCCTCGGGGAACTTCTCTCTGGAAGCATGAGTCCGAAAGCTTGGAAGAGTAAACCTCTTCCCAGTGACAGACCCAGATTGTATCCTGTAACATTATCCTAGGAGATGTATATTTGCCTTCATTCATAAAAGGCATTTTTAGCTCTTGCAATAAGCACTAACAAAAGTTGTTAAGAGGACAAAAGTGTTCATTTCAAAAACATTTATTTTGTCAGCACTTAGAAACACTTCCCAGCATAAGGGAAAGAAGCGAAATAGCTAAGCTTCTTGGTGGAAGACTGGATGTTTGAAACTTCCTCTCCCAGAATCCTCCCAGGTTTTCACATCCTGAATTTATCTCCTGCTCCAATATAGCAACTTGATACTTTCCACTATCACTTACCAATCTTCTGAGATGGCTTCATCTAGCATCTACCTTTCTAAATCTGATGCTTGAGTGCATAAGGTTCTCACAACTTATAGATAGTAAAATATTAAAAATACAAATAGTGAAATAATATCAATACAATCTCTTCTCCCCCAGCTTCTATACTTCTGTGTTAGTTTTTAAAATCAATTTTTCCCATTTATACCAGAGAGAGAAACTAGGATTATTTGACTCTGTATCTTAGAGCCATGTTGTTTCTCTCTATTATATGAGAAGATCTCCTTGCGAAATCGTTTCAGTGCTTACTCCACATTCATTCAAGTGAAACATCTCTCTTTTTCCTGTGGCTTCGGTGGGAGGGGCTACAATAGGGTTTGTTACAGCCTGATTGGTCCAGTGACTAAGGGATTTTTCTTAAATACTCCCTTTCCCTCTTGGCTCCCAGTTTCCTCAGTCTTTGGTCCAAGAACTAGCTGTGGCTCCTGTGAGGTAGTTTAATCATTAATATTGGATAAATTGGATTAATTGGAAATTCTAAAAATTATTACAATGTAAAAGCAAATTTCAAAGAGACTCCTGCCTCGCAAAAAAAGGGAGCTGGGGGCTCGCCTCCAGGCTCCGGGGGCTCCCTGAGAGCTGTTGGCTTCTCCAGAGCGCTGCAGAGACCGTTTAACTCAAACCTAAAGGGGATGAAAGCATCTTGATCAGCTATTTAGCGCCGCTGACGCCGAGCCCTTGCCATGGCTTCAGAGACCTGCCGGAGCTCTTGCTGCAGCTTCAAAGCCAAGCCAAGGTCTGCTACTTTGCAGAGGGAGTGCCGATCAGATCGCCAGCCAGCGCAGTGCATAGCTGCCCCATCGAGAAGCAGCTGGCGCAAAAGAAAAACAAAAAAGGAGTCTCTAGCTTGGCTCGTCGTGAAGCTAAACCCCTCAGGGCCATTTCCATTGATCGCCTGATTCTACATCCACGAGGTGCAGTGGCCATTTTTGGTGCGACCTCGTGGGCAGCGGTCTCTTGCTGCGTGTCCCAACTGCAGCAGCAGACTAAGGGAAGCGAAAGCTACAGGGCAGAGGCAGTGGCGTAGCGTGGGTTGTCAGCACCCGGGGCAAGGCAAGTAATTTGCGCCCCCTAAGATGTTGCGCCCGGTGCGGCCGGCCCCCCCTGCACCCCCCACGCTACACCACTGCCCCCCTGCTGCACTGGGCAGGGTCATCCCAGGAGCTTCCGGTGCTGAGACGGGCCAGTCTGACGCCCCAACCACTGGGCCACACTGCCTGCCCTCTTCCCCTCGGCCGCTTCCTTGGCCTGACAAAGGGAGGGAGGGAGGGAAGGAGGAGACGCCCCGCCTGGAGCCTCCCGGGGCGAACCCCCTCCGCCCCTCGGCCTTTCCTCCCAAAGGGACCGGGGTGTGTGTGCATGGGGCTGGCCTGTGCGGAAGTGGGAGGCGGCGGAGGGAAGAGCATGGCGGAGCAAGAGCCCAAGCCTCTGCGCCTGAAGCGGCTGCACGGCGGCTTCTTCGCGGTGCCTCCCGCACACCGGGTGAGCGGACTCCGACTGCCAGGGTGCCCTTCACGCTCCCCCGGCGGCCAGGCGGGCTGGGTTGTGTAGTCCGTGCTCACCTGCCGGGCGCCGGTGCTGCATCCAGGCAGGAGCTGCTCCCCCAGCCCACCCCGACACACACACACCGGCTGCTTCCCCCCCCCCGTGCCCCCAAGCCGCAGAAACGGCCTTCTCACCAGCTCTCCTTCCAGCTGGGAAGTTGCCGGAGCGTCAAGGAGTTCGAGAAGCTGAAACAGATCGGAAAAGGGACCTATGGCATCGTCAGAGCTGCGAGTGCGAGCGCGCCCCCCCCAGATGTTGCGCCCGGTGCGGCTGGCCCCCCCTGCACCCCCCACGCTACGCCACTGGGCAGAGGCATGCCAGGCTTCACGAAGCAAATTGCAGCAAGACAGAGATCGAGACCGACAGTCGCCCTCCAGACACGTGAGTGAGGCATGGCCTTCACAGCTTCGGATGTGCAAGGAGAGGGGGTGGAGGAGGCCCAGAGCAGGCTTAGACCCAGGGAGGCGGCCTCCAGGCCTACAGCAGATCAGCGCCCTTCCAGAGCTGCTGCTAGAGATGAATCCAGGAAGCAAAAAGCCTTGGAGAAACAGGTAGCCAGGGCAGAAAGACTAGCTCAGGCGACTAGGCCGGAATCCCCCAGCAGATCCAGGTCTCCGATTGGGGCCTGTTCTCACACATCTGGTTCACCCCCCCAGGGGCTTCAGCCCTTCTTCACCTTCTCTCTCTCCTGCAAGACCCAGAAGGGAGGTGACCTCCCCTTCTCCACCCATCTCACCTAGAACATACAGGGAAGGGGTGGATGATCCAGGTGAGGTGGGCTCTGCTAGCAGCCCAACTAGCCCCATGAGGGCTCCCATCTCGAGGCCCATCCAAGGAAGATTTAGAAGATTTAGACCAGTTGCCAGACAACATTAGAAGACTGATCTCTACAGCTATATATAGAGGCATTTCCTCGGGCCTAGCCCAAAGAGAAAATTCATCTCAAGGGAGATCTAGGCCCATGACGGTTTCCAGGCACAGATCCCCCTCCTCCTCCAGGGGACACAATAATCCCAGACTCCCTTCTCCTTCTGTGGTCAATGAGGGGTCCTTTTTGGGGTAGGTGACTCACCCAGACTTGGGGTTCTCAGAGGATGAGGATACCATACCCCCAGAGGCTCCAGCATTCCCGGGGCTTTTTCCTCCTCCCACCTTCAAGCCTATGTTGCACAAGGCCAAAAAGACCACTCAAATTGGCACGGGGGCTCCACCAGTCTCCCAACACAGGGATCCTAACCTGGGCATGTTTATAAATCCCAATATAGACAAAGAGGAGGTTCCTGCTCCTCCCCTCTTCCTAGAGGTGGTGCAGAGTCAGTGGGCCAGGGCCTCACCCTTGCCTAATCCTGGTGGCAATGACAAACGTTATTACAATATGGAGCAGGCCTTTGCTCGGGCCCTACAACTCCCCACTGTAGATGCCCTGGTTGCCCTGTTGGCCAATGCGTCCATGGTTGTCTCGGGGGACGTGGCCGACAAGCTGAAGCCAGAGGACAAGCGTGCGGAACTTACTCTTCGTAAGAAGTTCAACGCTTCTGCCTGGGCCATTAAAGCAGCCGCGGCAGCTTCCTACTTTAACCACATGACCTCTAGTACCAAGAAGTCAGACATTCGTCCGTCTTCATACCGGAGGCCTTCATCCTTCAGGTCTTCTGACCAGGATTACCGACAGCAATGGTACGTTCCCTATAGGTATGATAGGCAGAGCCGGCAGCCGTTCTATCAAGATAGGAATAGGTTCCAGAGCCAATCCAAAATGGCCCTTTCGCAGGCGGGCAGGGGGCAGCCGTCCCTTCTGCAGGGGGAAATGATTCCAACCCAAGTCTACCCATAGGCAGCCGTCTGGCATCCTTCACAGATCAGTGGGATCAGATAACATCAGATGTCTGGGTCAGGTCAACAGTCAGAGAGGGCCTCGGGCTGGAGTTCCTTGCCCCTCCCCGATGCTCTTCAGGACTAGAGGCACTGCCTGATGCTCCTGGCAATCCAGCACCTGCTGGACATTCGGGCAGTCGAACCGGTCCCTCCGGGGAAGTGGGGACAAGGCATGTACTCAAACCTCTTTGTAGTCCCGAAGAGCTCCGGGGAATGGAGAGCAATTCTGGATTTGAAGCGTCTGAATTCTTTCCTGGTCTACCGGCGCTTCAAGATGTCCTCCCTCAAATCCATATTACTGGGAATCAGACAGGGTGGCTTTATGGCATCAATAGATCTAGCAGAGGCATACTTACACATTCGGCCTACTCACCGCAAATTCCTCCATTTCTCCCACGGGGGTCGACATTTTCAGTACAGGGCACTTCCCTTCGGCCTGGCCTCTACTCCCCACAGTTCACGAAGGTCCTGGCGGTGATGGTGGCTCACCTGCAATCCAGGCTGGTGAGACTCCATTGTTACCTCGACGACGTGCTCGTTCTCGCCCAATCCCGAATGCAAGCGATTTGGGATTTACAGATTACCATCCAGACACTGCAATCCCTGGGGTTCTCTATCAATTTCCCCAAGAGCCATCTCTCGCCATCAACAAGAATCCTCCATTTAGGCACAGTGATAGACTCAAGAACAGGGCTAGTTCGTCTTTCATCAGAATGTCTAACAAGTCTGCAAACTCTAGCACGACACGTCCACGCAAGTCGGTCCGCTTACATCCTGACCTTGGTGCGATTATTGGGCAAGATGGTGTCGTGCATAGGGATTGTTCCGTGGGCCCAACTGCACTCCAGAACACTTCAGTGGACCCTCATTCCATTCCAGCGACAGCGATTGAGCAACTGTCTGCGTCCCATTCGACTCACGCCGGACATCTGCTGGTCTCTGAGGTGGTGGTTGTCCCCGTCTTTGAACCGCGGGACTGAATTCTGGGAACCACGTGGCATATCCATCATGACGGATGCCAGCCTCTTCAGCTGGGGAGCAGTGATGGAGTCCAGCCTGGCCCAGGGATGATGGTCCAAATCCGACCTGCACCACAATATCAATTGGCTGGAACTGAAGGCGGCCCCCTAGCCTTTCTTCACTTTTGAGTCTCGATAGCCAATCAGCATGTCCTCCTCTTGATGGACGATGTTGCAGCAAAGGCCCACATAAATCGTCAAGGGGGGACCCACTCCATGAGCCTGTGGCAGGAGGCTTGAAAGCTAGGTCGGTGGATGGAGAAGAATTTGGCATCAATCCTGTCGAACCACATCTCAGGCGTTGCCAATCACCAGGCAGATTGGCTGAGCTGGACGACAGTGGATCAGGGCAAGTGGCAGCTGGAACCGGAGATGTTCCACAGGATCTGCCTCAGATTCGGTGATCCAATGGTGGACTTGTTCGCCAGCCCGAGCAACGCTCAGCTTCCCCACTTCTTTTCCTGCTTTCCTGCATGCAACGTGGAGGACACGGATGCTCTCAGGAGCCCGTGGCCCCCTGGCCTTTTTAATGTCTTTCCTCCCCTTCCCCTCATCCAGGGAACCTTGAGGAAAATAGTGTTAGAGGGGGCCCATGTCATCCAGTGGCCCCGTTTTGGCCAAGGCGTCCTTGGTTCGCGGACCTTGTCCAGCTATCTGTGTTCCCACCCTGGAGGCTTCCCAGGGAGGAGGTCACTCTGTGCCAGGGGATCCTGAGACATCTGGAGCCCCAGTGGGTCCAGCTGACCACCTGGCACTTGAGCGGCGCCTCCTGAGGGACACGAACCTGTCTTCCAAGGTTATCTCCACTATTGAGGCATTCAGGCACCCCTCAACCACTCGCATTTATAATTCAACATGGTCCACCTTTGTGTCCTGGTGTGGGAGGTTCCAGATACCCCTGGCTTCTACCTCGGTCGCTCAGGTCCTCGAATTCCTACAGCACAGTCTAGACCGCGGCCTGTCTCATAACACCTTACGGAGGCAGGCAGCTGCCCTTTCCTCAGTCTTGGCGGGGGAGGGGCACTGATCGTTAACTCAGTCGCCATTAGTGAAATGCTTCCTTAAGGGTGCGGCAAACCTGTGCTCCCCCTGGTTCATAGGTTCCCCACGTGGGATCTGTCCCTGGTTCTTAGAGCCCTAACAGGGCCCCCCTTCGAACCTCTGAGAACCGTACACCTTAGATTCCTTAACCTGAAGGTAGTTTTCCTTGTCGCCGTCACTTCGGCAAGACGCATTTCCAAGTTGGGCGCCCTGTTGTCCAAGGAGGACTTGTGTCAGTTCCACCAAGACAGAGTTGTCCTGAGGCTAGATCCAACTTTCCTACCTAAGGTCAATTCCATATTTCATAGGTCACAGGAGGTCATCCTGCCCAACTTCTGCCCCTCCCCTGCCCACAAGAGGGAGGTCCGTTGGCATTGCCTAGATGTCCGTCGCACTCTTCGCATTTACCTCAGGTGCACATCCCCCTTCAGGCAGTCAGAGGCCCTGTTCTTGTCCTTCCTCTAGGGGCTAGGTTATCTTCCGCCACTATAGGTAGGTGGGTGCGGCAAGCCATTACGGAGGCCTATCAAGCAGTTCACCAGGTTCCACCACAGGGAATCACAGCCCTCTCCACCAAGAGTGCGACTACCACGGGCGCCTGGGCTACCAGGGCTCCGCTGAAGGATATTTGAAGGGCGGCCACCTGGGCCTCCCTTTCCCCCTTTATCCGACATTACCGTCTGGATCGTTTTGCTTCGGTGGATGCGGCCTTCGGCCGTAGAGTGCTCCAACAGGTGGTGACCCCCCCTCCCCCGAAGCATATGACCTGCCCTGGGACTTAGCTTGGGTATGTCCCTGTTGTAGCCCCTCCTGCCAAAGCCACAGGAAAAACAGTGTTGGTCCTTACCTGAACGCTTCTTTTATGTGGTGAAGGTGGGAGGGGCTACTTTCCCACCCTGGGTTATATTAAAGGGTCGGGGTGGTCGGTGTTCTTCGCAATGGATGTGGTGTTGTTTCCTTATATATTGCTATCAGCTTCTTCCATTCGACCTTGGAAACTGGGAGCCAGGAGGGAAAGGAAGTACTTAAGAAAAATCCCTCAGTCTCTGGACCAATCAGGCTGTAACAAACCCTGTTATAGCCCCTCCCGCCTTCACCACATAAAAGAAGCGTTCAGGTAAGGACCAATGCTCTCTCTCTCTCTCTCTCTATCTTGTTGTTTCATGTTGTAATGGCCTGGGAGGTGGGTGGGGCTCGTTTGTTGACTAGGGCTGGTTTCCAGATGTCTGGTAGGTGGGAGGTATCGTCGTGTTTATTCATGTTGTGGGGGTGTTTCTCTATTTCAATAGCTTCCATAATTATTCTCTTGTTGAAGTGTTCTGTTTTGGAGATTAACCTGGTTCCTCCAAAATTAATTTCATGTCTTGTAGCTTTAAGGTGCTGGAAAAGGGTGGAATTTTTTTCTTTTTTTCTTACTGCGTTCTTGTGTTCTGCGATGCATGCATTTATTCTCCTGTTCGTTTGTCCTATGTATGTTGTAAGGCAGATTTTGCCTGGTATTTCGTAGACTCCTTGGTTTTGTAGCTGGATTTTGTCTTTTTAAGATGTTGGCTATTTTTTGATCAGTGTTGAAGGCTGCCTTGAAATTGTGTTTATGGAGAATTTTGCTGATTTTATCTATGGTGCCTTTGATGTAAGGGAGGAAAGCGATGCCGTTGTTCTGTTCTGTGTCTTGGTTTTTTTGGGGGGGTCTCCCTTTGGATTAGGTTGGTAATTGTTTTTCTTTGGAATCCGTTGGGGATTAATACGTTTGTGAGAGTGTGTAATTTAGTTTTCAGGTGGTCTTTGTCAGCTAGGCGTTTGATTCTGGAGATGAGGGTCTTGGCTACAGAGTTGATTTGTGCATGGTGCAAATAAGCCCCACCCACCACCCAGGCCATTACAACACAAAACAACAACGGACCCACAGCCAGCACCAATCAGCACCAATCTACCAATCATGATACAGCCGCACATCCAATCAATCCACTTACTGAAACAACGCCAGCACTCCACATACCCCCACCAAGATTTATAGAAAGATGGCAGCTCCAGCCATGCTTTAAGCCAAAAACACCAGCCTGAGGATGGCAAGTGAGACCATATGGGAGGAAGGTCACTACTCCCTCATTTCTGTCCTTCGGCTTATCACAGAAGACCATGCAGGCAGAAAACCATATTTTTATTTTTAATATCAACTAATATTTAATATCAACTAATATTTAATATCAACTGATAAGGAGATGAGCCTGTGGCTTAGTGGCTAAGACTTCTGCCTAAGATATAATACAGCCCAGGTTCGAATCCCAGTAAGGGTATGGCTAGCTGATGAGAGCTAACTAGCTCGAAATAGATCTATACTAGTCTCCCTTTATTTATTTATCAGTACAAATATAACACACACACACACACACACACACACACACACATATAGTTCATTTCTATGAAACCGTTTTTACTTTATTTTTTAAAAAAAGTTTTTGTAATCAAATATTGTTTATACCCTGTTTCCCTGAAAATAAGCCCTCCCCGAAAATATTGCAACACAGCAGCATGCTCGCCGCTTCCTACACCTCACAAATAATAAGCCTCCCTGCAAATAAGGCCAAGTGCTTATTTCAGGGGTCAAAAGAAAATAAGACCCTGTCTTATTGTCAGGGAAACACGGTAATTTTTGTTTCAATAAATAAAGATTACAGCTCAATTAAGGGAAAAAAAAAAGAGTTATTGCTCCTGATTCTACAACCAGCAAGCAAAGGTTGACTATATTTTGTCTTTCATCAGGGCAAAATAGTCATGCACAATTCTCAGCCACACTCCCACTAGCCAACATAGAATCTTGGTGTTTGTAATGTATTCTTGAAATTCAACATCAGGAAAGCACAATTAAGAATGTTTACAAAATCCTTTTAAAGTTCAACAAGCCCAAATGAACATGTATGAATTACATTTTAAATACAACCTGAATATTAAAAATAAAAAGTTCAACAAATTAACCCGAACTAGCTTTGAGGTTTCCCATGCTTATACGCATCCTAAAGCTCAACAGGTGGACCTAGAAGCATCTATATAGTAAATATGCACATCAAAGCTCAACACACCAGCAAATCATCATCATACTCAAAATTGTTGCAATTTACTAGATTTGTGCAGGGTATGGATGCAAAGTAGAAAGGTGCTTGCAGTACAGCATGGTATTCTTGTTGAACCTATTGAAACTCAAGCAAGCTGCTGGATATAGAGAGCTGCTGTACAAGAAAACACATTTCAATTAAGGAAATGTTAAGAAGGCTCCAACAGCTGTAAGGAGGTGACCCATCCTGGATCTGAAGCACCATTTTTTACTTCGGATCTAAATATGACATACAGGTAGTCCTTGACTTCCAACCACAATTGGGACTAGAGTTTCTGTTGCTAAGCAAAGTGATTGGTAAGGAATCACGTCCAATTTTATGACCCATTTTGTCATAATTGTTAAATGAATCACTGCAGTTATTAAGTGAATCATATCAGCATCCAGGTGGGTGGGTGGAACCTCCCGCCGTCACCACTACCGGTTGGCCCGATCCAGGTTGAACCAAGAGCAACCGACATCTGTTTTGTAGGCCCCATTGGTGCAAATTAAACCCAAGGATTCTTCTTCTATGATTCCCCAGAAATCTGTCTGAACGCCATTGTTTTATTGATCATCTTCCATCATTTTGACTCCTAGTGACCATAGTATTAAATTTTTTAAACAAGGATCTAAAACACAGGTGTCAAACTCAAGTGTCATGTGACATCATGTGATGTATTGTGACATTTTTTGCCTTTGCAGAGCCGGGGTGGGTGTGGCCTGTGTGTGATGCATCTGACCCATGGGCTGCCAGTTTGACACCCCTGATATATATATATATAACCCAAACCTGAACTTTCAGGACTTCCAATGGTGTCCCATCATCACCATAATTGAGTCCATCACGCTGGCTTCTGTTTGCTGCCTTCTCTTTCCTTCCAACTTTCCTAGCATTAAAGTCATCTTCAGAGAACTGGACTTTGCATAATGATTAGGCTAATTGGGGGCCTGGTTATTTGCAACTAAATGAGAACTCTGGGTTAATATTTTCAATGATACATTAGTTAGTTTTCTTGGCTACCCATGGACTTCTGACTCACTGACTCCTGACTACCTCAGTGGTCTTCTGAAGCTTAAAGACTTCAGTAGTCTTCCTATGGTATCTATCTTCGTATCTAAAAATCTATTAATTTCCAAAAATGCCTTCAAAAATGTAAATATGTCTCTTTTTCCTGTCTTGATGCTTTCTCATTCTTTTTAATTTTTGCAGATCTATTCCTACTGATCTATTAACTCCCAAAGGAGTTAATATGTCTCTTTGATTAATTTCCCTCTAATCTATGACCCAACTTAAAGACTGAGCTGCATAACAAGGCCTTAACCTGTTTTCATCCTGTCTCAGAATTTGCAAGGGGGGAAAAAAAATCAATGGGCACTACTTAAAGCAATGGATGCATTTACAAAAAAAGTTCTCAAGCTGGAACAAATAACATCTCGGCATTTGAACTTTTATTAAAAGTGTTTCTGATAAATATGGACAGTTTCTCCCTGAAATGCAGAGATGATCTTAGAAAAGAAATCCAACATTGCTTCATCAGGATTGAATGTGGGTCAGACAAGAAGAGAAATTAATTTGTTCAGTTTTGTTCCTTCCCCACTCCAATGCTCCTGTGAGCCTTGAAAGTCTGCATGATTATATTAGATCCAAATTTCATAGCATCTACAAGAGGGAATTAACTGAGCTCATGAATGTCCTTTTCTGGAAATGATCATAGCGCCTGCCTATCTCCAGTTTCTGGCCTAGGAAACATGGAAGATAATCTACAACAGGGGTCTCCAACCTTGGCAACTTTAAGCTTGGCGGACTTCAATTCCCAGAATTGAAATCTGGCTGGGGAATTCTGGGAATTGGTCTTCCAGGCTTAAAGTTGCCAAGGTTGGAGACCCCTGATCTAGAAGGGAGAGACTTGTTCCACTGGACTTGCTCCATCTACTCATAAATTCTTAACCTGGATAAGTAAGTTATCCCATTCCAATATTCATTGGTTATCCATGTTGATGGCATCTCCTACAAAAGAGATTGACTTTTGCATCTAGTGAATCAGCTCACTGAAAACTGAGTGTTTTAAACAAAAAAAATTAATAAATATGCAACTTTGCTCCAGCATGTAACACTGTGTGTGGCCCCTAATTCAAATTTCCTCTTGGGAGCTTTGTAAACGTCACTGTTAAATTGTATATTTAGATTAATTAGGATACTCTCCATTTTATTTCTCAATCCCCTTTTCCCTTCTTTGCATTTCAAAGGGAATCTTTGCACATTGTGGACCACCCCAGTTGTGCAACATTGACTGGCAAGACAACACAATTCTGGATTTTTCCCTGATTGCCCCTTGAAATCATCCAATCCATTGGAATGTTTAACTTTCATTTCTGCCTTGCAGTATCTTGTTAATAATATCAATATATGAACAGTGAAATAGTATAAAACACTTTCTCTGATTATGGAGAATAGTTGGGAACGTTTTCTGTTGGTAGTTGCAAAGAGTACCAATGCAAATTCTTCAAGTGAGTAAAGCTGAGACCAGGTAAGAGGCAAATCTACCAAATAATAGATCATGGGAATAATTCATGTTTACCTGACAAGAACTCCAAAGCTTAGATTCAGTTGATGTAGGAATTTTAATGTAAACCTGATAATTTAAGAAAAGAATCACTCCATTGAGGCAGTTCTATAACAAGTGTTAAGTGCTTACTATTTCCTTTAGAACAGACTTAGTAGTTAAAACAGTATTTGTCAACCTTAGCAGCTTGAAGGTGTGTGGACTTCAATTTCCAGGATTTCCCAGTGGGGAATTCTGAGGATTGAAGTCTACACATCTTTGTACTGCCAAGGTGGACAAATAGAAAGAAATACTGAAAAGATTGTTTCTCACATAGTCTGTTTCCACTTAAACTTCCTATCCTGGAATAGCTAAATATCTTCAGAAGAAAGTCCATAATGTTAGATCGGGTAATGCATAGGCAGACACAGGCTAACAGTGCAACAGCTCTTTATTAACGATAACAAGTGTGAACAATCCAGCAAAGCATGGGTCTGACAGTAGCCCTTTTATAGGGAGCTGTCACACCTCTCAACCAATAGAATCAAACCTCTGTTCCCACCGGAACAGAGGACCTTGGTGGAAACCATAGTTGCTATTGTAGATATCTAACACAGAGTATCATTAAATATAGTGCCACCTAATAGTTTGGCCTTTCAGTCTCCAAATTCCGCAGCTAAACTGAGGCATACTGGATCTCACTGCAGAAATGCAAAGATCCACTAGACAGCAATAAAGATCTATAGAAACACTCTGCTGCCATCTAGCGTTTCTTCACATTTCTGCAAGCCAATTAGGGATACCTTTCAGAGGTGGGTTGCTCCTGGTTCGGCCCGGTTCGACTGAAGCGATAGTGGAATTCAGGCCTGGGTCGCAGAACCGGCAGCGACCCTGGCCTCCACACACCCCAAGCTGGTTTCCTTGCCGCACCACTGCCATTTTGAATTTTAGTCACTGTGCGTGCTCAGTTCATTGTAAATTGTTCTGCACATGCACGAAGAACAATTTACACTGAAAAGTAAACACATGCACGGCATGCGCCTGATGCATGCAGGTTGCGAACGTGTAGTAAAATCAGCAGCAGCCCACCCCTGATACCTTTAATGTAAAGCAGACTCATTGAAATTGTTGGGTCATGGGGAGGGGGGGGAGGGAATAAATAAATAAATAAATAAATATTTATTTCTTAGCCGCACCCTCTCCCGAAAGACTCGGGGCGGCGTACAATAAAACATATGAAATAAATATATAGACAAGACATACATATAACAAAGACATATACCAAGACATGTACAAGGAGGAGGTCGGCTAAATAAAAACAATTAAAATACAATGTTTAAAAACCCCTAAATAATTGAATACAATTAAAATACCCAAATAAAAACCCGTCAGGAACGATATAGTTAGATCAAAGTTGAGCCAGGCCAGCTACTTGGAATAGGTGGGTCTTGAGCTTAATACGAAAGGAGCGGAGGTCAGAGGTATTCCTAATATCCGGAGGGAGGTCATTCCACAGGGCTGGGCCCGCCACAGAGAAGGCTCTATTCCTAGGCGCCGCCCCTCGACACTGTCTGGTGGACAGCACCTGGAGGAGGCCCTCTCTGTGCGAGCGAATTGGTCGCAGGGATGTATGGGGCAGAATACAATCCCGCAAGTAACTAGGTCCTGAGCCATGGAGCGCTTTAAAGATTGTTATCAAAACCTTGAAACGCACCCGATAGACCACAGGAAGCCAGTGCAGCTTGCGCAGGAACGGTGTCACATGGGAGTACCTAGTACTCCCCATAATTACCCGCGCGGCTGCGTTCTGGACCAACTGTAGCCTCCGGGTGCATTTCAAGGCAAGCCCCATGTAGAGAGCGTTACAGTAGTCCAAGCGAGACGTCACCAGCGCATGAGTGACTGTGCGTAAGGCGTCCCGGTCCAGTAGGGGGCGCAATTGGCGCACCAAGCGAACCTGGTGGAACGCCCCCCTTGCCACGGCTGTCACATGGTCATCCATGGACAGCCGGGCATCCAGGAGGACGCCCAAATTGCGCGCCCGCTCCATGGGGGCAAGTTGAATGCCCCCGATGGCCAATGATGGAATTAATTGGCTGAACCGGGGAGCCGGTACCCACAGCCACTCCGTCTTGGAGGGGTTGAGTTTGAGTCGGTTGTCATCCATCCAGATCCGTACGGCTTCCACACACCGGGACATCACTTCGATGGCCTCGTTGGGGTGGTTCGGGGTGGAAAAGTACAGCTGAGTATCATCAGCGTACAGGTGGTATCCCACCCCGAAACCACGGATGATCTCACCCAGCGGCTTCATAT
This sequence comes from Natrix helvetica, assembly GCF_964273705.1. Lineage (NCBI taxonomy): Eukaryota > Metazoa > Chordata > Lepidosauria > Squamata > Natricidae > Natrix > Natrix helvetica. The sequence continues at coordinate 133,856,529 of NC_138554.1, read as the reverse complement.
ATGTGTTGAACAGGAGTGGTGAGAGGACCGACCCCTGTGGTACCCCACAAGTAAGGGGGCGTAGGGTCGACCTCTCCTCCCCTGCCAACACACGCTGCGTCTGGCCAGAAAGGTAGGAGCCGAACCACTGCAAAACGGTGCCCCGGACCCCCAACCCCTCCAGCCGGCGCAGCAGGATACCATGGTCGATGGTATCAAAAGCCGCCGAGAGGTCTAATAGGACCAGGATAGAGGAACAACCTCTATCTCTGGCCCTCCAGAGATCATCCACCAATGCGACCAAGGCCGTCTCCGTGCTGTGACCGGGGCGGAAGCCGGACTGGCGCGGGTCTAGATAATCATTTTCCTCCAGATGCCGTGGAAACTGGTAGGCCACCACACTCTCTACAACCTTCGCCAAAAAGGGAAGGTTGGAGACAGGACGATAATTGGCTAGCTTCAAAGGGTCCAGGGAAGGCTTCTTGAGCAAGGGTCTCACCACCGCCTCTTTCAAGGCGGCCGGGAGAGACCCCTCGCTCAGTGAAGCATTCACTAGGCCCAGGAGCCAGTCTCGTGTAACCTCCCAGGATGCCAGTACAAGCCAGGAGGGGCACGGGTCCAATAAACATGTGGTGGGTCGCAGTCGTCCACGCAATCTGTCCAAATCCTCGATGGCAACCAAGTCAAACTCCTCCCAGGTCGATTCCTCAAGACTCGCCACGGACGTCTCCATTGGACCACTGACAGGGACCCAATCCTTCCGGATTTGAGCGATTTTATCCTGCAGATATTTCCCAAATTCCTCTGCTCTGCCCTGTAGAGGGGCCTCCCGCGGCCTCTGAAACAAGAGGGAGTGGGACACCCGAAACAGGGCGGCAGGGCGGTTCTGGGAATGGGACTCAAGAACATCATTAGTTCCTTGTGCAGCCATAACAGGTGCAGAACTGACCCCCTCCTCTTAAGCTCATATAGCCTATTTTATCTATTCCCAGACAAAGGCCGAGAGTCTGGCGATTCCTGTATAATAGGCAGAATATAATAAAAGTAGTAAACATCTGTAGAGTTTCGCACTCATCCAGGTCATGATTGTCCCAAAGGTGCTTTTTCAGGAGGCAACTGGACTTCCTTGTTTTTTCTTTTGAAGGCTACACTACTCACCCAAGAAGCTTCTTCAGCTCTCACAGGATAGTGGGGAATGGAAGGTGACCCTGAGGATACAGATAAACTTCCAGGTCTTTCAACGACTAACGACCCGCTAAAGGATGCAAATTACCAGCTGTCTGCAAGGAATATATAAATCCTTCCATTCCCCATTATCCTGTCAGAGCTGAAGAAGCTTCTTGGATGAGAAGCAAAACATCTTCAAAAGAAAAAACAAGGAAGTCCAGTTGCCTTCTGAAAAAGTATCTTTTGGATAATAAAGTAGTAACCCTGAACTCTACAAGGATCTGGTTGGTTGTGCCTGACAGAAACAATCTGTAGTAAATGAGTTTCATCTTGATTTCAGTAAACAACATTACAAACTTATTCGTTTGTAAGACAAATCATTGGAAAAATAGTCCTGGATATTTCCATCCCCCTTATGGAATCAGTATATAGTAGATAGTATAGATAGATAGGATAGTAGATAAGGAATCAATATATAAAACATAAACTCTTGCAGACTTGCTTCTGTGGACCTATTTTAAAGTGCTGTTAGAAATGGTTTACAACAATACCAATCAACATGAAAAACACTCATGATTTGTTTTGGAACGTGGCTTTCTGTTGTCATTTAGGCCTCCAAAACAAGTTTATCTGTGACTTCGGGAGGAGGATCAGGCATGCCCATCAAGCCTAATTTCTTCCCAAGAAAGCAAGAACCGTGCTGGTGTAAGACAGCACGAAAACTATCCATGCGTTAACCAACTATCTGAAAAAAAGTTAGCCTGCAGCCATTGGAAAGGCACAGTAGCCTTTGCTTTCTTTATCACATCACATATATTTGTTAGTTCACCAACAAAAGATTGTCACCAATTGTTTCATGAATGGCCATCATTAATAAGTTAGTAACAATGTAAACACAATCATATGTGATTTCTGCATTTTATCCAATTTATGTTTCTACGTTTGCTAAAACACCGACAGTTACATTGTGCACACCTGTTCTGCAGACTTAACTGCAAACATTATTGTTGTTTAATAAGCGTTAGTCCTATTTGTGGTACTAGGAATGAAGGCAAGTTAACTTCTCTTGTATTCAAAAGACTGCTATAATTTTTTGGACTGATTTTCCTTCCATGCTCTAATGCTTGCAAAAGTTCTGAGCACTACAGGGTTAATTCCCAAATAATTCAGAATGGAAGTAAACTGGCTTAGCAAGTGCTATTTTGGTCCCACACATCATTTATTAGCAGGAAGATTTCTGCTCAAAGCACTCTGGGGACATAAGCTAATTAAATCTTCACATCACCCTGGGGATAAAGCTAATGGCAATTGTCCTTTTTCTAGAGATGGGGAAATTGAGCCCTAAGAAGTAGCAGAAGGCAGCTTGCAATCTGGTGCCTACTAGGGGATCAGGGCCATTAAGTGGATTCCCAAGGCCAGAATGCTACAAATAGTCCTTGACTTACACCCATTCATTTAGTGACCGTTTGAAGTTACCATGGCACTGAAAAAAAGATGGCATAACCATTTTTTACACTTATGATAGTTGCAGCATCCCGATGGACATGGGATCAAATTCCAGGCACTTGGCAACTAGCATATATTTATGGCAGTTGCGGTCTCCCAGGGGTCATATGATCACCTTTGGCTACCTTCTGTCAAGCAAAGTCAACAGGGGAAGCCAGATTTGCTTAATCAGCAAATGATTCACTTAACAAATGCAGTGATTCACTTAGCAACTGTATCAAGAAAGCTCATAAACTGGGGCAAAACTCACTTAGCATCTTGCTTGGCAATGGATATTTTGGGCTCAATTGTGGTTTTAAGTTGAGGATTACCTGTATATGTTTCAATGTGGAATATATTGGCCGATGACCATGGAGATGTTGCTTCTGCTTTGGAGAAGAATTTGATTTAGCCTTTTAGCCATCAAAAGCAGAGATCTCCTATGATCGAGTCTCCAGCAACAGCCTCAAATCCTTTGTTATAACAGCATATATTGAATGGAGCATTCCATTCAAATTGTCAATTTATTTAGGAAACATTTGCAGTTGCAACGGTGCTGAAAGAGGTAGACATATGACTGATCCTCACTCTTATGATCACAGCATCCCCATGGCTACATGATAAAAATTCAGGCCCTTGGCAACTAGCAAGGATTTATTTAGGTATTGATCCTTATTCATTTGTAAAATAAATCACTGAAAAATAGTCCTGGATATTTCCAGCCCCCTTATGGAATTATAGCAGATAAGGAATCAGTATATAAAACATAAACACTTGGAGACTTGCTTTTGTGGATCTATTTTAAAGTGCTGTTAGAAATGGTTTACAACAATACCAATCAACATGAAAAACACACGATTTATTTTGGAACATGGCTTTATGTTTCCTACATGATAAAAATTCAGGCCCTTGGCAACTAGCAAGGATTTATGATGGTTGCAGGATCCTGGGGTCATGTGATCACTATCTGCAACCAACTAGCTTCTGACAAGCCAGAAGCTGGACCCACTTACCGCTGTGCTTCACTTAACGACCACTGATTTGCTTAACCAGGGAAAAAAGTTGTAAAAATCAGGTGTGACTCATAAGTAACCATCTTGCTTAGCAATAGAAGTTCGAATCCCAATTTTGGTTATGTTGTAGATTATCTGTACTGCACTCAAGCTATTTGGAGAAGAACATGCCAATCCCTTTTTTGTTAAGAACAAATTGTGTTATCCAATTTTCCAAAAAATCTTCAGCTAAAACACTTTAAATAATAATAATTGGAATAATCTGATTCAGATTTGCCCATTTCTAAGGCTTATGGTCCAAAATCTGTAATGTCCTAATTTCTTCTTGGAGCAAAATTAAATGGCAGAACTTAGAAATAAGTTTCTTCTTTCCAATTAGCAGAGAGATTCACCCCAAAAGTATCTTACAGCCACCTTACAGCCATAGGAGACAAAGGCAAAAGGCATCCTCAAGGAAAGTGATTTGAATTTTCTGCCTAATTGCAACTTCACAATGGCTGAATGTGTGTTGTAATACTGTGTGCAGGATCTACTAAGTGAGCAAAGATCACAACATGCTGCTTGCTCTAGTAAAATAGCTGGCAATTTAAAACAATCGTTCTGCAGTCTGTTTCCATTACTCAAGATAAAAACATCAACTTAAAGCACATTCACAGTGATAGTGGTCAATTGATGCATTCCCACACACCTCAACAGTCAGCTGTATCAGGATAAGCTTTACAGGAAAGTTTGTCATGACACTTTCAGATCACGCCTTATTTCAGAACACACTGAAAATAATCTTCACAAGAATATGAAGCAAGAAAAGGAAAAAAAAATGTTTCCCAAGAAGTTAAGAGAGTAAATACACATGTAATGCCAAATTAAAATATAATCACCAAAAAGAGTTAATTGCCTACAGAGTAAGAACCAGTCATTAGGGACTTCTCTAGGGTGAGTCAAGATGGCAGTAGAAATATTGCAATTGAAGGCCTGTTTTCTGGAATGCACGTAACCGAGTCTTCAACTGTGTGATTGCGCTCATCTTTTGAACTATAATCCCCTCTCCTGCCTATGAAAGCTCTTGCCAGCTGAAATGATTGAAACCTGGACCAAAAGTACTTGCTCATCGGCAGCCATGCCTTAACCATCTTCCATTTGGATTGCTACAATGCCTTCTATATGGGACTGTCCTTGGAAGACAATTTTGGTAGCTGCAACGGGTGCAGAATGCAGTAACATTTGCAGTTTGGGGTGCCAAGTAACACCACTGCTATGTCAGCTGCATTGACTAGCAGTTGCTTTCCTCAAGGGATGAATGGACACACTCTAATTCCTCTCTCTTAAATGTGGATACCTGATGGGATTTCAGAAGTGTGCCTTCTTTGTGATCACCCTAGCTCTTTGCAACAACTTCCGACCTAAGATCTGAGGGGACCCCAACCTTTTAACCTTCCAGTGAGACCTGTCTCTTCCTTCAAGCACCATAAATGGGCTAAGTCTAGGATGTGGCTTTTGCCAGATGCATTTCTTTTTAGCTAATTATTTTAAGCACTGCTGTGAGCTTCCTAGAGTCACCGTAGGTGAGAGGTAGCCATATAATTCTGTATATCAATCAGTCAATCAATCAATCAAAATCTTCCAGTTTCTTTAAGTCACCACAATATAAAAGAGCAACCAAGATGATAATGGATCTGTAGATTAAATTGTGTGATTGAAAAAGCTAGTCTATCCAAGAGAAGGATTAAGGGTTACACGATAGCTGTCTTCCAGCCTTTGAAGGGCTGTCACAGAAGAGAAGATTGATTTATTCTCTAGGGCACCAGGCCAAAGCCATGGGTGGAATAGGACGAAAGGACAAGAAGTCATGGGTGGAAAATTGTCAATGGGACATACATACAGGTAAGGAGAAAAAATTCTGACCATGAGAGCAATTAATCAGTAGAATACCTTCAAGAAAAGACTGGACAATCATTTGTCCAGGATACAATAAGATATCTTGCCTTGGACAGGGAATTGGATTAGAAGATCTCCAAAGTCCCTTCCTGACCTATGATTCTAAGTTACCTCCGAGAATTTTCTTTTTGACATATACCATCAGAGTTCAGAAATGCCACATTGAATTGTATTATTCTGGGCAACTGACGTAAATCATTGTTAATGTGAAAAGAACTGCAATCCTGAAAGAACTTCAACAAGAGGCACACCTAATTTGCAGTATTTTATTTACAAGTATACATTGAACACAAAGAAACACTGATATTTAAGCCTAGTTAGTAGTGTAACAATATGCTTCATCTGGATGATTATTCTAATCCAATTACATTTAAAAATTAATGCCAATAAATTCTTGGTCATAATATTAAGAAATATATAAATTGAAAATATGATTGCTTAAAATTTGAAAATGAAAATGAAGCCTTTCTGAGTCAGACTTTAACATAATCAGAAGGGAAAAGTCTCAAATTGAGTGTATATAGTTCAAGTTAACAGAATAAAAAGCGTAATTTCACTGTGAGGGGAACAGGCAGTTTGCTTCTTTAGAGAGAAGACATATCCCCACTTTAGAGCCTCCAGTGTGCAATCACATCATTGAGCAGGAAGATTTCCCTTGTGAAGATGCTCCATCAATCTTCTCTGCTTCCAAAATTATCCTCCGGAAAACGTCCACAGCAGTCTGAAAGAAGGAAACAGAAGGAGATCTTCTAAGAACCCAATGCACAATTGTAAGAGTTCCTTCCTTTGTGTTAGAACGATGATTAATACCCAGTGGCAATGCTGGTGGTTAAATGGGATGGATTAGATACTGCACCTGTCCTTTGAGGTTCTGGCAGTGAATTTAGAGAAATGTAATCTTAAATCTATCCAGAAATCATCAAGTTGAGTAAAGCTACACTAAAGAATACAACGGAACAACAACCCAGGAACTATAAATTTTCTATCCAAATACTGGCTTTCTGTGGCCTGATTAAAATAATCCGCCTCTTACTATGTCGTTGCTTTTCATTAGCAGTTTTGCCTCCATTGTTTTTAAAACATACATTGAAATGTATTTGAGGATTGGAACTGAAGAAGAAACAGTTGCCCAGAAAATGCACTAGGAGAAAATATTGGTTCCAATAATTAGTGAATCCCACCCATTAGCAAATCCAATGCCTGCCTCATGTTGCAATAATTATTTGTTAACAAGGTTTAATTTTGAATTGGGTTTCCTGTCTAATTTGTTCCATGGATTCAAATTATCCCTTGGGCATCTTAAAAATGTGATACAACAAGTAATTGAACAGTGTTTTGTTTATGGTCAGATGTGCACAGGGTTTCATGTGACATTTTAAAAACTAAAATGAAATGTTCACCATATCAATGTATTCCTATATATATATAAATGGTCCATAAGGAGCTAGTTAATTTATTTCTCCTGAATATTACTTTAGCACGATCCTAAACTGTATTGACAATTAATCAACATTTTTTCTACACTGATTTCTAACCTGCAAGTCACTTTCTCTTTAGGAAAAAATCTATAGGAACATTGTTTTGATGAATCAAATGATAGCCTCAATGGCTGAAATGGGTAACATATGGTGACTTGTGACAGAAAGAGTCAAAAAATGGCAGTCTTGAATTTTCCCCCTTGAAAAAGGATTATTAGCAAGTTGTAGGAAGAGTGATTTTTGTTTAAGCCTGTTTAGAAAATGTTTCCTTTCTTGAAAGAACTGTAAAAACAAAAGCAATACAGAAGAAAGGACTAACATGAATCACAAAACACATATCGTCAAATTTCTAAAATGGGTTATTCCCTGTGTCTGTTCCAGTTAAACATCTAATGTGGAATAGCATCAGGTTATGAAAGCAACGAAATGAGTGTGTATGAACAGATAAGAATGCTGCTGCAATAAACAAAAAATAATTTAACTACATAGGATATAAATATTTTTTAAAATGTGTGGCATGTATTTATAAATAAAAATAGAAGCAAAATGACCCCCACAAAAATGAAATAAACCACAAATTATTTTACCTTCTGCACATCCATAAACTAATTGACTGGATTGCTGTGCAAAATTGCATGTGGCTGAAAGCTGGTCTGTTGCTATTACTATTTGGTGACATAAAAGCTTTAATAATTATAATATTTTTACAGGATCTTGAGAGTGTTATGTCTCTTTCTTGCTGAATTTCAAAAATGGGATTTGAATATATATATATTTTGTTACCTGGTTTTCTTTAGCAGAAGATTCCAGGAAAGCTGCATTCCATGATTCTGCTAAAGCTTTCCCTTCTTCATAGCTGATCACCCTAGAGCGGAGATGGGAGAAAAAGGCAATTTGTTGGGAGGGACTCATGATAGGGAGAAGACCCATTTGCTCACCCGGAAGTTCAATGGTAGCTTGGCCCTGGAGTCCTGGTGCGTGAGTTTTGTAGCCTTGTGAGAAGGTCGCAAAAGGTGATCATGTGACCCCGGGACAGTGCAAATGTCATAAATATGAGCCAGTTGCCAGGCCATGTGGGTCAACACGGCATGGGAAAAACAATCTGTAGTCGTTTTCATTATAAAGTTATGCAATCCACATATCGCTGGAAAGGGATGGACTCTTATTGTTACAAACGATCCCAATTGTTTGGTAGCAACAACTTAGGCACCATCTCCAGTTGCACATTACAACAGCTTCACAAGCAATTTGCTGGATGTTATTTTTGGAACAGCCAATTGGGCCCATTAGGGAAATGCCATACATTTTGCAGAGTCCTGTACTGATCAGTTCAGAAAGAGTCATTATTTGGGGAATCTTTCTTGTAAAAGAATATTCAGAAATGTGAAGTAACAACAAAAGAATTTGTTATCATAATTAGGAGTTCTGGCTCAAGCATTAAATATTTATTTATTAAATAAATGTATAGACGTAGTCTTTGACTTACAACCATTCATTTAATGACCGTTAATGACAGTTACAATGGCACTGAAAAAAGTGACTTATAACCAGTTTTCGCACTTGCAACTATTTCAATACCCCCATGGGTCATGCGATCAAAATTCAGACATCGGGCAACTGGCTCATATTTATGATGGTTGCAGAGGTCCCAGGGATCATGTGATCACCTTTTGCGACCTTCTGACAAGCAAAATCAATAGGGGAAGACAGATTCACTTAACAACTGTGTTATTAACTTAATTGAAGTGATTCACTTAACAACTCTGGCAAGAAAGGGCATAAAATGAGGCAAAACTCACAAAAAAGTGCTGTCTCACTTAGCAATGGCAATTTTTGGCTCAGTTGTGGTTTAAGTCAACCACAACTGGATAGCTACCCAACTCACATATGTTGGGTAAATAACATTTTTTAAAAAATCTATATTCATCCCCTACAGTACAACAACACAATGAAATCAGCTATTTGATTGGCTCCATTCGGGGTTCCCAGGCCCGCTGACAAGAGCTGGTTTTTAGGGCCTTCTAGAGAGGCAACTGGGTGAGGGCCAACCATGACTTGGGTTAGGGAATATGTTACATAGAGAAGGGGCCACCACTGAGAAGGCTCTTTTTGTGGTCCCGCCAGATGTATACACATCCCTAATTGATAGGATCCATAACAAGCTTTGCCTTCACATCCTGTAGGCCAGGTGGATGTAATAGAGGATAGACAGTCCTTTCAATAGGCCAGACCCACAAGCAAATATAAATATCTCTGACACTAAGCAATTTTTCCAGCTAGCCCAATTTTTCCAGCTATGGTGAGTTCTTAGATGGTTTATGGAACCCAACAAGTCAACTGCAAGAAGTTATGGGAGTTGTATCCCAATGCATTTGGGGAATGTTGGGTTAGAGAAAGCAACTGAGACAGGGAGAAACACTGCAAGTGGTCAATGATAGCTGTATTGCAAGCATCTTGAAAAGCCATGAAACTGGCCAAAATTCTCAATGTAGGTAGTACTGGTAGATGTAGCAGTGGCAACAATGATCCTGGTGCCTAACAATAACCTGAATAGGAAGCGAGGAATGTAAACAACATTTTCAAGAATAATTGTAATGCATGAAATAAGGTGTACATGCATAGAGAAGTAAAAGGCAATAAAACACTGCCAAAAAGAGAAAATAAAACCTCAGAACAATCTGTCTGACAACACAGCTGTCAATGAACTATTGCTCCAGATCTACCCCCGATAATGTAATGAAAAATACTCATTTTCACAACAAGTGCCCATTTTCATCTGCTTGCCCCACACAGAGAGTGCAAGTGGGTGGGCACGCACCAACGTGAATGCCACATGGATTCATTGTAGAACGAGAAAGCAAATCAAGAATTTAGGTAACACTAGATTTCCTACATATCCTGTGAAGATCACTGGGTGAACCTGAACCTCTTATGTGGTCTTAATCTAACCAGCTACATAGGGAGCCTGTGAGATTGAACCTGAATAACCCTAAGACCCTTGGAAAAAGTGATAAATGTAGGATAAATATAGCATGTCCTTGGTGGCCCGCAATTCTTGCCTTCAGCTAAATAGGTCATTGACTGGCCAATCATCCAAGCTTAGTTGGGTTTACAAGCAAATAAAGGCCAGGAAAAAAGGATCAGATGAAAATTTTGTGTCCAAGGTAGAACATTGGAGGGGAAAAAATATGAAGTCCCCTAAATATCGCACTATGTTTTAAGTTTAACATAACTGCAGCAGGACCTTCCTATTTAAAAGGAAATATTCAATACCGTTCCATATGCAGGTCCTTCTTATTCCCAACCAGCATAATGGGAATCCTGTGGAAGAAAAGACATACAACTAATTTCAGAATAGATTCAAATGCTTAGGGAGTAAAACAACTGCAAACAATTTAAAAAATGAAACATGGAATGAAAATGACTATGTTGCTACTTACTGGACTTTTCCCACCATGTCCAGTAACTTGCCATGGATAACTTTAATCACTTCAAAACTGCAAAATAAAAGGATGACATTATATCTGACAATCAAAGTTGTATTTGTAACATTTCTACCCAGTCTACAAATAGTTTTAAATACATCGAATGATTCTATTAAACTCTTAGAGTATCTATTTGCCTAGAAATAAATGTGAAAAATAAAGATGATGGTTGTGTAAAGAATATTCTGTCTTTCCAGAGAGCAAACTGAAACCTTCCAGGGAGATTGGGTCATTTCTGGCAGTGGGTTGTCTGGAGCAGAAAGAGATTTGGTGACCCGGCGCTCCAGTGCCAAATTTCAGACCTGGAAAAAATTAGTCCATACATAATCAGCGAAAACTTGCCAATGATAACATTTTCATAGACATATATTTTGAAATGATCAATTAGTCTTTAGCCCAATTTATTCATGGCTAGAAATGTTAATTGGGCTGCCTATGAATTTGATTTTTTTAAAATGGTAAAATCTCATAACTAAATACAATGATTGCATATTCAAAATAAGGGGTCTGTTTTACATTAATATTATTATTTTTAAAATGTATATGCTGCCCGACTCCCAGAAACTACAAGTTGTTAAAAGCATTAATAAAATTAAAAACCAGTAACAATACAAGAAACATAAAAACAAAGAAAGAAAATTCTGAGAGAGAAAACCCAGATGGAAATAAAAGAAAAGCAGAAAAGGGTAATATTACCAAAATGTAGGACATGTATTTCAGGATAAATGAAAGATTGTATATTTGGCTTTTGATCATTCATTCAACAACCATTCAAAGTTAAGACAGTACTAAAAAGTGTCTTGGGATCAGTTCTTGTACTTAATGGCTGTTGCAGCATCCTCATTGTCACGTTATCAAAATTCATGTGACAAAGTGAATTGTCACATTAAAATAAATTCAAATTTATTTTGGCAGTCCCAATGCATTGGAACTGGCATTTATTTTTGACAGTTGTAGAGTCCTGGGATCATGTGATCCCCATTAGCGACCTTCCAGCTGGCTTCTGACAAGCCAAGTCAGTGGAGGCAGTTTCACTTAACAACTATATGATTCATGGTGATTCACTTAACAACTGTGGCAAAAAAAGGTTATAAAATTGGGTGCAGCTTACTTAACTATATTGTTTAGAGATGGGGTAAGTAATAGAGTACTTACAGATGCTATGAAATAGAAGGAAGTAGTCCAACATTACAAGAACCAGGGTCTGCCACCTAATCTCATGAGATTTCAGTCATTTTAATTCAAAAATGTTAAAAAGCTATGCATATTTTTAGATTTAAAAAAAAATCACAGCATTTTCTGTTAAAAACAGGTTTAAAATTTCTAATTGGATGCAAAATGTCAAAAATTAAAATAAAATAATAGATAAAAGAAAACAACAACAAAAACTCAATGGGCAGACTCGACAAACCATTAGATATTTTTCTGTCATCTGTTTCCTATGTTTCTATGAGAGGATGCCAATCTGTGCCACCCGGAAAGGCTGAGTGGCAGTGGCCGGCAAGCATATAGCAGGTCAAGGCAAGAGCGGGGAGCCCTAAACCCTATCAAGGTCAGTTGGAAAGAGGATATACATACTTGGCCACTTCACACAAGGTCAATCATTGTAGGGGGCAAAACATCCTTATGAAACTAATCTTTGAAATCAATAAACCATAAACAAATCTGTTGAAAGCCACGGAAGAAAGAAAAGGCTTTAATAAAAAAAAAGATCATTTCGCATGTAAGAAGTCTCTCAAAAGTTTTCAGCATATTAATTTGGAAACCGAAGATTACCGCATCACAACTTTTATTAATTCTCCGACTAGCTGCAATGCCAAAAGCCTATTTTAAATGTTTTTAAAAAACAAAAGTAAAAGATTTTCTATCCCCTGCAGCCAAGAACACACACATATGAGAAAGCGATAATTGAGTCCCAGCAAAGGAAATTTCCAGTGTTGGCCTCAGTACCAATTCAGAAGCTGAGGTTATTTTGTCCATTAAGGTTTTGTTCTCTATTGCCCTGTATAAATACATCCTGGGTCACAACTTCCAATAAGGAGGTCTGTCTGAATCTTAACTCTGCTTGCCTGCCTTATTTTATACACACTATCAGGCATATCACGATATAACCTTATATACATGAATGAACTAAAGGCAAAAAAAAATTTTTATATTTAGAGTAACGGGATTTAGCATCTCAAGTTTTAACTGCTTTGAGAAAGCACCAAGGTTTTTACTTCAGGAGGCAAAAAAAAGAACAAATGCCAACTTAGTGGAGAATTCAGTGCTGTACTGAAATAAATTATCACCCCTTGCTTGCTAGGGGAAGTGTGAGAAACAGATCAGAAAGTTCCTTTTCAAGTTCCTGCATAATCATTGGATATTTTTACTTGTTCCATTATTTAATTTTTAAATATGTTATCTAAAATAGTGGATAACCTTGAGACAATTCAGAACTCGTACATATGCAGTTTAGACGTCCCAATGTTTAGACTAGCATTAAAACCATGAAGATCTCAGACGCCCATAAGTTTAAACATGTACTGTAAATCTGATTGTAATTGTACTAACAGTCTTTACTCAACTTATATCCTAACTTTATTAAAAGGTCGCTTTGACATTAGGTAGCACACTCACTGCTCTGACCACATATTTTTTCCTTGTAGCTTCACAGTGGTGAGGAACAGTGGTGAAACTGGCAACTTGAGTGAAAAGCATAAAATACAATTCAGCTCTTCTGTTTTTAAGCCTTCCATTATAGGATGTATTTTAGCTCATGTGCTGTAACTCCTCAATGCATATAAAAGCAACCACAGCCCATAAAACAAATTTTTATTTTTATGGAAAGACTGAAGCACAGATTAAAACAGCTCAAAATCAGACAACAAAGGTATAGTGTACAGTATATAGGAACATAATTTACCTTTTTATTGAAGTGACTGAGTAAACAAGAATGTAGCCATTGATATCTATGGAATAGGTCTGAGGAAATATGGAATATTCATCCTGTTGGAAGAGAAAGCTTCATATTGAAGTTCTGTAGCAACACACACCTTTGATGCTTAAGATTAAACACAATCATCACAACATTGGAACACATACATGAATGTATACAAACTGACATCTTTTCACCACTGTGTCTTATAATCTTTCCAGGCATAGCTGAAAGATTTCAATGCCTGTACAAGGGTCAGCAAGAAATCAGTTGAAAATACAAGGCATGGAAGCAGTATTACTGAAAATGGCATGTCCACATAATCACATTTCTAAACAAATGATTTTGACAAATGCTAAATGGGAATTTGGTAATACTGAACTTTGCATTCCTAAATTGCTATATTAAAATTGAGTTGCAAGAAGACTATTAAAATAAACTATTATGTTACTAGATTTACATTTTATCAATTTTATGTTTTTGCTGTTAAGAATGCGAAATTAGATAAACCACTTTAGTAACTTTGCACATACTCAACTGCATTACAAAGGTTAGACTTAAGACTTCAGTTTATAGCAAAATCCGGAACGGGCATAAATAATATTGCACAAAAGGCTGGACAAAACAATAGTCTAAGTTCCAAAGATCTGAACTTTAATCCTGCTGCTTATTATGAGACATTCCCAAAGTTCTAAAGGTTCTATTTTGGTTGCCTTCCAAGTCAGCCCAAGCACCTTTCAGAGATATTGCCATTTACCATAGCATTTTCTTGATTGCCTGTTGGGGACAGACTTTGCCAATACTACTTATATTATAAGGTTGTAGCAACAGAATCTTGCCACTTTCTTTATCCATCTGAGAATTACAGATGGTCTTGTGTGAGACATTTTCTTAGGTTATGGTTCTCCCCTGCACTTGGGTTGGGCAAATCCTCTGGAATTGACTTCGTAGTGGCTTTTGCTCTTGTTAAAACGGGGAGGACAGAGATGAAGATAAAGTGTGTGAAGAAGGTAACTCTAAAAAGACTGAACCCATTTGATCACTACACAGTTCTACAAGGACATCAACAAATATCTGTGCAATTTGAAGATATTGAACCCAAACTAATACCTGGCCAGCGGTGTCAACCACTTGAAGGTGATATTCTTGTCCATTGACAGTAATCAGCTTTGTGAATGCTGGACAAATAAAAATAAGAATATATTATTGTTTCAGATGCATAGTTCATTAAAATCATGCATTTGATAAAATACAGCATTAGTATTGAAATAAAACTATTTTAGGTATCATGGGAAATGTTATATGTTAATAAACAATCCCCAAAAATGTCAGTTATGATGCCTGAGTGGATTTAAATAATAATAATAATAATAATAATAATAATAATAATAATAATAATAATAATAATAATAATAATAATAATAATACCACCACCTCACGATTTGGAAATTCTAAATTTACCTGACTTGAACATTCTGACTCTACAAAAAACCACCCTACTTGGAACAGCTTATATCCTCCGACGTTACCTTAACAGTTCCTAGGTCCTTGGTTAGGACTCCAGCTGTTGAGCTACCAACCAGCCCCAAAGGATGTGAATCTCATCAAAGATAAATAATAATAATAACAACAAGAACAACCAATAATAATAATAATAATAATAATAATAATAATAATAATAATAATAATAATAATAATAATAATAATGATGTGCTAATAAGAGATTTAATTTTTCCATCAGAATAATTTATTTATTTATATCCTGCCTTTATTAATTTCATAAATAACTCAAAGCAGCAAACATATCCAAACATACCTCCCTTTTCCTATTTTCCTCACATTAAGCCTGTGAGGTGGGGGTTGGGCTGAGAGAAAGAGAGAGAGGGAGGGGCTGACCAAACATGCACAGGCCAAATACAAAACCCAAACCCAATTGGACATTAAAAGTTTGGTTCTAGTATATATGTATTATTTTAATAATAATAATAATAATAATAATAATAATAATAATAATAATAATAATAATAATAAATAATAATAGTTTCCCCAAAATTATAAATTATATTAAAAGTTTGAAAAGTGATGCTAACACAATGTAAGGAAACCACACGGTGCAATATTTCCACTAAAGTACATTCAAGAACATGAAATGAAGGTTATTTAGCTGCATTTGTCTCCATGAAAGACACTCTTGCTTTTTCAGAGGCAGAAAAAGTTACTTTTTACAGTCCATTTGCTTGTACACAACACTTAGAAATTGCAGGCTGCATTGGAAAATTTTATAACTCCTCCTTGTAGGAAGATGCTGGACTTGAGGACTTTATGATTCTTCTCATCTAAGAAATTATAAACAATATTTAACAAAGGGCTGACTCAAGTAATTACATTTTAACTGACTTTAATGCTTTTTTTTACATTTGCAAAATTAAACTAATATCCTTGTTTCTCATATGCTTCTTGCTTTTAAATTTTACTTATCTGCCTTTAAATATATTGTACTTGATTACACATGAATTTAATTTCCTTAACTAATCAGAATCTTTAAAGTTAATTAAGCTTGATAGCAGCAGGTTTCTAGATTTGGAATTCCATTTCATGAATTGTATCTGCTATCATTAAGGCTGCCTGCCCCAATTTAGTACCTGCAGCTTGGCATATCCATCATCTTGTGCTAAAGTGTTTAGCACATGAAAACAACAGAAATTGTTACAGTGAATGGAAGTCAAGAAATGCAGCATTTGAATACAAGACTGACAATGAATGTTCAATGAAGCCAACATCTTGTTAGCGTAAATCAAATTCTATTTTATAAAAAAATATGTTGAAATGATCTGTATAATCTATGTCTTTTTTTTTGTAATGCCTTCCAAATCATTCCAAATATAAACATTAGATATTCTATCAGCAGCAATGTGAGGTGGATAAAATTTCAGAGTGATAAATGCAATACATCTTGCAAAACATTCATTATTGCTGAAGAAATAGCTGCTATACTAAGGCCACCGATCTAAGCACTTTTATGCAGAGAAGGTCCAGCTGCAAAGCTAACTTGAATCGAAACAGTAGCACTGGGAAATTTTTCTTCCAAGGTCTCAATCATTTATAGTCAAAACAGGAAAATTGAGGGATTTTTCTTCCAAGGTCTCAAACATTTATAGTCAAAACAGGAAAATTGAGGAACTTTTCTACCAAGGTCTCAGAATTTGAGTCAAAACAGGAGCACTGGAGAATTTTTCCACCAAGGTTTCACAAGGTTCCTGGCAATAATACAGTAGACCAGAGGTCTTCAAACTTGGCAACTTTAAGAGTGGTGGACTTCAACTCCCAGAATTCTCCAGCCAGCTCTGCTGGTAGACAGATCATCACACCATATGACAGTTTATCAATTCTGTACTTTGCAACAGACTTCAAATCAAGTTCATCTTTCAACGTTTGAAGGACGCCATGATTACAAAAATGAATTTTAAGCTACCGAACTGAATCTGGTGTATTTCACAATATATATACAGAATGAAGTCTCAAAGATTTTGTGAATATATTTTGAATACAGCCAAACTAGACAACTGGAGAACTTTGTAAATCTCAGACTTGTTTTATAATCCTCACTGAGGACTGAGATTTTACTTTGTTACTTCTAAACATATTTATGATTCACAGACAACAATTATATTTGCAAATGTTTCCAATTCAAACATAAGGGAGGGGAAAACACCCACCAAAAATGCAAAAATTGACCTAGTTCTCTAAAATTACTACAATTAATATTTATTACAGGCCAACACATTGTAGAACTCTTACTTCTCATCTATAATGGAGTGTTAAATATGAGAAATAGTGTTCACACTTATATTTTTGAAATAAGATTAAATAACCTTCAGGAATGCTAACTAAAACCATGTGGCATAGTATTGTCTCTGTGCATACTGTACACACACATACAGTGTAATGTATAATTTTGTGTGTCTGGATATGCACCTGCCTATACAGGGTATATCAAAAGTCAGGTCCCACAGATACCGTATTTTTTGGAGTATAAGACGCACCTTTTTCCTTCAAAGAAGAGGCTGAAAATCTGGGTGCATCTTATACACTGAATACAGCATTTTTTGCCTCCTGAAACCCAGCCTCCTTCACCAAAATGGCTCTGCATGGCCTCTAGGAGCCTTGCAGAGTGCTCGTGGGGGCTGGGGAGGGCAGAAATGGGTGAAAAATGGGCCGTTTTTTGCTCAATTTTGCCCCCCCCCCACGCAGCCCTCAGGAGCACTCTATGAGCTTCCTAAAGGCTATGCATGCCCTTTTTTGAAGAAAAAAAAAAACGGGCCCGTTTTCACAAAAAATGAGCCATTTTTGGGAGGTCTGCAGAGCGCAAAAACTTTTTTTTTCATTTGCCTCTTCAAAACCTTGGTGCGTCTTATACTCCAAAAAATATGGTCATTTATTACATGAATTAAACTATAAATGATTTGGTTGTTATTTGCTTCTAAACACTTCCTTTCTCATTTGACATGTGACCGTTGAACATTCCTAAGTACAATAACATTTTTTCTGAGAAATAAATAAATAAACTGTATTGTGATTGGCCTATGGGGCCTCATTTCCGGTACACTCAGCATGTCAGTGGATGTATTTGTAGATGTGTGGGAATAGACAGCTAGAACTCATTGACATTTAATAAGAAAATCTTCACATAACCTTTTTGAGAGGCAGACAAAGGACAAGATCCAATCTGGGTCAATCACCAGGACTGGAGATTTACTCTTCCAAGTTTTCGGACTCCTGCAGGAACCCATATTCAGGGAACTTCTCTAACTTCTCTTAGAGGCTCCCTGAAGATGGGCTCCAGCAGGAGTCCGAAAGCTCAGAAAAGTAAACCTTTGGTCCCAGTGACTGGCCCAGACTGGATCTTGCAACATGATCCTAGGCCAGGGGTGTCCAAACTTGGGAACTTTAAGACTTGTGGACTTCAACTCCCAGAATTCCCCAGCCAGCCATGGGGAATTCTGGGAGTTGAAGTCCACAAGTCTTAAAGTTCCCAAGTTTGGACACCCCTGGCCTAGGCACATATATTTGCCTTTATTTACAGACAAAGTACCTTAGACACTGCCCAGATATTTCTCTGATGTATTTAGTAATATAAAATTCTAGCGTATTATTGAGGTAGTTTGGGCAAAGACAGGATAAAATGTAATGTAAACAATGTTAAATGATTGAATCTTAAATTGATCCATATTCTGAAAAATAAATAAAAATAATATAAAATATATTACAAAGTAGGAATTCCATAATTAACCGAGCATTGGTTTATCTTATGTATGGATTAAATTGTAAGAATATCTGGAGGTGGCTCCCAGGAAGACTACTGGGTTAGTTAAGATATATATATTTGGTAGCTGTATATTTTATTTTATTTAAAAAATGAAAATAATGATTACACGCCACAAAGTTGGCTATATAAGAAGTATTACCACAATATAGTGTATGTGTATATAATATACGTAGAATATATTTCTGTCTTTATTGAACATTTAACATTAAGATAGCCAAACATTTAGGGGAAAACATTAAAAAAAAAACAAGATACAGAAACTGTGTGAAATAGTTGAGAATTCTTCTGATTGTGCAGAGTTCAGAATTACTTACTGTTCTCTATGGTAGGATCATAGGAATCAACAAATTGGCCTTCCACAAACTGAATGGTCAAAGATGATTTCCCTATGAAGAAAGCAAAGGAAGTATTACAAGTGCTGCACACTATACATTAAGAACATTTTTTTTCAGACAGATTTTTGTTTTTCAGCATCCTGAAAAAAATGGACTGAGATCTGAAAAAATGATAGGAATTTCAGTCCATAAATATTTTCCATTGCTTGATTATGTTTAGCTGAAGTACATAGGAGTGGTTATTTTATGATCCTCAATTCAGATATTCTGAATCTTACCATACTATAAACTATTTATCTAGTTCTATCGATAACAGCCTTCTCCAACTTGTTGTTCCCTCTTTATGCCCAGCAAACATCGCCAGTATTGGCCCTAATAATCTAAAAAAACATTGGGACAGGGAAGCCTTGCCTACATCAACTTTTAAAGCTTTTCTAGATGACTGTCATTCAGCCCTACTTGAAGATGCCACAAACTGAACACAAAGCACTCCTGGATAGCCTTCTTAATATACAAAGTACACCCAGATTGTCCAACAAAATATTCCTGAAACACAGGAGAGGGAAGGCTATCCTAATACCTGCTCCAAGTGAAATCACAACAATTTACATGTCAGATGCTACAGCTTTCAATTCACCACAATTGTTTCTAGAATTATAGAAACTGACTTGCTTGTATTTTTTTGATTGTGGACAACAGATATATTTTAAAACAATATTATTTTGATCATCAACCAGAAATCAAATATTTTTGTGATGAGGAACTGGCTATAATTTCATTCTTTGCTTATGTCTCTATGATTATTAGTTCAATAGACACAGTTCTTAGAGTACAGCATAAGCTGTCCTTTAATTCATAGACTTATTATAATCAAATATTAAACCTATTCTCAAAGTTGAATCCCTGAAAAATAATATTTTGACTAATGTACTTATTGTTGGGCGGCACATAAGTTAATAACAGATTTTAAGCCTCAGAAGCACAATATAATATGAAACAGAATGCCACCCTTAATTTAGACACATGGAAAACTATTTTAAAATTTAACTATATTTTTTCGCCTATACTGCCCAGCTTAATGAAATACCTACTGAATTTCTGCTTGATATGTTTGTCTACAGGCAATATAATTTTTGAACCATGATACGTATTGGGTATTTTCATCTGAGGTTTACATTTTTCTAATTCTAAAGTTATATTTATGTTAGTATTTCACCATAAAGAAAGAGTCATGGTGTAATAAAGACTGAGCTTTCAAATTAACGTGGTCCCTCATATTTCCTCTGTATACAGATATTTTTAAAGGGTTATGCCATAATCACTTTTCTGAGAGATGTTGAATCTACTATAGATCCAGTCTGGTACCCTTCAGATGTGATGGGACTAGAATTTCAAGATTTTCAGACACCAAGGCCAAATTTTGGGGCAGCAGCAGTAACATCACGCCTGGAAGGTACCAAGATAGGAAAACAAGTAATCCTTGCTCACCAACTGCTCTTCTAGCGACTGTTTGAAGTTACAACAACATTGAAAAAGAAGATTTATGATTAGTTTTTGAAGTTCCGCCAGTGCCACCTGACGGACACTTGGTTGAGATTCAGGCACTTGGCAACTGACATGCATTGTACCAACTGCAATCAGTTAAGTGAGAACTTCCTATAGCTGATTGTCAGTCATAATTGGCATCACACTGCAGGTGATCAAAGTGCTTTTAAAAGCAACCTAAAACCAAGAGGCACCAGTCATAGCCAATTTTCAATTAATCGATGTCTGTTCATCTACTGTATGCATTTTCATCCATAGGAACAGTTGACCTTAAAAACATGCTAGGGCACAGGTTCATCAAGGGAGACTTAAAATTAGTCTCTGAACAAATCATATGGAAAGGAAAATCATTGTAATGTTGTAATTCTTTAAAATAGTAAATAGGTTTGGGCGATATGCCCCCTGATAAACTCGATTCTAACTCGATTCCTCCTTCCCAACCTTGTGCAGGAGACAAACTTACAAAATTTACAAGGTTAGGCCTAATCTCCATCCTCAGACCACAGATGTTTAAGCAGCACAAATGAAACACCAAAAGTTCTTCTATTTAAAGGGAATGGGAAGAATCAGGTCAGCTGCCTATCATGGACGCTAACATGAAAGTACTTCCACAGCAAGAACAGGTCAAAGTCATTACGCAAAACACAAACGTGTGTATATTTTTACCCACACTATGATGGATACTAAGATAGTAATAACTACAATAGTATTGTAAATATCCAGAAATATATGTAGCAATAAGTAATGATGGGTATAATAGAAATAAGAACCCTCCCACCCCCACCAGAAAGTATAGATTAATTTACTCATTCTCTTTAGGAAATATTAATATTTCTCATGCACGCTTAGGCAATGAGGATATTGCCCTTACTCTTCACCAACTCTTCTGTCACTCCCAAACAGGGAGAGCTGAGTTAAAAGTTTGCTGGGTACAAAAAGAACTTTCTAGCACTGTTCCTTAATTTCCTTAGTTTAACCTGGCATTAAAAACCTTGTTATCTTGATAAGCTGTCATCATCATCATCATTCCAGTTCTGGTGGTTGCAAACTCTCTTAAATTTGCATGTGATAACTCTAGAACAGTGTTTCTCAAACTTGGCGACTTTAAGTCCTGTGGACTTCAACTCTCAGAATTCCCCAGCCAGCTATGCTGGCTGGGGGATTCTGGGAGTTGAAGTCCACAGGACTTAAAGTCGCCAAGTTTGAGAAACACTGCTCTAGAAGATTGTGACTCGCTGTTCGAAAAGCCTACTCTAGAATATATAGAATACCATTTTAGATTAATATTCAATATATCATTTTCAGTACTAATATTGCTTATTTAAAGAATTCATGGAAACCAAAGAAGAGATTTCACTTACTTAAAAAAAAACACTGACTAGTTTCTTTCTTACCTTGTACAGGGTGGTTTTGTTAGTAAAGGAAGTTCCTGTTTTATCTGAAAGAATGGAAGGAGGAAAAGGGGAGACTGAACAGAAGTAGGCACTACCTATCAGTTTCATTAAAACATGCATAAAGACACAAAATATATTGTACCTTCATTCAAAGAATAGTTTGGCATAAATTTATGTCTGGTTTAATGTTTTGTTTAGACCAGTTTTATTCAAACCCGGCAATGTTAAAATGTATAGATTTCAATTCCCAGAATTTCCCAGACAGCAATTTTGGGAGTTGAAGTCCACAAATCTTAATATTGCTATGTTTGAAAAACACCAGTTTAGACCAATGTTTATGTTGATGAAATATAAAACTCGTTTTTCAAGTGCTATTTCCATCTTCTTCATATGATCATTGATCACATTTATTCTTCACTCAAGTTGTTAGTATTAGGACTTACATTCAAGCAACATACACATTATATGTTATTACATACAGATTCCAAACAGTGTATATGTTAAAATTAGGATCAACATTTTATGCATTAAACCCTACTGGGTATAGGGCCTGAAATATGTTGCAATCACAGTTGTAGAAGAATGCAGCTGTTAGAAAAACTGGATGAGAAAAAGCAATAATGTAGAATCCCTGACAATATATAAGTAGTATTATTCAAAAACAAACAAATCAAATTATAGTAATGTAAAAAGAATATCATCCCAGAAGATGTCAGCTATGTGACATTCATGTTTCATTCTTGCCAACAAAATGTAGGCATGCAGGTTGCACCATCAGCTGCAATTCAGAGCTGACTGAAAGACACTAGAGTAGATTATAATTTTATAAAGTTATAATCAAACAAGATTACTGGCACTATTTTACCTGCCTACTTTTTATTTTGAGTGGGAAGAACAGAATACTGGATCTTTAAGTTGGACATGTTTGCCTGTACCAAATCATTGGCATAGTTTATCTTCATATCAGGCTGCCATCTGTGAGTGAAAACTGGAACAGTCTCAGAAATTACTTTAATTCAAAGTCTTGTAAATAATTTGCCCTAGACTATCCCTATCTACCGGATGTCTTCAAGATATATTGGAATCCTGCCCAAATCTAATGCTCACAAAGCTGCTGGGAATCTTTTTATAAGGCAAACCCTTTTGGATCATAGCACGTGGAGAGAAGGCTATTATACATTTTAGGGATATCTGGAATGATTCATATTATTTTGAAAACAATGGTGGGAAAGAAGGGAGACTATTGAAGCTACACTTTAACTTTAAGTTTGTGTAGCTTAGATAATAGTTATGCCCTTTCCTATTAAATCAGGAATGATTCTCAACATTTCATCTTAATCTCATGAGTTATTCATGCATCCAGTTTTGGTCACCATAATGTTAAAAAAGATGTGGAGACTCTAGAAAGAGTGCAGAGAACAACAACAAAGACATATGAAGAACGGTTGCAGGAACTGAGTATGTCTAGTTTAATAGAAAGAAGGACTAGGGGAGACATGATAGCAGTGTTCCAATATCTCAGGGGTTGCCACAAAGAAGAGGGAGTCAAACTATTCTCCAAGGCACCCGAAAAAGAAGCAATGGGTAGAAATTAATCAAGGAGAGAAGCAACCTAGAACTGAGGAGGAATTTCTTGACAGTGAAAACCATAAACCAATGGAATGGCTTGCCTTCAAAGATTGTGGGTATTTCATCACTGGAGGTTTTTAAAGTATTATACAACAATTGGTTTACAATGGTATAGGGCAGCGATGGCGAACCTTTTTTGGCTCGCGTGCCATAAGGGGAGGAGCGCAGGGGTGTCGTGCATGGTCGTGCACCCATAATGCAATGCGCAACTCCCCCAGTGTGCATGCGCGCATGAGGCACTCCCCCCATTTTTTGCATGATTTTTTCACCCTCCTCAGGCTCCAGAGGCTTTATAGGAGCCCGGGGAGGAAGAAGACAGCCCCCCCCCCAGCTTCAGGGACCTTCAGGAGGCTTCCCTAAAGCCTCCGGAGGACTAAAAACGACCCTATGAGCAAACCAGAAGTCCGTTCCCGAACCACCGGTTTGCCCATAGGGCAGGTGTTATGTGCGCCGGAGGCTTCAGGGAAGCTCCTGAAGCCTCTGGGGTGGGGTGGGGCTCTTTTTGCCCTCCCCAGGCTCCTACAAAGCCTCTGGAGCCTGGGGAGGGCGAAAAATGGCTTAAAAAAAGGCTGAACTCAGCTGGCAGCATGAGCATGCGCTCTGGCCAGCTGACAGGGCAACACCTTGCGTGCCCTGACAAATGGCTCCATGTGCCACCTGTGCCATGCATGCCATAGGTTTGCCATCCCAGGTATAGGGTTTCCTGCCTGAGCAGAGGGGTAGACTAGAAGTCCTCCAAGGTCCCTTCCAACTCTATTATTTCATGTTGAATGACCACTGACTATTCTGAGTTACTCCCCGGTCCCATGGCTCGCGCTCCGCAGTCCCCTTCATGTTGACTCAGGAAGGCGGGGAATGGGACCACGTGTGCAGGAGGGAGGCTGAGGCTAGAGGAGCCTCCTGCACAGGTGGTCCCATTCCCGGACCACATGTTCAGAAGGCTCCTCAGCGCCTTTTCCCTTTTTTTTTATTTTCATGGTGAGAGCGGTGAGGCTCTGCCTCCCCTGACTGCACGTCCCGGATCTATGTAGTTGTGACCATTCCAGCATCCCCCCAGGAACAGGACCACCATCTGATACTTGGCAAATTGCTTGCAATTACAATAGCTGCAACATCCCACAGTGATGTGATCACAAAGGTTTTACTTATTAACCGCTAGAGTCATTAGACAGTGATGTGGGCAGTGTATAATTTTAACCACTCAATCAATCACCATTTGTGCGATCTTCACTGCTGACTTCTGACAAGTCAAGTCAATGGGGGAAGCTGGCAAGAGGTCGTAACAGGTAAAAATGTGATGGTGGGATGCTACAAGTGCATGGGACTTGCCTAATAGTAACTGGGATTGCTATAACTGCCATCGTAAGTTGGCGGGGTCATGTAATGTCACTTATGACTATGTCACTTAAGAACTAAGTAGCCACTTATACTGTGTTTCCCAAAAAATAAAACAGGGTCTTATTTTCTTTTGACCTCCAAAATAAGCACTTGGCCTTATTTTCAGGGAAATCTTATTATTTTTGAGGTGTAGGAGGCAGCGAGCCTAGTCACTCATGGCTGCTGCTGTGTTGCAATATTTTCAGAGGGTTTATTTTAGCAAAACAAGGTAGTGAAGCCAGGGTTACTTGCAATTGTTCAGGATATAAGAAACTACATGATACGATGCTTAATTCTGAATGGGAGACAGTAATACTTTATGGGCAAACAGAGGAAATGATTAGGAATATATGAGGATATGGTGACTGAAGTTACTGGTGATATGCATGCCAGTGATAAGTGATTATTTCAGTCTATCAGTTTAGCTGTGGGCGGATGTAAGAGATTGTAAGTAAATAAATCCAGAACAATCTGCATAGTATTCAATAAAGGGCATTAACATTAAATCTTATGCTATTAGGACATTGAAATAATCAAGAATGGTGCAATTCTTGCATATTTTTGTAAGTTGCAGCAATCTTTTTTTCTCTCTGCTTGAGCTATTAATAGAGGGCTATTTTTTCTCTTATTACTCAAACATTTTTTCTATTTTACACAAAAGAAGGGAATAGAGAAGACAAATAATTTTGGCACTAGGATCATATTGCTCACTTTCAATACTGACAAAAATTTCATGAGGGAAATTTCTGAAATTGAAAGGTTTGCTTTGTTTCAAAATAATTACATACATAGCAATATATGTCAGCATTCCCCAACTGGATACCCTCCCAATATGTTAGGACAAAAACTTGCAGAATTTGCATCCAGAATGTGAAATGCTGAAAGTACAAAGTTGGAAAAAGCTGTAAATTTACTTATTTATTAAATGTATAGGCCTACATTATACACTATACTATCCAAATAAGTTGTTTTACATAAATGTCTCCGCCTATAATTGTTAAATATTAATAACCTATTAACTGTTTAAAAATTTGCAAAGACTCTCAGGCTACTTTTAACACACATGGCCAGCTGGGAACTCTGTGAGTTGAAGACCATATCCAGATGGCCCAAAGTCAAAATAGTCACATTCCTTAACCTCTCATTACTTATCTTTTTAGGTAAGCTTTTTTAATAGCCAGAATCAATAGCATCCTATCCCATCTGCTATTTTCTAGTTGTTAAAGGGATAGGATACGCAAATAAAAAAGCAAATAGCAACAATGGAAGAAGGGAGTCAAAGGCAAAATATGCTTTCAACATAGTGCTATACATATTTATTCATATAATTTATATACCACTTCAATTCCTACCTAACATAAAAAAATGAATACAGGTAGGCCTTGATTTACGACAACTGAGTCCAAACTTTCGGACGTTAAATGAGACAGTTACGTGAAATTTTTCTCATTTTATTACCTTTCTTGCCACTGTTGTTAAGTGAATCAGTGCAGTTGCTAAATTAGTAACATGGTTGATAAGTAAATCTGGCTTCCCCATTGACTTTGCTTGCCAGAGGGTTGCAAAAGGAGATCATGTGATTACAGGAACACTGCACCCGTCATAAATTAATCAATTGCCAAGTGCATGAATTTTGATCACATGATTATGGGGATGCTGCAATGGTTGTAAGCGTGAAAAACGGTCATCATTGTAACTTTGAATGGTCACTAAATGAATTGTTGTAAGTCGAGGACTACCTGTTCTTCCAGCTTTAGTCTAATTTTGTCACCATTAATACAATATTTTAATCTTACTGGAAACTCACAAGTTTTCCAATTTCTATCACCAAATACATGATTTTTGCCCCTATCTACCAATACAAAATTTCTGTCACACTGTTTTGGAAGATTCTAACAACTCCCAAATGTAAACAAAAGCTCTTTGGGGATAAAATCCAGAAGGTAAAAAAAATGTTCCACTATTATAATTTAAAAAACAGTTCTCAAAATATTAAGAATGTATTTATTAGAAAAGTAAATCTGGAAAATGTCTTTTGGATTTTATTCCAAAAAGGTGCTTCATAGTATTGAATGTGTGGGAGATCAATGCAGCACCTGTTTGCAAGTTCATAACCACCCTCCTCTGAAAAAGCATTTCTAAACTCTTTGCAAAATTATGCCCAGTCCTATTATTTATTAGAACTGCTCTTGGAAAATGTTTCTTTGCCTTGATGATTTTACTGGCTTTTCCAAATCTCTTCACTGTCATTGATGTCACTGCCATTGAAACTTATGGTAAGTCTGGCTAACTTACTTTGTATTTAACCCTTTATCTGTAAATACTACAGACAGGGCCCTGGAAGTCTTACCAAAAATGTTTCAAATTTGTCACAGTTTTGCAGAAACAAAGCCTGGAAAATTTTGTACCCCGGGTTTTAACTGAAAATAAAATCTAGAAGGAACCTAGATATATTTAATGCACTAGGTAGGGCAAGATTAATTCACTTACATATGTTCCCATTTTCTCTTCTTCCTCTATAAGTTCTACCTACCCTCTGATTCTCCCAGCCAGCGTCCTTTCTGCTCTCTCTCCAATTGTTGCCAAAGTCTGCACAATTGTAAACCCCCCCCCCCAGCTTTTTTTCTGCTTTTTAGGCTCTTAACCACAATAATTCTGTTTTGCTTTCCATTGAGAACCAAACAGCCCTGTATCATTCCATATATATAACAAGACTCTGAAAATCCGAATTCTGGTTTCTATAAGCACCATCCTAAATTAGCTATTCTGTACATGAAATGATTCATATACAGAATGTTTAGTATATGTAGTGCTTGCCTTATGGTCAATCTCAGAAAGAGTAATTTTTGGCTCATAGAACATTGCCGGCCATTGTAAAAGGTTATCACTTCTACCTCGCAGTCACATGATTGTGATATGAGTGGTGCTTGGTTACCTGTTCACACTTATGACCAGTTGCCAAGCGTCTCACAGTCATACAACTGCCATTTGCAATCTTCTTGGCGGGTTTCCCCAGAAAGTTGAATAGAAAACCAGGCAGGGAAGGTTGTAAGCTGCTGCTGCCTGCCAAAAGGGCTGACTCCCTCTTGTCTCGAGGGACTGGTTCAAAGAAATGTTTGTTGAGGGGAGTTGAATTCCTTCGACAGGATGAAAGAATGGAATTCAGATCCCACAAACCCAAGCTCTGGGAGTGTTGGAACTGCAGTCCCTGAGCAAAACAGTCACGTGGGTAGCTGGACTTAAAGACTGCTTCGCTCAACAACAAGGATTCCATTCCAAATTGTGGTTGTAAGTTGAAGACTACCTGTATACCTGTAAGAGAGCTTTAAATCTGGAAGACGTTGATGAAAGCAAAGAAAGAGAATTGAGAGAGTAGGTAAAGTCCTGGGTTAGAAACTTAGAGGCCATGAGTTCTAATCCTTTTAGGCATAAAAGCTGGCTGGCCGACTTTGGGACAGTTGCCCCCAGTGTTATTGTTGCAGGCAAAATAAAAGACAGGAGAATTAGGCATGCATGCTGCTTTGAGCTGACAAAAATGAAAGAAAGATAAAGTCTGATAAACAAATAATAATACTAATATTTATGAAGTTGTCAACAGAATTATAGGCACTTGATGGACCAAATTCCAAATAATATTGAGTCAAATATGAACAGAAAGACTATGTTAAACTTTTGAATCTTATACCAAAGCCAGGGTAAAGAACATTGTCTCCAGGCCTTTTTAGAGTGATTTTAATATAGTTAACAAATCAGCATCACATATAATAAATTGCTTTTGGGGAAAATAATCCTTCCATTTCAGAAAGTATTTTACCATGTGTCAGGACTGTGAGAAATGCAAGTTCAACATTCAAATAAATATATGATGTTGTCCCTTTTCTTTATAGAAAAATGCTCTCTCTAGAAATCTAGCATTTTGCAAGCAAATAGGCATACTGAGGATCCCAATTTATGTTCTTTGGATATTGTAGTTTCCTTCACAATGTTAAATTGCAGAACCAAAACTTAATATTTCAACAATCCATTTAATGTGCTTGTCAGACCAAAATCAACCTAAGATTAAACTTCATCACATTCTGCTGTACACTCTAATTATAATCTGAGTGATGCCTAACTTGATTTTCATAAAAGTATGACCTTTCTATTTCATGCAGAATATAAGAGGAATTTCAAACAAATTGCAATATATTCAACATCTTCCAAATTTGTATTATGGAAATTATAAACTAAAATAGGCAAGGCACCTTAAGACTTTTGGCTTTCAGGATTCCATGTGGTCCTGAGAATTCAATCCAGTATGCTTATTTTTTCCTACAAAAATATTTGAAATAAGTGAGTGCAATTCATCCTCTAAGACAGCACTTGTGCACATTTTTTCAAACACAACTATTGGAGTTTTAGAATATTAGAACTATGCTGATTTCACTGTATCAAATAGCTTCCTTTTGGAACTACTTATATCAGAAATGTCCACAGCACAGTGATCCAAGATTCAATTACGATGGGATATATAAGTTATGCAGCCCACTTAAAAAAGCCAATCTGTAAATAAATACAGCTAGAAAGTAGAGTAAAAACATCTAAATGTTGGGACATAGTGTATTAAAGGTGCTGTTTAAGTAATCAAATACTTCTGAAAGTGAGATCAAAGCTAAGCAAATGCATACAGGTAATTCAAGAGTTAATTCTAGCACAGTGTCCTTAGACAACCCTTTCTCTGGCTCAATATTACAGTTAAGAATACTGCCTCTAGTGCTTACTGCTCCCACTTACAAGTTCACTGCAGTAAGATTTGCCACTAGGTAGGCAAGCATAAAATGAAGCTTTTAATTAAAGTTGGCATTTTAGGCTACTATTGAGGAACAGCCAACATGCTAGCATGATCTCTAGGCTCTAGCACTTTGGGAATCCAGTGGAAACTCCTTACCCAACATAATGTTTAACTTTTGCTGAACTACTATTTCAGTTTTATTATTAAAGATTTGGCAACTTTGCAAAGTGTAGCTATGTAACATAATCACCCCCCACCCAAATGCATTTAATGCTGAATGAATTCTCCACAGCACTAGAATAATTAAAACACAATGAGCAGCAAAATGAAACACATTAATGTCAGAATTGGCACACAGTACTCCAAGATGATTTGATGATATGAATTCTTTCTTTATGGAACAAATCTCTTTCTTTGTCCAATTCTCCTCTATATATCAAATTTATACTGAGATCCTTAATTGTATTTGTCTACGTTTTTAATAATTAAGGATGAGTTTTATTCGAGTATTCTGTGGATAATTTTCTGATTACGGTTGAAGCACACCAATATAGGATTGGATCTTCAATGTGTCAATGAATAAAAAAATCAAAATCCGTGCAAATTTAGATCTATTCAATGCTCATCAGATATTTTATTTTCTCAGCACAGTATTAGAACTTTCTCACTTTGGATTCTCTAGTTGACTTCTCACATAAGAAAACTACCGTATTTTTCAGAGTATAAGACGCACCATGATTTTGAAGAGGAAATTTTTTTTAAAAGCATGTTTTTTTTCATTCTGCAGGCCTCCCAAACCCTCTCCAGGCTCATTTTTTGCAAAAAAAAAAAGAAAGAAAAGGGCATGAAGAGGCTTTGGGAAGCTTGTATAGTGCTCCTGGGGGCTGGGAGGGGGAGAACAGAAATGGAACGTTTTTTGCTTATATTTTCCCTCCCCAGCCCCCAGGAGCACTTTGCAAACCTCCCAAAACCTCTGCATGTCCATTTTTGCAAAGGGGGCATGGTTTCGGGAGGGCAAAAATGCTGTATTCAGTGTATCAGACGCACCCAGATTTTCATCCTCTTTTTTTGGGGAAAAAGTGTGTCTTATATTCTGAAAAATACAGTATTTTGCATCTCCAGAATAATTTCTCTGCATAATGCCTAAATAGAGGTAGTCCTCAACTTACAACCATTCGTTTAGTGATCAAAGTTACAATGGCTCTGAAAATGTGACATGACGATCGTTGTAGAATCTCCATTGTCATATGATCAAAATTCAGATGCTTGGCAACCAATTCATATTTATGATGGTTACAATATCCTGGGGTCACATGGTCAATTTTTGAGACCTTCCGGCAAGCAATGTTAGTAAGAAGCCAAAATTCATTTACCATGTTTCCCCTAAAATAAAACTCACCTCGAAAAGGTGAGCCCTATCATGTTTTTAACGCATGCACTTGAATTAAGCCCTACCCCCAAAATTAGCCCTAATTAAGACCCCACCCACCCTAGGGAGCAGAGAGTGGGGTGAGGCACACAGGTAAAAATTAAGCTAGGGTGGGGATGGAGGGTGGAGCTTACCTACTTACCAAGCCTCGCACACCTTGATACCTGCCTCACCTTCTTCTGTGGCTGCTTGCCAATACTCACACATGTTGCCCCTGTCCTCTGTTTTGCCACCAGAGCCTTCCGGAAACTCCTCTGCAGCTGAGAAACAGGCTATGGATTGATACACCCCTGGCTTCCGTTGGCTGCACCCCTGGCTTCCGTTTTGCCTTGACAGGACTTCCGAAAACTCCTCTGCAGTCAATAAGAGAACTCCAGATCAATCTGGAGCTTTGTTATCAGCTGCAAAGAGCTTTCTGGAAAGAATCTGTAGCCAATAAAAGAGCTCCAGATTGATCTGGAGCTCTCTTATCGGCTGTAGAAGGCTTTCCGGAAGGTCTCTGAAGGCAAAATGGAAGCTGGGGGTGACGCACGCATCAATCTGGACCCCATTTTTCAGTTGCAGAGGGCTTTTCAGAAGGCTCTGATGATGAAATGAAGGCCAGGTGTGATGCGTGTGAGCAGTGGCAAGCAGCCCCAGAAGTGGGCTGGCAACGGGCTCCTGATGGGCGGGGCTGTCAGTGCTGCCGCCACAAGATGAGTCAATTAGACTCTCCCCCAAAAGAAGTCCTAGCCGGTTTTTCAGAGGTCAAAGAAAACAAGACACGGTCTTCAATGTTCCCTCTAATTTTTTTTCAATGTGAGCAGAAAAGTATAATGTTTGAGCCGCACATTTTCATGCCTGAGCACCTGAATTTTTTTCACAGATGTCACCTAAGACAAAAACGAAATCAGTATTATTTGAAACTCAAAGTTATGTTTCTTCAAGGTACCCGCTTAATTAAAAGTGTTATATAATATCAGTATCACTTAACAACGCTCCTGCTTAGCAACCAAAATGTTGGCTCAGAAACTCTGGCATTTGAAGCACGCAAGTCTTAAAGCTGTCAAGTTACAAGACCCTTGCACCCCTAACCCTTTAGAAAAAAAACCCAGGGGTGTTCAAACTTGACAGCTTTAAGACTTGTGGACTTCAACTCCCAGAATTCCTCCTCCAGTCATGTTGGCTCAGAAACTCTGGCATTTGAAGTGTGCAAGTCTTAAAGCTGTCAAGTTACAAGACCCTTGCACCCCTAACCCTTTAGAAAAAAACCGCAGAGATCTTCAAACCTGACAGCTTTAAGACTTGTAGACTTCAACTCCCAGAATTCCTCCTCCAGTCATGTTGCAGCGACGTCATCTGCGTGCATCTGCTCCATCTTTGCTTTCTTCATCGTGGGCAGGGCTGCTGCTGAAGATGCCGACGAGCTGCCACCAGAATAACTGCTGCTACCTCCTCCTCCTCCTCCAACAGCACCACCAGATTTGCACCTGAGCTCAGCGCCGCGTTACCCCTGCCCCCTCCTCCTCCGCCGTGCTTTTGAGGAGCCATGAGGCTTTTTTCCCCCCTGCTCCCCCCCGCCTTCCTACTGGCTCCTGCAGCCTCATGGCTCCCCAAAAGCACGGCGGAGGAGGAGGGGGAGCAGGGGTAACGCAGCGCTGAGCTCAGGTGCTCCGAGCGGAGGGGAGGCGCCGCTGCCATGCGCGGGGATGCCGGCTGGAGCTTTGGCGGCTTCTCAGCCGCAGCGCTGGGCGGCAAATCTGGCAGTGCTGTTAGAGGAGGAGGAGGTGGCAGCAGTTATTCCGGTGGCGGCGGGGGCTTTGGGGCTTCACAACTACCCTCAGTCGCCCGTGCTCATCAAAGCAAGTCCGGGGAAGTCCTTTGCGGGCGGCCCGTTCTAGCTGCCTGCAAAGGACCTCCCCAGCTTCTGGAGCCTGTGGCAATAGAAATCACTGCGCGGCAGTTGAAAACTGCTGCGTGGTGTTTTCTTGCCACGTGCGCGGCCGCGCAGCCACGCACCTTAGAGGGAACATTGACGGTCTTATTTCCCAGGAAACACGGGTACTAACTTAACTGCTGTGGTTCACTTAGCAACTGTAGTAAGAAAGGTTGTAAAATGGGGCAAAACTCACTTAACAACTCTCTTACTTAGCAACAGAAATGTTGGAATCAGTTGTGGTCATAAGTTGAGGACTATAGATAGTACAAATTCTGGTGTTTATTTAAAGCAAATTGATATTTTTTTCTCCAATTTTCACATGTAGTTTTATTCTCTTTTTTCCATTTCAGGATACATCTGTTTGTGTCCTTGGAGAATAAAAACGGGAAGACAGAAAAGAAGGAGAAAAAACTGGAAAACAAGTAAGCATACAGACGGTCTTAGATATATCTTTATTATATATAATTTTCAATTGAAAGTCTGACCCTCTTCCCCATGAGAGTTATTGTCACACCTCAACAGGAATTGCCAATCTGTTTCACTAAGACTGCATCCTTTTGATTCTTACTACTGTACTGTATTACATTTTTATCAACCATTCTTGTAGAACTGAAAGAGAACACATAGAGATCTTCCCCTCATTTTATCCCCATGAGAAACTTTTGAGGTAGACTGAGCTGGAAAATGCTGATTGGTCATTTAAAAAGCACTTAACAGAGTCTCAAACTACTTATCTACTGGTTCTCCATATTCCCATTAGTTTGCTAAGAAAAGGAAGACTAGAATAATGATTCTTTTATAATAATTCAATTGCCTTGTCTCTACAAAACATATACTGTTTTAGAACTATATACGATAGGTCTTAGTAATTATTTGTAGATATTAATAAAACAATTGAATCTACCTCAAACAGGAAATCTATACTTTTTGGCAGGGAATGAATATGATGACGTTATTTGTCTGCTTATAAAAAATAAAAAAATAAAGCTTGACTTTACAGGTAAATCTTGCATACTTATCATCCTTAGTTCTTGGGGTTCAACCTCTTGTTCAAAAATATACATGCTACAAGACAAAATTCATACAAATGAAAGAGAAATGCCAGAAAGATGCCTTAGAAAGTGTTTAGGCCATTAAATCCAATGTTCAGCTCTCTATAGGAATATAATATAAAAATTCTGACTGAATTACCTGTTATATTTCCACATTATATAGTAAACACACCCCAAAGTTTACTGTGATACTGCTAATCATTTTACTTTTGATATTTTCTCTTTAGTTTGCATGGAAATTACTTGATTTCAGACAATTCATTATTATGCAATCCTCCCATGTACATAGATGTTGCAGCCCAAGCCTGCATACCTGGTTGGACTTTGAATCTATTCTCTGATTCACCTTGTTCTTTAACATCACTGTTTACAATAGAACAAATATGTAAAGAATGTCAATGGCTCCTTGTTTAAAGTTCTTTAAAGCCCTTAAAGGAAAGGGGAAGGGGGAAGCAGACAATACATCTTTAAAGTAGATTCAGTTTAGCTTGTAATCATCTGGGGGTAGAATACTAGTAAAACTGATTTATGTTATGAGAACTTCAATAAGCATTCAGTTATTGCACTTGTAGGCAAACCAAGTATTGAACCAGGCATAAGCATCAGAAGAGATTACTGCCATGTGTAACTCCCTAACAATATGCTGTATAATACATGAAAACATGGCATGTAATTGTCACTTACATTTTGTTTTGTAAGTCTATGTCTGCAAATTATCTCTAATTGTAAGTCTTTAACCAGGCAGTGTTTTCCAGTCCTAAAATAATTGACTTTTATATTCTGTTCACCTTAACCAATATTTTTTAAAATTAACACATTTATCTGAATAAGACTGGACATCCACTCTAGCTGATCATTAGTTTGTTCCTGAATATCACCAACACACTCACGTGATTCTAAAAAGGAGCTCCTCCTTCAAAATCATTCACAAATGTAATTACCAGGAAAAGCTTTGAGGTCACCAATAGCAACTAGGTGATCACATTTCTTCAATGCAAGAAAATCTACATTAGAATTACTCAGTATGTTCTGTCAACTGCATGTTTAAATGCAATAGCCATAGAAGAAACTATGAATGCATGTTAACCTATATTTACTTGTTATGCCAGTTAGGGGAAATAATGAGAAACAATACAAATTGCAAAGTCTTTGTAATTCCTAAGAAAGCTTCAGTCTGCTTTCAGCAGTTAGCAAAAGGGAAATTTCCTTAGGAACAACTTCACATTTCATGTTCAACAAATCTCATTTTATTGTCAAATAATCTGAGAGGGCTTTGTTCTAGACTACTCTTAATTTTTCTTCTGATTCTGCATTTAGTTTTTCAGTAGCCATTAGGAGATTGTATGGCTTGCAGAATAAATGTAAATTTTCTATCTAGCTTGCTTTCTGCTGACTTTCTATAAATACCCAGATAGTTTTCTTTACCAGACAAGGAAACTAGTCTGCCTCTACTTTATTACTCTTCCTGATGGTCACCTAAATAAGTCACAATCAGGTGGTGAAGAAAATTAACTAGAGATGAGTCCTGGTAGAAGATTAGAGGCATGGGTCAAGTTCAAATTCACTTTGTAATTCTCTAGGATTCTTAGTCAGTCAAAAAGGAAATTCATTAGGTAATTTGTGCTAGTTACTCTCTTCCAGCCTAACTACTGCTTGAGTTTATTGCAGGAATAACAGGTTGAAGGTTGGTGAAGAACTAATTATGTTGCCTTGATGTTCCTAGAGAAAAGTCAAAACACAGACATCAAACCATAACAATCCTGTAATTTAAGGACCTCTGAATGTAATAGTTTATTGTTTATTAATTGATTAAAATTTTGTTTAGCCTTTGCAATCTAATTTGACTCTCAACTATTTATAAAGCATGATAGCAAGATAATAGAAAGAACTCCAAAAATGAAAACATAACACACATATGACCCATCCATTTGACATCTCACACAGACATACTCCCCCTCCCAACCTCCTGCAAAAGAGCTCTGTCTTCACTTTTTTCCACAAGGGGGCCAGAATTAGGGGGAACCTAATTTTAAGTAGGAGGCCATTCTGGACAGTTTTCAACACTGAGAATCCTACAGAATTACAAAGACCACAAAAAAATTGGGAATACAAAATGTGCCTCATTGCTTCTTGATCTGAAAATTAGCATTCTGAAAGCAAATTTGGGAATACCTAGTCTTCCTGAATTAGATCTCTTGATTTCTCCAATTGTATACAACTGTGCAGCTTTACTAACAGCATTATTTATGTGTTTAATTCAAGGGACAATAAAGCCTCCTTCAACTTCAAAACTCTGAGCAAGCAGGTGACAATGGAAATGAAATTGGGGGAGAGGGGGAGAAAGAAAGAATCAATAGAGCTGGAAGGGTCCTTTGAGGTCTTCTAGTCCTACTCCCTGGCCAATGCGGGAGTCCTTATACCATCATGGACAAGTATACAAAATATTCCTAAAATATTTGCAACAGAATGGGAGAAAATGTAAGCCAGGGAAATGGGGACAGAAGGAAAAATAGGCAGAAGGTGATGTGTGTGTCAAAAAAAGATGGCTACCTAGAAGAGCATAATTCTGCCTCTCATAGGGAAGAGAGCTGTGGGAATGTCTGGAGTAACATATAAGGAAATTGAAGATGGTGGGAATAGAGTACTTAAGAAGTATGTGTGGTGGAACAAGAGAGGAGGTCACTAATATACTGTACATAAAACACTAGGCAACCTGCACAGTAAAGGGTGGGTTTTAGAACATGTGGCCATCCTCTCCATCTTGACTCTTCACTTCCTTGTCCTTCGGAGAACATTCCAAATGGATTGCAAAGATATAAAGGTACGAAAAGGTACAGGAGACAGAGAGAAGCGGGGAAGGGGGGGAAGGAAGGAGAGTGAGAGAGAGAAAAAGGGGAAGAGAGAAAGAAAAGAAAGAGAAAAAGGGAAGAGAGAGGGAAAGTGGAAGAGAGAGACAAAAAGAGGGAGAGAAAGAGAGTGCTGTCCAAATTTAACCCAAGAAGCAGAATGCACAAGTAGTCTTCTTCATGCGATTGGTGCTGGAGAAGTGGAAATAGCTTTCCCTAAAGCATCACTTTCACTTTTGTGGCATGCCCAACCCTGTTAACACATGGTGTATTTATAATTACTAGGAAAACAAAAGAAAACTTTTACTCCAAGCACACCTGCTGAACTTAACAAGTCAAGGCTGAATGAACATTACAATTTAAAAGTCACCTTCGGTTTACATTTATTCTACTGTGAAACTCAAGGTAGTCTTATTAATCCTCCTCCGGCTCACAGCATCCCCTTAATTTTTTATTCCCGAAAGCGGAGAGGGGAAAGGGGGACAAAAAGCCCAAATCACCTTGACACCGACACACACACACACACACAAAAGCCAGTGTGGTAATTTGAGGAAGCAAAACAAAAGGTTGCGTAACCCGCGTTAACCTTTTCCCCGCCGATGCCCTCCGAAAGGGCCGGTGACTCCCACCCAACTCAGCCCAAAGTTTTATGGCGGCCGTAAAAGCAGCTGGGTCCTTTTGAGGCGGCGAGAGTCGCGGAGATCGGACCGGCCCTTCGCAGCCTCCACTCAGGGGACAAGGTGGGCGAGAGGAGGCGCCTCCGCCCACCCGGACCCCTTCTCCCAACGCTGCCGCTGCCAGGGAGGCGCGATCGGGGCTGCCGGGTGGAAGCCAGGGGTGGGGGCGATCGGGAGACCCCGGGCGGCGCCTTCCGGGAGAGCGGAGCGAGCATCCCTGCGTGCTCCCAGGATCGCCTCCCGCCCAGGAAGGCCCGTGGCATTGGCTCTGCCCAGGCGGGAAATGCAAACCTCGCTCAGGCGGCGGCGGCGGCGGCCGATCGGCCAGGGCAGCACCGGCCGCCAGTGCGGGAGAGGCCCGGACAGATCCCTGGCACCTGCCAGCGCCGGGCTCTGACAGGAAGGCCTCGTCCGCCTGCTCCCCCCACGCCGCCTCTCCGCCGCCGGGTGAAGCGGGGACAGAGCCCGCCGTGCACCCAACACCACCTCCGGTCACCTCAGGGCGGGACTCACCGACGCTCCGGTATCCCAGGATGGCGATCTTACGAGACTTGGACGGTGGCATCTTTTCCCCGCCGAGCACCCAACGGCATCAAGGGCTGTGGCGGAGGCAGGAGCGGCGGCCGATCAGAGAAGGCGAGCGGGCGCGGAGGCTCTGCTGAACTGGCTGCGGGTGACCTGCGCGGGACTCCCGTGAGGACTGTCTGAGGGACGCGACGGCGGCGGCGGCTTTTTAGTTCATGTGACGACAACCGCCATCCTCCTCGAGCCCCGCCCCCGCGCGCGCGCACTCGCGCTTCCACGCCCCGTTTGCCTGCCCGGGATCCCCCCCCCAGCGTGGGGACGCCCCCGGAAGGGGGCGGGGAGAAGAGGGCGACGGCCCCGCCCATTGGCCGACCAGAGGCGCTCGCTGGCCCTCGAAATTTCGCGGCGTCATTGCTCTCCGAAGATTACTCCGCCCAACGGCCGGGGTCCCGCCTCTTCCTCCTCTCTTCCTCCTCCTCGCGATCGTGGGATGCACGCTTCCCACCCCCTCGCTATTGATTTTTTTCCTCGATGCTTCGGCTATTGGCCACAGGAGTGCGAGAAGGGCGGGGTCGGGAAGGATACTGCCTTCTGATTGGTGAGCGGCGGCAGGGCGGGGTTGCGCGAGGACAGAAGGGCGTGTACGCCGCTTATGCATGCTTCCATGCAGGACTCATTGTCAAAACGTTCACAATACGAACGGTGGGCGGGGCTGCCGGAATTCGCGGGGAAATGGAGGCGCCGCCTGACAGCCTCTTTCCTAAACAAGACTATGAATAGTGGTGGTTTTTGGTACACTTTTATTTTCAGTTTCAATTAGTATTTCTCAATCTTGACAATTTTAAGATGTGTGAACTTCAGCTTCCAGAATTTCCCAGCTATATGCTTGCTGAAACTTTTGGGGAGTTGCACTTTGCTCCTTTTAACAAGTTACTGAGCCGGCTGTGGAATTCTGGGAATTGAAGTCCACAAAACATTAAAATGGTCAAGGTAACAAAAAGAGCTTTAAAGAACGATGGAAATGTTTCCATTTGAAAATCTTCCTTTTTCAGGATGAAGGCTTTGGCTTTCCTTGGAAAAGCAAACTCCAAAAAGTTTGCGGCCCCAGAATAAAAGCGGAATTGATTTTGTTTTAATGAAATTTTTAGAATGAAGCCAGATACACAGTAGTAATGCTTCCCGTGCAATAAGCTTCTGTGATGTTAAGACTGACTAGTTCGTGTAATCTTAGAATATTCTGTAATCTAGGATTTTGGTAGTTATATGCAATTAGGGACAATAAAAAAATTCCTTGGGGGAAGAAACAGAATAGCATTGCTTTCTGCTTGCAGTTTTGGATGGGAAAAAGGCAACTGAAACTCAGGGAGCCCATTACAGGTAAGGACTATTTACAACCACGATTGGGACCAGAATTTCTATTGCTAAGCAAGGTGGTTGTACAGTGAGTTGCACCATATTTTACAACTTTTTTAGCCACAGTTGTTAAATGGATCATTGACATCATTAACTGAATCATTTGGTTAAGGGAATCTGGTTTCCCCCATTGATTTAGCTTGTTGGAAGCTGGCTGGGAAGGTTACAAATGGCGAACATCCCGGTTGCTTACTGCCAGAATTTTGATCACGTGAACGTGGAGATGATGCAATGGATATAGGTGTGAGGATAAGTTAGATGTAAGTCACTTTTTTCAATGCCACTGTAACTTTGAACAGTCACGAAATGAATGGTTGTAAGTTAAGGATTTATATGCACTGTGCTCCCCAACAATTCTTCATTTACTAATAAGTCAGCTCAGAGATGCCTACATTATATGATGTTCTTTTTGGAGAGTAGGAATGCATCACCTGAGCTTGCAATTCCAGGTGAAAGAAGAGTGCAACCTTCAAGTGCTCTTAAGGTTTGGTTCCCTGAACAAACCCCCATGGATTTTGTGCCCTTGTTAACAGCACATCGCAGTGAAAACATACCCGTTCTCTCTTGGCCAGCCTTTAAGCAAACAGCATTCTGAGCAAAATGTCAGAAGAGGGGGGTGGGGGGTGGAGAAAGAAACATTTGTTCAAAATCACTGCACTGTAAATTGTTCTCCGTTTCCTGTGAAGTAAGGCTGCTTCAAAATGTCACTTGGATTGTACTACAGTGACGATGTTGGGAAAGCAGAGATTGGGGAGTCTAGTGTTGACTTTATGGCAGATGCAAAGAAAGTCTGAAAAAGTCTGGACTGCTTGTAGCCTTTCAGGCTGCTTCCCAGGAATAGTTATTTTTAAGCGCTTCAGATTCTTTTGTCTGAAAAGTGGCTAAATGTCCAGAGACTGGAACAAAATAATGAAGTTATTCTCCATTATTTAGTACAGAGGTGCAGAGACCAACCAATATCATTCATGTATTCACTATCAGGCGCAAGAAACTAGGAACCAGGATAGAGTTCAAAAGCTCTGTAAGTTTATTCCATGTAACTATACACAAGAATCTGATGTATCAACAGTCAAGGCAAATTGGCGCCAGGTAAGAGTCAACAAACCTCAAGGGTGGCTGGTCTTAGATCTCTTTCAGGGGCATAGAGACTCCACAATGATGATAAATTTGACCCTGTCCTTGGGGCTCAGCCTGGTCGTCTTCTACTTCCATCCCAAATATATTACAATATCTAATCTAATTAATTAAACAAATCTACAGGGCCATGCAACTCATACATAAATGCCTCCAAATAGCTCACATTAAAAATCACATTATAAAAGCCCGTTAAAAATGACACCCCACCCACGACATCAGTCACACAATTAAATCAACTACTTATTTGGCTTCACCTCCATATGTGGTCTCTGACCAAACCACATTTTACTGCCTTTTAGAAAAGGAACATTCAGTATTATATTTTTATGATTTTTTTTATTTGTATAGTTTTATCTTTTTAATATTGTAAGCTGCCCAGTTACCTGGTGGTAAGATAAATAAGCAAACAAACAAACACGGTGGGAGCCAACTGTTACTCAGTTGGAATTATCTTCCATAGGGAAAGGGTCATCACAGAGAAGGCCCTTTTTTGCAGTCCCACCAGAGGTACATACCTATTCGATGGGATCTGTAACATACCTTGCCATCCTGTCCTGGTGGGCCAGGTTAATGTAATAGTAGTTGGTACACTCTTCTGGTAAAAAATAAAGGGGCATTTGCAAGTTACTGAGCAACTAGGGGCTTTCTCCAAGAGCAGAAGTCCTAGTTCCTGCTGTTATGACTGATGGACTAGAGGTTGGGAATATATTCCAATCAATGCACACAGAAAGAGGCAGGCTGCATGAAGAGTTGATGCACATCTTTGGGGGCAATGGAAAAAAAATAATTCTGAGCAAGCAGTAGGAGTGTCTGTGAGATACTGTCAAAAAAAATCAAGATATCTGTCAAAATAGTGCAATAAAAGCTCTGCACATGTGGATTTTAAAAATGTATGTAAAAACGGGAGCTTTGATTGTACCATTGTGGCCATCATCTTGATCACAACCTATAAGAGATCCTGGAATGGAATTAAGGGTTCATGCCCTGAAAACCAGAATGCTCACAAGATCTGTAGAAATTCCAGCTGATCAAATCAAAGCTTCAGGGACAGATCAAATCAGCTCTGAAAAGCAAGATCAACATTTGCAAGGTACAAAAGGGCCAGGTCCTGGATCTCAACACAGCACCAACTTGCAGATTTTGATCTCCTTCCTGCAGATACAGTTGAAACAATGTGATTTGCAATATTCTCTGCTGGGTAACATACTTGTCTATCTTATGCCCAGTGTTTCTCAACGATGTTAAGATATGTGGACTTCATTTCCCAGAAACCCCCAGCCAGACTGCTGCTGGGTAACTCTGGGAGTTTGTTGACATATCTTCAAGCCATCAAGGTTGAGAAACATTGGACAAAGGGAAATAAACAGAACTGAGAATGTAGCTACATGTATGTATCTTCCTTTACACCCAGTCCCTGTAAATAGCCCACTTTTCTCTATTTTTTTCCTCCACATGTATGTGCATACTTTTTCTCGCCCATAACCAGAGGTTGGTTTCCAAACTGCTCTATTGCCATCTAGCGGTGGCTCCACGTGCAGCCCAGCATCAATAATTCTAGCCTCTGAGTCTCAAGATGCTGAGGACGGAGAGGGGGCTTCCCTTAATCCAGCTTGCAGGGGGTCTGCATGCAGAAGGACGCAGCTGCTTTTCTTCCCTCGGCGGCCATCACATCAGGTTTCTCTGCTTTACGAGTTGCATACTCGTCTCAGGAGTTCTAACATTTTATACATATATATGCTGGGACAGGTGCAATGCAGAGTAGGCAGAACACAGCTGGTAGGCACAGATTCAGCAAACCGGGAACTTTAATCCGGCTGCAACCGCTTCATAAATCGACCCTGCTTCTCATGTTTAATAATGGCAGTTTTACCACCTTTCTCCTTACTGCATGCAGGTGTTTATTGTATCTTAAGTGTACATGCCAGGAGGAGTAAAACTGTAGGCTCTGTTGATAAAAAACATATTTTCAGTCTTTATTCAATGAATGAACCATTCATGTGCTGAAAATACAATCATGTTTGAATATGTTGCTGGGATTAGTTTCTGATTAATTGTAAATTCAAATTTCTGAATCTTGGTGAGTTTAAGATATGTGGACTACCAGAATTCCTTGCCAGCCTCCTGAAGAATTCTAGGAACTGAAGTCCACATA
This sequence comes from Natrix helvetica, assembly GCF_964273705.1. Lineage (NCBI taxonomy): Eukaryota > Metazoa > Chordata > Lepidosauria > Squamata > Natricidae > Natrix > Natrix helvetica. The sequence continues at coordinate 133,813,544 of NC_138554.1, read as the reverse complement.
TATGAAAATTATCAAGATTGAGCATAATATAGAATATTAGATTTTTAGCACTTGCCAGATTGTTTATGTAATGCTTGAAAGAATCCAGCCATATAGAGGATAAATTTGAAAGATCAGCCTAAAAATTTCAGGCATTGTTTATACTGATAGCAAGGTACTCTATTTTTTTTAAGGAGACATTGAAGAGATCTGCATTGAAGGATCTGCCTTGAATGGGCATGAAAATGGCAAAAGTAGTTAACGGGGGGGGGGGGGGGGGAGTTACATACATATTTGCTGAGTTACTGGTGAATGACCAAGAAAGTGATGCTTGCTGGAGAAAAAAACAATGGCAAATGATTGGCGTCATGAGCAAAGGAGCAGAAACAGACTAGTTGACAAGTTGAAGGCTGTGCTCACTTCAGGTCATCATACCCTGAGAAAGGAATGTTGGAGGTTGGGCAAGTGCAAATGAGTTTGAAGAATTATCCAATGAAAAAAATTACATGTGGAATAAAATGTTCTCACCAGCAAATTGTGTACATCTGCACACCTCAATTTGAATTCTGCCTTTATTTAAAGAGAGCATAGTCAAACAGGGCAGATGGGTGCTTTTTCCAGATTGTTTTCTTCCATCAGTGTACCTATTTAGTCTGTATAATTTTAAAAGTTAATCTAAAAGCTGAGCATCTGTTCAACAAAATTAAGCAAGCTTTAACTCTGCCTGAAATCTACCTGTTTTTCAAGAGGTTGTTACCAATATGCAGTTAGGCAATGTAAAATTCCCCTCATTCAATATTTTAGAAAAATCCAGTAGTACTGATAATTTTTTAAAAAATTATGAACTAACTCTGCAGGTAAATTTGTGTATCCATGTGCTTTGGACTTCAAATTTTCTATTTTTTTTTAAAAAAACAAATATTTAAGTAGCTGGGAAACTCTCGTAGATTTCACAGAACTGTTCAAAATGAGCATCATGTGATCAGAGCTGAAGAAGCCACAAATTTCCCTAATATTCCTTCAGGAATCATGGATCCCAGATTTTGAACACTTTCTGTAAATTAAACTATTTGAGGTACCCTTGGTTCAAAAATTGTTGTCCTATGATGCATCATTTCGCCCAGTTAAAGCTTATCCCAAAGAGAGTTTTAGTAGGAGATAGATTTCTAGCACTACATTCTTACCTTCTGGCAACTTAAATTTAACATAGTTTATTCATTTAGAATACCACTATATGATTTCTCTGCTCTGGACAAACAAAACATGTTGGGTAGCAATACATTTAATAAACAATTTCTCAGCCTTTTGTGTAATGCATCTGTAAAGATGGCTTCTATTATCTGTTTCAGTAATAAGAGAATTGCTTCTTACATATGAATCAATGCTTTATTAATGAATATGGTGAAGTTTAACTATCCACCAAAGATGTGTAAAAATTGCAGAAATAAAAATAAATAAAGCTGCTTTTAATCAGTTTTGTTTTACCATCTCTGTTCTGAATGTAACATTTAGAAACACACAGTTGTAATTAAAGTTTAAAGTAATCTACTGATATTTAAATTACAGCTTTTAGAACAAATCTAATGATAACTGAAATTGATTTGGTTTTAGGCTTAGCGACTTGAATTTTCAAATACAGTATCTTGTTTCGCAGAGCAAGTTCTTTTACTATGATGGGCAACAGTGATGACATATTGTTGGCTTTTTGACATAAGGCACTCTGATATGAATATGCCATACACTTGCCTTATGTCGGAGATCTGTTGCTGACCAGTGACTTGCATCAGATTAAAACATAACATTAAATGCTATTCTTTTCCAGTGCATTTGAGATGGACATCAGATGAAATCTTTTGGCAAACATGTTGATATGCAAGCCTGCATTGAATACAGAAGCTTTTTGTCATGCTGCTTGTTTTGCGACAGTCACTGGGAAATAATAGACTATCCATCACTTAGCCTAATACACACACATTCTTATCATCACTTGACTCTTCTCTACTGCCATCAATGTTCTTGAGGCAAAGATGACCCGGCCACTTTATTCGAATTCTTTCCAAGGTGGTTCTGTTTAAAGTAGTCATTCAGTTCCACTCTCCTTTTGCCGGGCGCCTGTTAATAAACAGCAAATAGATAAATCTCTGGCATCTCTGTGCAGCAAGTATGTATTTTCCCATTTACAGCTTGCTTTCTCATGGTTTCCCTTAAAATGTGTTTCTTTTGTGGTATATTATCTGTAGAATTATTTCCCTTCTTTTTTATTCCTATTGTACTTCATGAAATTAGTTACTTTAATATCTCATGTTATTCCTTGTAAGAAATAGAGACTGCGCATCTTAAAATCTGAGCCCATTTCAAGATAATGCCATGCTTATATCACAGGGCTAAGGATTTCTGCACAGATGGATTAGGCCCAGCACTGTCTAGTTCACCTCAGTGCTACTCACACTTTTGTTCTTCCTATATAAAGGCTTAATACATTCAGAAAATATTCAGACTCCATTCACTTTTGTCAATTTTGTTATGCTGCAGCCTGATTCTACAGTTGTTGAAATTCATTTTTTCTCATTAATCTACACTCAGTACCCCACAATGACAAAGTGAAAACAGAATTTTAGAAATGTCTGTAAATTTATTAAAAAGAAAAAAATGAAATAGCACATTGACATAATTATTCAGACCTTTTGCAATAACACTTGAAATTTAGTTCAGGTGCCTCCCATTTCTCTTTATCGTTGCTGATGTGTTTCTACACCTTGATTTGGAGTCGACCTATGTTAAATTGATTGGACATTATTTGGAAAGGCACACATCACTACAGAAGGCCTCACAGTTGAGAATGCATACTGTAGCAGACCAAGAGCCATGAGGTTAAAAGAACTGCCAGCAGAGCTCAGAGGCAGGTTTATTGCAAGGCACAGATATGGGGAAGGCTATAATAAAATTTCTGCTGCACTGAAGGTTCCGAGCAGCACAATGGCTTCCATAATTCTCAAATAGAGGAAGTTTGACACAATCAGGTCTCTTCCAAGAGTTGCTCACCCAATCAAAGCAATTGGGGGAGAAGGGCCTTAAAAAGATGACAAAGAACCCAATGGTTACTCTGACTCAGCTCCAGAGATCCTGTATGGAGATGGGACAAAATTCCAGAAGGACAACCACCACTGCAGCCCTCCACTGAGTGGCTAGACAGAAACCACTCCTCAGTGCAAAACATGTGAAAGCCCACTTGGAATTTGTAAAAAAGCACCTAAAGGATTCTCAGACTATGAAGAACAAGATTCTCTGGTCTGGTGAAACCAAGATTGAATTGTTTGGCCTCAATTCTAAATGTTAAATCTCAAAGGAAATCAGGTACCGCTCATCACCTGCCCAATGCCATCCCAACAGTGAAGCATGCGGTGGCAATATCATGCTGTGGGGGTATTTTTTTTATCAGCAGGGACTGGGAGACTGGTCAGGATTAAGGGAAAGCTAAATGGAGTATAGTACAGAGATATCCTCAATGAAAATCTGTTCCACAGTGCTCAGGATCTCTGTTTGGGCCAAAGATTCACTTTCCAACATGAGGACAATCCTAAGCACACAGCCAAGACAACACAGGAGTCTCTTAGGGACAACTCTGTGAGTGGCCTAGCCAGACTTGACTTGAACTCTATCGAACATCTCTAGAGGCCTCTAAAATGGCTGACAACCAACGGTGACCATCCAAACTGACTGAGCTTGAAAGGATTTGCAAAGAACAATGGACTTGTAATTGCTGCCAAAGTTTAGTTCAGTTTTTTCTTTTTAATAAATTTACAGTAATTTCTAAAATTCTATTTTCACTTTGGCATTATGGGGTATTCAATGTAGACTAATGAGGGGGGGAAAAGAATTTCAATAACTGTAGAGTCAAGCTTCAGCATAACAAAATCAATAAAAGTCAAGGATGTCCGAACACCCTGAATGCACTGTATATGCCAGGCCTCTGTATATGCACAATAGATTAAAACATCTTTTACGTTCTGTCAAAAATATTTTTATGCATATTTAGATCAACTGGAATATTTCTAGTTTACAATATACTTTTAAACTTCTAGTACAAAGAACTTCTAGTGCAGCTAATATATTAATGTCTTTCATTTATTTTAAACTTTTATGTTGAGACTGAATCAGGACTCTGTAAATGTCAAATGTATTTAACAATAATAATAATTCTCTTGTTCACTTGTAATGTTTAAGAAATCCCAGTATACAAACTACATGTAAGAACATACTCACCCATTATATTATTTTTAAAGATTTTTTAAAATCCTATCTTTCTTATATGTTTATAAATAAGTCAAGGTGGCAAACATCAAGATTGCTCAACTTGTGAAGTGTGTGACGTAGAAACTTAATAAATAAATAAAAATAAACTTACCTAATACTTATTCCTCCTCCTATTTTTCCTCATAGTAGCCCTGTAAAGTGAGCTGGGCTGAGAGAGTGATTGGTCCAAAGTTACCTAGTTGGTTTTCACGCCTAAGGCAGGACTAGAACTCACCTGGTATCTAGCCTGGTGTCTTAACCACTGGAGGATCACTGGATTTTAAACCTAGAACTTAGCCAATTAGAAATCGGAAATGAGATTCCTACTTTTATAATTGCATCTGGACCAAGTTTTAATGATTTTTTAAAGTTGGAGGATTATATCTAAAGCATATGCTGGTTTAAAATGAATTATTACTACATTTGAGAGGCACATGCATAAAAATATCTTTATTCATTGTCTTCAATTTCAATGGGGAATCCTTTCATAGTCTACCTATGTTTTAGGAGGAGTTGTAAAGAAAAGCAATGTAAAATACTTGTCATGTTCCTAGAGAAAATGCTTACTAGTCAAATGCGGAACTCATACCTGTTGGTGTAAGCACTAATGCTTGGAGGATGTCAGAGAGGGAGATGATACCAACAATAGTATCAGTTTCATTCACAACCACCAATCGATGGACCTGCAAACACAATGCACATAACAGTAATGGCTGTCCAATTGTCCTCCTAAGCACAATAAAAATAAGAATATACAGGTTAAGAAACAATTAGATTATTTTACGTAGAGGAATGGTTACTTCCCAAATCAAATTAACGTGAACATTTTAAGCACTTTCTAAAAAGTGGATTTGTTTTCCTTTAGAGAGCAACTCTTACTTAAGTGATTTATGTAGTCTACAAAGAGCAAACATTAGCAATGACATCTGTTTCCCCAAACTCCCATCTGATGTCTGGATCAAGTTACATTTAGCTTTATTAACAATATGCCATTGCAACACATTCCAAGTCCTGTTCTTAACTATCAGTGCTGTGTGCATTGGCACATAGGTCCTTTCTGTGAACTTAGGTGAAACTAAAGGCATACATATTCTACGCTAGAACAGGTGAATTTCACACAGCTAATCAATAGTAATTGTTGAAAAGCTAACAAAGTATTAGTTTAACAGCAAGGATTCCCTTGTATGTAGGTATTTATTCATTGCTTCCAACAGAATAGCTACTGGTTATAAATAAATTTAAGTAGAAGATTCTTGATAAAAATAGAGATTATAACTAAATACTGAAACATAATCTAACAAGGAACAGAATAAAGCCAACAAGTCTATTTTTACGATAAAAGTGAAGTGTAATGTTACAGTTTTCAAACATAAACTATATTTAAAATTAGAACAACCTAATAAAAGCTGCATCCTAATTGCGTGTTTTTATAATTTATGCTCCAAAGAGTATAGTATGATAGCATTTTCCCAGCAAATGTTTTGAGTAGCTAACCTATGTCATGTATTATTTTGGAAGATCGTGAGATTTGAAAGAAGTTTATATGACAGCAAAAACTAATTTATGTATAACATTACCAAATTATGAGTGTGTGTGTGTGTACACACGTACACACATTCCCATGTTTTACTTTTAGCTAACTGAATACAGGTATAGCCAATAAGACACAAAGGAAGGCAAAGTGAGTAAACCCAAGCAGACCAACAAATCTCCATCTTACATGCAGTCTCTGAAGGCTGTATAGTCTATATCAGAAAGCAACCATTCACTCTGTGCACTGGGGTAAGGAGTTAACTGCTTGGGGGAATCAAATATGTGGTCCTACTTAATAGGCTTCAATCCAATCTGTAATATTAGGTTAAATTTTTGATATTACACAAGTCAAGAGATGAACAAGCCTTCTGCATTTACTTGCTGTTTTTCCCCCCTTTATGTGAGATGGGAAATAATTCAGAAGGCCATATTAATCATAGCTTGCCACTGGCCAAGCTCACATTTTGTGCTAAGCCATTATTATGCTTATTTGCTTTTGGATTAGCATAAATTGTGTACATAGCCATAATAGTTTAAGCAACTATGAGCAAAACAGCCATTTCTGGCATTTCCAACAAACATAACCAGAAATCCTAGTCATGTAGAGTTAGTAATGGTATCTTTGAATGCAGGCATTATATCTGAATCTGGAAACTCCGATTAGCAAAGATACATGGAGTTCTTGGTGCTCTCAGATCCTGACTCCAAGAACTTTACAGTTTAATCTTGAATTACCAATATTCTCTTCTATTAGTCAAGATATGAAAATCACATTAAACTGAAATAATGTAAACTGGATTCTTTGTAAGCCATTCCTTGTTTTTCTGGATCAAATATTGCTTTCACATAAAACAAGCTGCAATTTGGGATTCTACTGAATCTTCTGGGTTGTTTAATAGCTTCAGAAATTGGAGTAAAAGAACTGTATTGGCGATTACAATATGGAAGTTCACAAGGTTCTATTATATTGTTCATATTATCGATAGTCCTTATCTAATCTCTATACAAATGTTTGCAGTTAAAAGGGCAATGAAAAGCTGGGTATTCAATCCTTGCATTTATAACATTTAGCATTTATAATAGATTTGTAAAGCAAAGGAAAGCTAAAGGAAGATCATAAGCAGAGTTGCAACTGCTTCATTTAATGACCAAGTTGCCAGTTGCCAGTCCCACCTTGTAACTCCCAAAGCAAGGACTCCCTGTATTTAACAGGTATATGAAACCAATAGGCAGCTGATCTTTTTCATTCCTCTTCACATCATTTAATCCAAGTGAGGATCTTATAGAACTCATCTAGATCAACATGTTATTTCTAATACTCTAGTAACTTACAGTTCAGGTTACTGCAAATGAATTGTATATGAGATTTAAAAATTGTCTCAAAATTTCTGTTTATCAATATTTGATAGCAACAACATTAACTGGAACTGGTCAGAGGATCAAAGGAAAGACGTTCATTTGATTAAAAAGGCAAACAGATTATCATTTCTGCAGGGCATTTCAAGAAATATTATCCTTTGGAAAAATAAAATGCTGTGACAGTGATAAATAATCCTATGTAGCATTCCTACTTTAAATGGAATCTTAAGGGCCACTAATTCCCCACTCCTAGAAAAAAGATGGTATTTTACGACAGGAACAGGGAATCTATGGACTTCTAGATGTGCTGAACTTACATCTATCAGCATAGCCTTGCTAGCCAGGCCAAGTTTTAAATTTCAACAACAACTTGAAGGGCCCAGATTTCCCACCCTTGTAAATTACTCTTCTTGCTACCATTTTCTCAGTTTGTGTCCATTTTAGGAAATACTGTGAATTGAAAAGAACTGATAAAAGAAAGGGTGGGCACTCTGTCAAAAGGTAAGCACACAGAATCAAGTCAAGATTTTTCAACAATGGAGGACAGAGGTGAACCACCTACCGGCCAGGCAATTTAGAGCTCCTCTTCTCTTGTATTTGAACAGTCATACCCACCTGATACAAATGGGGAACACAGGAAAGAAACAGAAAAGGGGGGAAATCTATTTTTATAGATGTTTACCTTATATTGGTGATATTTTACGTAGGAATATTATGATGAATGGGTTCAATGTGTCTATGACTGTTGCACAGATTTAACCAAGTAATCTTTCTTTTCAAGTTTGGTAACTTTCTTACACAAATGGGCTCCTGAATAATACATAACTATAATTTGTTTGTTAAATTTATCTTTCTTTGCTGTAGAGCCTCAAAAAAGCATATATAGTAGTCCCTACTCTTTTTGCTTGACTCTTGACTTCTTTGTAATTTGCTCCTGTCTTCATTTCACCGCAGAGCAAAATATTTCAAGGCCATTGATTATTTTAGTTGCATAGAAAATAATTCAGAATATTTTGGGGCTTTTTCTACTTATATCTTGAAAAGATGGTGGTTGGAGGAAGGGAATTGGAAAATTCATGAGCTTAGATAAGCAATTAGTTATATGGGAAGATTACCCATGCATTCTCAAAATCCAGCCAAATACTACTTGGAAAAAGCAGAAAACAGTAAAATTTTAGGATACATGAATGTGTATGCTAAAATGAAATGGGCATACATTTCTAGTCTAGCCCTGTTGTCTGCAAGTGAATCAAACTTGCAATCAAAGCAAAGCAAAGAACAGCTTTACCCTCCAGAAGATATCCAGTGTTTTGAGGGTACATCTCAATTATGCCTTATTTAGAATAGATTGCTGATTGCTAAAAAAAAGTGAGAGGTTGAACAGTTTCTTCTTATTCACTTTTTAAGCTATTGTAATTATCACATTAAGGTGTGTTAACAGAATGTTTCTATCATGCTGTTCTCACACATCTTCAAAGCATTTGTTCCTAGCAGTTCTTAAATGTTTTGATGGTTTAATCCATTCACATCAACAAACTTTTTCTAAACTATCTATATTTACAGCAAGATCAATTTGAAATCTCAATAAGTGACATACTTAATTAGGAAATCTAACAATCCTTATAAATCAATGTAAAAAGCAAAATTATCATACACTAAATTTATTGCACTTTTTTTTAAAGTGGCTAGAATATGTTTCAATGAATTTTGTATTATATCACAATATTCTTATACTGTTACCATCTGTGTACTCTCTGGAAAAATCTCATAAGCAGTGCTATTCAGAAAACTATTGTGCCCCCTCCTCCCAAATTCTCACCTCGGCTTTAACTAGCCGATCCACAATTGTCTCCAGTGTTTCCAGCTTATTACATTTCACAACACCTTCAAAATACTGAGAGCGATGTTGGAGAGCTTGTGTCACTGTGATATCTAAGTTATTATAAGTTTTTTCAGCAGCAAGATTCTAGAAAAAAAAGGAAGTTACAGATGAGTCAATTCCACTTTTTATGCGCAGCCAACAAATTTCATTATTTTACTCCAGAAGCGTGATCCACATGTTGTGATTTAACCAATGGAAAAAAGCAAAGTAGACAAACCTGTATGCGCCCCCATGACACTACCATACATATTTTGGATTAATTGGGTACAAGAAAAGAGTGTTTTGGTTAAAAACAATGCATACTATACATCAATAGTACTTAATTTTTAACTTTCTAAAGTTAAAGATCTTGGGGCGAGGGATATGGAGAATAGTATGGTTGCTTGCCCATTTCCTCTCAACTATTTCCCTTTCCTTTCACTTTGTCCCAGCATTCTCATTAATGACAATTAGCAAATTATGTATATGAGTTGCCGATAATTTTGAATTCAAAAGGGGCAATGATCACAAAAAGATAAAAAAGCAACAGAATAATTCTAATTTCCTATCTTTGATTTTAAGACAGGATAGCACTGTTTCATCTGAAACATGGGATACTGCAAACTATTGCTCAGTAGTTCTTTCCTTAACCAAGAATGTTATTCCCATTTTTTATAAAGTATCCATGGAATACTTTTAGATTAGTCATTTTAGATTGCATTAGATTAGTTCAGAGGTCAACAACCAGTGGTCCGCAAGAAAATGTTGGTGGTCTGCTGCTCCAGGATGACCAATGGTCCAGATCTGTTACTAGAGCTCTGAAATATGGGACCGGCCAAGCAGCTTGTGCTGGGGCTGGAAATCTCTTCTCTAGAAGGAGGTATGTGCAACTTGCAACTTTGCAGCTGGTGAACATGTAAGGAGTAACGCAGCCTTCGCTAGCCGGAATGAGGTAATGGTGCTGTTGCGGCAAGGTGGTGGTGATGGCGCAGATGGGCTGAAGCAATGGGTGGCGGCAACCCACGGTTCTTTTGTCCCCCTGCTGTGGCTTCCTGTTGACTGAACTCACCACTGGCTGGCCTCCCGCCCTCCCCTCACAGTCACTCCTCACCTGCCTGAGAAGGAAAGGGCGAGGGTTGGAGATTTGCTCCATATTTCAGAGCGGAAGCAAAGCCTAATATCTTGCTAGATCTCATGAACATTTCTTCTAGCCCTTGTTGGTGGTGGTGTGTGTGTGTGTGTGTATGTATATGTGTGTATGTATATATATATGTATGTATGTATGTATGTGTATGTATATATATATATGTATATATGTTGTATTTGTACTGATAAATATATATGAGAGTTACCAGTTTTGTTTTCTGTGGGAAATGGGTCCAAATTGAGTGTTTAAGGTTGCAGTAACAGGCGGCCAAACTAAGTGCCTGAAGGACCCCATCCTGTCACTGGGAGTGTACATGCTTCAGCGAGTGGTGTGCTGAATTCATATTAGTGGTTCGCGGGATTTAAAATTATGAATTTAGTGGTCCCTGAGGTCCGAAAGGTTGATAACCCCTGCATTAAATCAAAAGTATTCATAAAATAAAACCTCAAATTTATTTTTTCTTCTCATTTTTACTTAACAGTTTTGGTGCTATCATTTTATATTTATGCAAAACTCACTATGCTTAAGACAATTTCTGACTGCATCATACTTTGCTTTTGGAAATACCATGTTACACGATCTACCTTATGAGACTGTTCTAGTAGTTTATGGGGGAGGAGGGAGAACTAGCTCAGTAATTATAAAGAAGCTTTCAAAATATTATTTAACATATTAGCAAAGTAACTTTATACAGAATAACACTAATTCTATGAACCAGGGCATATTACAGAGTGGTCACTGAAACTAAGTCAAAGAAATATTATTAAAAAAACCAATAATACTTACTATAACATCAAATTTGGAATAAATATCTACAACTTTTCCTAAAAAGGGAAGAAAATAAGCCTTATAATGTGATCACAAATAACTGACAAACCAAATTAATTAATATTAATTCCATCATTTTGGAAAGAGAACCCTTGCTTTCTAGCTTTATGGATTAAGGAAAACAACTAAGAAAAAAACATGAACTCTTATATTGAATTGAACCAATTCAATATAAGAAATAGAATGTTTTCCTGAACTTTAAAGCATATATGCTTGTTTATACCGTGTTTTCCCAAAAATAAGACAGGGCCTTATTTTCTTTTGACTCACAAAATATGGTTTGGGCCTTATTATCAGGGGAGGGCTAATTGTTTTGGGGTTGCCTGGCAGCTGCTCTCTTGCGAGCAGGCTCCCAAAGAGCCAGCACAGCCTCAGGGTCGAAGGGCTGTGTTGCGCTGTCGCAGCAGCACAACACAACAGCCATGAAGAGACCACGCTCACGAGCAGCCACCCAGCAAACTTTCCAGCTGGGCACAGCACTATTCATTGACCTAGGGGTATTGCCAAGCCATGTGAGCGCCTGTTTGCTGCCCCCCCGGCTCCCGCGGCTTGGCGCCTTTGGAATGCCCCTAGGTCAGTGAATGGGGCTCTGCTGGAGACGGGGGTTGCGCGAGCAGCTTTTCCGCTCCCCGCTCATGCGTCTTCCAGCCTCACGATGCCCTGGCCCAACTCTCCCTGCAGAGCCAGGGCACCTCCGTTGCCGCCATCCCAGCATGGCTTTCTCTGCGGCTTCCAAACCACAGAGGTAAGAGCGTACAACCATAGAGTGTACTCCCAGAACGGCCACTGCCGGAAGACTCAGCATCCTACTTCCGTGGTTTGGAAGCTACAGAAAAAGCCATGCTGGGACGACGGTAGCGGAAGTGCCCTGGCTCTGCAGGGAGAGTTGGGTCAGGGCATTGTGAGGCTGTGCCCAGCTCTTCGGGAGCCCACTTGCAAGAGAGCAGCTATCCAGCAACCCCCCTCTCCAGTTGGGCACATTGCCAATCACCGACCTAGCGTTATCCCAAAGGCCTTTGCCCCCTGGTTCCTGCCTTTTGCCCCCACCGGTTCCCGCAGCTTGGCGCCTTTGGTATACCACTAGGTCAATGAGTGATGCTCTGGCTGGCTGGAGGAGGGGGTTGTCCAGGGGGCTTATTTTTAGGGGAGGGCTTATATTTTTGCCCACCTGAAAAATATGGCATGGCCTTATTTTCAGGACACCTCATATTTTTGGGGAAACACGGTAGATTTAGATGCTGTTTTAGAATATTAACAATTTTGGTGAATGACTTACCTTTTGAACAAATCTCAGTTGTTTTCCTGGACTTTGGCGCAGCATGACACCGCATTGGCGATGATGTGGAGTGATTAGCCTTATTTTTTGGCTGACCAACTCCCAGATGATGTTGCAGAACTATGTTAGTTCCCAGTAATATGATTTTTAGGGTTTCTTGGAATAATTTTCATTACTTTTTTTTAAGCCATCCACATGAAGCTATAGGAAGTTATCCAGAATGTTGGGAGGGGAATTGTGGGAGTTGAAAACCATGCATCTTAAATTTGTCAACACTGAGAAACATTGATCTGATTAAATAATGAAATCTTCAAAGATTTTCTTAATTAGGATGCACAATATTTTGATGTAGTGTGGGCATAAAAGTGCTTCAGATCTCAATCTTGCACATATACATTTTGTGGTTTTCTTCTTAAAATTTAAAAACATTTCCAGTCTTTAGTACTCACAAGCAGTAACAAACTTGATAATCCTTATTGCTCACCTGACTCATCCACAACAGGTAGTGCTGATATCCTTCTATCTACAAATATATTCAAGGCTTTAATGATAGGAGTGTCTGGATGTATAAAGGCAATATTATGGTAAGTTCCTATTCCAAGTTCATCCAGGTTTTTCTTCATGAAGGCAGGCTTTGGCATTTCTGACACCTTGAAAAAAATATAAAAGACAAATTTTAAAAAATAATTATTTGAAAAGCGTTCTCCAGGCATGTAAGCCAATATTCTTTTTTTAAAAAGTGCACAAGGAATGTATTCTTCAGTTCTTCCTCTTCAACAAATCTTTAAATAAATCTTTAAATATTTAAACCAATTCTGAAATTTAGTAAGCCTAAAATTATTGTGTAAAACTCAAATCTAAATGTCACATTTGTTTAAAATGAATATTCAGCTTTTAGTTATTTTATGTTTCATCCTCACAATACTTCTATCAATGGAATACTCTACTTTTACCATTGTCCTTATTTGGAACGTCAGAGATCATCTTAGATAAAACTTTCACAGCTTTGAAACTTTCAGTGTTAATTCTTCCTGTATGTGTCATGAAAAGTGTACATCTCTTTCCAATATATATTTTTCACTAAATAAACCCCCACTACCTGCCCCCCTCCCAGGAGATATTAATGAATCAGGAATGGCAGGGATCTAAAACACAGGAGGACAAGCTGAGCAGCTCTACTTCAGCAGGGCCAATAGGTTTGAATTTTATTTTTCTTTATTTTATTTCACCTGACAGTTCATGTTTCTACCATTTCTTACTCTTACATTTCATGTCTCAACCTTCTATATGCCATGGTGTTCAAAAGATGGCATCGATACTGACCTCCATAACCCATTATCACTTGGGATAGTCAACACTTTCATATACCATTTTTAATGTAATAGATAAGGTGCCAACCAAATTGTCTGCCTTACACCTACTTATGCCACATGCAGCTAACCATGCTAATGCAACCAAAGTAGACTTTACTAAATTGTGCTTTTCTATACAAGGTAGAATTTATGATGTAGAAACAATCTGGCTAGTCAATATACTGGTATTTGCATTTTGCAAACTGGAAGGTACATGTAATGAGTGTACTGACATAGACCCAGGATATATGTTTTAACATTCATACAATTGATTTACTAATTAATTAGAACAGAATAAAATTATAGTTCTACTTACAAAAAGCTGGAGAAACTTGAGTATTCTTTTATGGGTAAGTATATAAAGTGCATTTCCACTCACAGGATCAATAACTGGTAATCTGTGGATTTTGTTTTTGATCAGTGAATATACAGCATCAAAAAGGCTAAAGAGAAAATAATTGCAATTATTAGTACCATTCCAGGGATGAAATTCAGCAGGTTCTAGAAAACCGATAGTGGAATTTTTGAGTAGTTCGGAAAACCGGCAAATAACACCTCTGTCTGGCCCCAGAGTGGGGTGGGAATGGAGATTTTGCAGTATCCTTCCCCTGCCACACCACCAAGCCACGCCCACAGAACCGGTAGTAAAGAAAATTGAATTTCACCACTGTACCATTCTATTTATTTATTTATTTCAAAAACACATTTTCCCACTACAAAAGAAGTACTCAAAATCCAAAGTATAAATGATTTTTAGTATACAAAATTCAAGGAAATTGTGAAATTGTATCTGAAATTGTATCTACTTGCATTTGCAGCTTTTGAACTATTAGGTGGGCAGGAATGGGGCAGGAACAGGAGCTCACTCTGTTGCACAGCACATAGGTCTTGAACCTGGGTTCAAGGAGCTCAGCTCCTTTAACTGCTGAGCAATCGCTGCCTCAAGCTCATCTATACAAGTCATCAATCAAAGTCATCAATACAAAGAACATTTAAATGAGTATCAGATAAATGAGTGCCATCAAAATCCTAACTTCTGACAGATATTGAATTAGTTTTAAGTTCTTTGAAATAGTGTGATAAAAATAACAGTTTATAATAAAACATTAACATAATTTAGAAATAAAAAAGGTAAGGAAAATAATTATATACCTTGCATCAGGTGAAATATTCACTAAGGGTTTAAAGGTTTCTTGCAAATAAAGCTCTGTATAATTAAAAAGAATATTCTCATAAACCTATAATATTCAATTAATGTTTCATAACAACAAACATTTATGTTGTAAAGAAATGAGCACCTATTGACTTTTTAATTCAAAAATAATTAAATAATCATAATAAACAGAAAATTGGAAAAATAGTTTTCAGAACCAAATAACCACTAGAGGTCACTATAGTCTGAGGATGAATATTACAATTATAACAAAAATTGTGGAAAGTATTTTAGATGAAGGTTGGGATTACCCAAGTGTTTACATTTCCGGAGGGTAATTTATTTACTTTTAAACTCAGTAGGCTATCAATATTTTTCTACAACACATGGCAGGTCTAGAAGACCTATCAATAAAATAAAACTAAGACATGACTCATAGTCACTATCTACAATATAACTGTTTTTTCACTGGGGGAAATCACTGCAATGATTATATGAGAAAGATAATGTGAATGAAATAATATACAGGGAGTCCTCGACTTAAAACAGTTCATTTAGTGACCGTTCAAAGTTGCAACGTCACTGGGAAAAATGACTTACAACCATTGCAGCATCCTCATGGTCAAATGATCCAAATTCAGATGGTTGGCAAGTGGTTCACATTTATGACAGTTGAAATGTCCTAGGGCCGGGATGGCGAACCTATGGCACATGTGCCACAGGTGGCATGCGGAACCATTTGTCAGGGCATGCGAGGCATGCGCATGCTGGCCAGCTAACTTTAGCCTTTTGGGGAGGCTATTTTTCACCCTCACCAGGCTCCAGAGGCTTTATAGCAACCTGGGGAGGGGTAAAACAGCCTCCCCACCACCCGAGGCCCTCTGGAGGCTTCAGGAGCTTCCCTGAAGCCTTCGGAGCGCAAAAAACCAGCCCTATGGGCAAACCGGAAGTTCAGGAAAAGACTTCCAGTTTGCTCGTAGTGTCATTTTTCATCCTCCAGAGCCTTCAGGGAAGCCTCCAGAAGGCCTCAGAGGGCTTAAACCGGCCCTACAAGCAAACCGAAGTCCATTCCTGAACTTCCAGTTTGCTCAAAGGGCCGTTGTTTTGAGCTCTGGAGGCTTCAGGGAAGCTCCTGAAGCCTCCATGGGGGGGGGGAATGGGGGAGGCTGTTTTCACCCTCCCCAGGCTCCTATAAAGCCTCTGGAGCCTGGAGAGGGAGAAAAAAGCATGCAAAAAATAGAGGTAGCGTCTGTCATGTGTGCATGCACGTTGGGGGTCATGCATTGCACTATGGGTGCGGCACGCCCACTCATGAGCCCCTGCCCTCCTCCCCTTTTGGCACGCGAGCCAAAAAAGGTTCGCCATCACTGTCCTAGGGTCCTGTAATTCCCCCTTTTGAAACCTTCTGACAAGCAAAGTCAATGGGAAAGCCACATTCGCTTAAAAACCATGTTACTAACTTAACAACTGCAATGATTCTCTTAACAACTGCTGCAAGAAAGGTTGCAAAATGGGGCAAAACTACCTTAACAAATGTTTCACTTAGCAACATAAATGTTGGGCTCAATTGTGGTTGTAACTCTATGACTACCTGTAGAAGTACAAAAAAATAATAATACTCTCACTTACTGGAACAAGCGTCAAGACACATTGTTAGTTCTGCATGCTAGGATATGACCCATTTACAGGTATATTACCATTCTTTGATTTGGGGGATGATAAAAGATCTAATAGAGTTGCACAGCTAATTTGGTGGATCACATTCATTTTGAATGGTTTACATCATATACTTACCTCTCCATGTTTCAATTTTGTGCTCCTCCAGTTCGTAGATTTGTACCTATAAAAAAGAAAGACAAAAGGGCCACATATTTATATTTTTAAAAGTCATTAATATAATGACATCTTTGAATAAAAATATTGAGGACAGAAAAAAGGGGGCTTTAAAGGGATTTTTTTTCTAAGTGATGAGCTTTTGGGTGGTTTGTATATGAGTATTTGCTCTGAAATAATTCCTGATCCTGGCAGCTCCCTGGGCAAGTCCCTGCCATTTTTCTTGACCTGATTCTTAGAAACAGTTTGCCATTGCCTCTTTCCTAGGCCTGAGAGAGAAAGACTGGACCAAAGTCATCCAGCTGGCTTCATGACTAAGCCTTTCAGTTCCTAGCCCAGCGCCTTTAACCACAATACTAAGTTGTCTCCATATAAGCAAGGGCTAGAGAATAAACAAATTTAAAATTCAACCAAGGAGCTTGCCATAATTAGGAAAGTGATCGAATGCTCAGCTCTATATACAGGTCTTCTACATAATAGATATACCGGATTCCAGTTATTAGAATTAAGAACTATATTCAGTTCACTATTATTTCTGTCAATGTTGCATTAAAAAGAAACAATTTGGTTAGAAGATGAATTTCTCTCCAATGTTTCATCCTACAGTGCTTTGAAAAATACATTTTATTTTCTAATATCAATGGTCCCCAACAGAATACTAGTCTGAACAGTGTTAATCACCAAATAACATTTCCTCCTACTTTGTTTCCTTTTTCAATTTTTAATCCTTTCCCCTGTTGGTTCTAACAAGTAAATGCTAAGTGGGAGTTCAGTTTCCTAGGAACTAGAATTACAAAACTACCAATCTAAGGCATTGGAAGCTATGATTTTTCTTTCAAAAATGAAGACTACAGAACCAGCTTACATTTTAATATATATGAGGAATGGTACATATCTTACATTGTACAAGCCATTGTGAAACACATCAGTGTTATAATGAATAGAAGCTTACACTGATTAATTTATCATAGTCAGGGTGGGGTGGGGTTCTGGCTAGCATTACTACTGTTCGCTCGTGTGCTGAATGCGTGCTGCAAGCACATTAATAGAAATTTGAAAAAAAAAAAGATGGCAGTGGTGGAGACGACAAACCGGTTTGGAGCCGTGTCCAGCCTGCATCACTCCCGTTTCTGTGACCGGCATGTCACTACCAGTTCTACTGAACCAGTAGGAATCCACCTCTGATCATAGTTTACCCAACTCAAATGGAAGGAAATCAGGAAAAAAATTAAAAAGCAGAAAGTATATGTATAGTTAATGGTATACAGGGAGAGTAGATTCTGAAAACAAAGCTGTTCTTCCTTACGGCATTAAATTCTTGATATTAAATTTGTACACAAATTAAAAAAAAAATGTGCTTCTCCAGCTACTATTCATTTAAAATCGAACAGTGTTAACAGTACTTTCAAAATAACATCTTAGTGAAGAACACTATTCAAATAAAAATTGTCCTCAGTTGAATTCCTCCTTTTAAAATAATGGTAAAATTGAATGATGAGACTGCTGGATCTTGCTAATGAAGTGAAGGGCAGGTACTGGCATGCATTCTTTACAATGGAATTGGAAATCTATGGTCTCTAGTTGCTGTCAAACAATTCCCAGCAGCTCACCAACAAAGGAATGCTATGAACAGTTCAGAAATATTTGGAAATAATACTACAAGGGCCTCATATTTACTAGATGCAAATATATTCTGTTGCTGCATAATATTTATTCATTTATTTTGGAGAAGTTATATCAGCACTCATCTTAAACAATTTTGTGTAGCTACTAAGCAATATATGAAGACATTTTAATAAAAAAATAAAAATTTGATTTTAGGATTCAACAATTAGATCTGCCATTATATAGAAATATTGCTTATTTTTATTTTTAGATACGTATATCTTTGTGGATGTTTAGGTTTAGGAGATTACCTTACTATATATTTGTATCCATACAGAAGGAAGTCAGAAGTCAGTTTTTGTTTTGTTTTTTCCTATATTTTGTCACTTTTTATCTCCTTGATCCTGTCCTCCCAGCCTCTTTTTCCTGTTATATTTATCTTTTTTAACCAAGTTAACAAAGTTGGTAAACCAGATATTAATAAAAACTCAATACAATTAAAAATAATGATCACACTATAATCAAGACAATTCATATAGCAACAGGCATACTAAGCTTCCACTAATGGCCTGGCCAACAAGTTGAGTATATGCAGGCTTTCAGAAGGCCAACTGGATTGAAGCCATCCAGATCTCAGGAAGAAGGCAGTTCCAAAAATAAAATAAAAAATGCACTGCTGCAGTTAACTTTATCACAGTTTCTTAATTAAACCAAGACAAATGTAAACAGAAACATAAGAGCACAACAAACCCCTTCATTACCTGTCAGGAGCCCCAGTGGAATAACAGTGGAAAGACCCCAAGATGCTCAAACCCCCAGCCCAGGTCAAAACTCTTCCTTTAAATACCCTATGGAATAATGGAGATATACCAAGATATACCAGTCACACAACCTTTAAGTCTGTATTGAAGTTCCCAATTCCAAGGGCAATACCAGGATCTTTTGTCACCAGACCATGTGCCAGGAGCTTAATAGTTTACACCTGGTAGCAGATTCTCATGACCTTTTCTACATGATCCCATGATGGTATGATCTGATCTTTCATCATGCAAACTTATGGCACATGGGATGTCTGGTAATTGTGCAGAGAAACAGGTGCCAAATTAAGTAATCTTGGGGGTTTTCTGTTATTGTTTCCCTAGGGCTTCTAAGAATTGAAGAAGGGTATATTGTTCATCACCTTGACTGATATATTTACTTTTAAGTTTCTGTTATCTTTCTGCTAAAGTTAAGAATAGAGCTTAAAACCTCCTAACTTACTGTATCTTAATTGTCCATGGGTCCTCAAAGAAAATTGCCACTACCACTGCCTGACACTTGGCAAAACGTGGCAGCCTAAAGCAGATTTTTCCAACTTTTGAAACAATAATACAAGTTAAGTTTCCAACAATTCTATCTTCCCCTTGGTGGAAGTAACTTTGCTGGAGTTGGCAACCTTGATATTATGTATGTATGTATGATATTATGGGGCACCTGCACATACAGCCATACGAGATCTGTTTTGTTGACACCCCTTCCTCCTGGTTTTCTATTCATATTTAAAACTCTATTTATGATTATTCTGCACTCCAATATGTTCAGCAGTGAAAGGAATGTGCTTGCATTTGAATAAAAAAAAGCCTTGTTCACTGTTGTAAGAAAGTCACCTCATTCCAAATTAATGAAAACAACTACAGCCATACTATATCAAAAATGATGCATGGAATCCATAATAAGATGGTGCACTGAACCAACTGGTTAAGTTAATGTAATTATTATTTACACAATGAATCTAGGACAAGACCACCAAAACTAGTGTGAGATGAGCAGTGCAGTAATATACCATTCAATGCTGCAAACATAATATAACAGAAGCACTCAACTAAGGATCATGGCACATTTGTGTGTTTAAAGGAAACTACACTGAGGTCAGTCTTAAGGGAATACACATGAAGGAAAAATTTTCATCCTATTTAATGCATTGGTAGTTTGGCAGTCCTGATTGAACATTAGTCTACAGCTTGATTCACTTTTCTTTTCTTGATGTATATATTATTTCCTACTTATGACTGAGCAATTATAGTTGAATGTACTGGAGTATGAGATACAAAATAAGTGCAGATGCTACTGCTAGGAAGTAAAGAAGATAAGCAAATGCAGTAATTGTACATTTGGGATTTGAAGACAGGATGAACAGAATTACTGTGGGAGGACAATCTGTTTCTTAGGTAACCAGACTGTAACATTTAGATTTCCAAATGCCAGCAACTTTTTAAGTTGGTTTTCCTTTCCTCTACATTTTTCATAAATGCCAATAGCAAGGAGTATTTGTGTTACAAATTGGCAGGCATAGTTAATTTGCATATAAGAAATAAGATTATTTCTTTTAGAAAGATTAAATATCACATTTGCTTCAGCTGGCTCTGTGTACTACTTTAGCTATGTCCACTTTTAAAACTCTTGTGTAAACTTCCAGGTGAAAAAAGTATCGTCTCAATATTTTCATTATCCCAAATTCAGTAAAACAGAAAAAGAAAAAAAAAAACCCGAGAAGAAAGACTAATAACGTGGAAAATAATTTAGTGGTTTTCCCTTAACACAACACTTACTGAAAGGTCAGTACAGGAAATTATTATAGTTCATCACAGAATCAGCCAGATTCAGACAAGATTTGGCATTTTATCCGCCAATCAAGTCCATTCCAAGGACCTGAGGCATGCAAATGTTGATGGTGTTACAGGTATCATCACATGATGTAAGCTGCTCTGAATAAAGCCGCTTTTTGCAATTAACTGATGGTGAATTTGTTAATGCAGATAGTCTTCAATGGATGCTTAAGTTGTTTTGGGATTGCATCCAAGATGCCTATTATTATTGGTACTATCTTTGCTTTCTTTTGCCACAGTTGTTCTATTTTCATTTGCAGGTCTTTGTATTTTTTTCCTTTTCTATTGTCTCCAGAAACTGCCATGTCCAAAATAATTTATGTAAATATATGTGGTTTTAACAATATGCAGATATATGACTGAACAGAGAAACAGATCAACAAGTATCAAATATGTACATTTGAACGGTATGGGTAAAGGAGAAATATTTCATTTTCAGTTATTGGCAGGTTCAAATACAGTTACTATATTCAAATATCAGGAATAACTAATTTCAGGCTGGATACAAAAATAGAAACATAGATGTCTTCCTAATAATCGTTATGTCCCAAATTGAAAGGTGAATCAAATCACAACATTAGCTCTGCCCTTTTATACCTGTGTTGCAACATGGCATGAAAGTATATAAAAGGTGAGGTTTATATAGCGATACTTGCTTACTTACTAGCCATCCTCTTTCTCCAGACATCTCTGTATGGAGACTTCAGAGTATTAGATTTGGATATAATGTTGCTATACTATTAAGCTGCATTGTAAACAGCTAATTATTATAAGTTGCCTTATGAATGCACTAGGCTGAGAATTACTGATTTACTCAAAATCCACTAATTATCTACGTAGCTATTTAAGCTACACATCTATTTAAGTTTCTGCAGTCGAATAGTAACCAATCACACTAGATCTATTCCATTGTTTGTATATTTCCCAAAACACATCAAAGGATTTCTGGTCCAATCATTACTACCATCTAGGGAACAGGTATTTTTCTTTTCATTTGGCAATAATCAGCTGTAATCATATTGAAAAATCCTGTTCAGTTTTACACTTACAGATTACAGCAAAGTAGGAAAATTCCGTATTTATGTACCAAGCTAGAATGGTATTCTTTCTCTTAACCATTGTTATATTAATACTTTTATTTCAGTTATCCTGTTTTATCTGTAAAAGCTGTAATTATGAGGTGGTACCTACCATTGGAGACTTGTAGTATCTATGCAGTATATTAATGAAATCTGTTATAGTTAACATTCCTGTAACAAGGCGAAGAAAAAGTAAATTTAATCCAGTTTTCCAATCTGTTTTTAACTTAGTTAAACTTTACAGATTTACTGGTAAGTGACAAAAAGCCCAAGTGAAGTCCTGGAAATATAGACAAACATAGTAATGTTTATTCTTCACAAATCACAGTAAGAGTTGCGATATCATAATTACCCCACAAAATTTAAAGTTTTAATATCTATTCACCAAAGTGTTAGAACTGTTTTTCAGTTAAAGTAAAATTTGACGGTTACATAGGAGTTCCCAACTATTCTTTGCTCCTTAAGAATTCCATTTTAGAATATTAAAGGACTAAAAGGCATACAAGTTCTAAACTTGTTTTCAGAGGTGGCAAAATTTAATTTAATGCTTCATGTAAATAGCCTCTAATACTGAGGTTTAGTGGGAGACCAACTAAAAATAAATTATCACTATATCCTTGATTTCGGAATAGTCTTATTTAGAATAGTAAGTTGCAGTCTTCAATCAGAATAAAAAAATTAAAAAGCAGATATCTGATTAATATAGATTGGATACAGCTAAAACATATTTCCTTTGAAATGCAAATAGACTTATATGCGAGAAAAACTGCTCATATTTCTTAAGCACAACCAAAGATAATCTTTGAGCACTCTTCTAGTTGTACCAAAAAATGATATATAATCTTTGTTCAGAACTGAATTCTAAAAGTTAATGCTATCTTATATGTTTTCCAGACCTGATCCAAAATGGTCAAATTCTTTAAAACGATCAGCATCAAAATGCAAATATTCATGAGAAATCTTTCAAATACTTAAGATTTTTTTCCTTGTTCTGTGACTGGAATTGTTAGATATGATAGCAAGTCCTAGTTTCTCACTACTTGCATGACCTGCAGCAAGCCTTATGCTTAATATTTACTTACCCCATTCTCCTTTCTTCTGTCATGACTACAAGGAGATTGGGAAGTTTTTACTTCTGAGTTAAATACAGTTCCCTTTGTAGGATGTACTTATAGTGTGTACTTTGTTTAAAATCTAGTTAATGGCCAAATAGTCTATGTATGATTTCTTTATATTCTTGTTATTATACCACAGTACAAATGCAAGAATATAAAGAAATCATACACAAATTCAGATATCACTTACAAATGTCTGTATATTTAAAATTGAAAGTTTCCAATTTTAAGATTTCTCACATGGGCTTGTCGCTTATCAGAAAACCATGTTTTCCCAATGCAAGGAAATATTGTTATAATGCATGGGTGGGGAGGAGGTGAGTCTATTACTCTCAACTGTCCACTTAATAACCAATTATATGAATTGCAGCAATCACATCATCACATAACAGCATGCCAAAATGATGCAAATCACTATGGATGACCTAACATTAATGCAAATGTAGCTGTTTCATCTGAACTACTTCAGTTACATCAGATTTGTCCATTATTTTGAAGACATGCCTAGACAGAAATTTGGTCCATTGCATCTAAAATCTGCTAAATGGAGGATCATTAAATTGATTTTCGACTATATACTTGAAGCCACATTTTTAGTATAAAAGTAAGAAAGAAAAAAGAAGGAAAAAAGTCATTCGTACTATTTTTCTATAATTTCATACCAACAAATATCATCCTACCTACAAAGCTTTGTTTTTTACTCTCCCACAGTGGAGCTGCTCGAACACCATTTGCCACTAAAGCAAAGAAAGCTTTCTTTACCTGAAAAAAAGAAAAACACAGCAAGAAATTATCTTAACGGCAGTTATTTGGAAATAAATATCTATTTTGAGTTTGAAACACACATACACATGCAACCAAAAAACAGCAATAGTTGCATGACAGGGATCATTTAAAAAAACGCTTCTAACTAAATGAAAACTGAAGAAATGAGGCAAAATATACGTGGAACATCATCCTTCCAGAAATATTAAGGTTGCCCCCCGCCCCGAGATTCTTTCAAAAAGCATGAAGAGAGATTTTGCCAGCAGGCCAGAGACCCCAGGGTACTACAGAGCCCACCAAATTATGCTTTGTCAACCATGAAAGACAGGGAAGGGCTTTTGACTATACAGATAGTCCTCACTTAGTGACTTCTCGTTCGGCAACCATTCAAAGTTACAACAGCGCTCAACAAGAAGACTTATGGTCGGTCCTTGAAGTTGTGGCTGTCGCAGTGTCCCCACCGTCAGAGGATCATGATTGGGGCACTTGGCAACCGGCACACAGTCACATCATCACCACTTATGATCTTCACTGGCAGCTTCCAATAAGTCAAGTCAATGAGGAAACCAGCCACCACCTGATGTTGTGCTTAATGACTGCACAGGATTCCTTAACAACCACAACCTGAACTGTCATTGTACACTGAAGATCGCATTTAATTTTGTTGTACAAGGTGCAACGACAATGAAGTAAACTAAAATAAAAATTAAACACATTAGGATGTATGTAAGAGAAAAGGTCATTTAATTTTTGCCTTCCTTTCTCATCTACAACATTCAAAGTCATGATAACTGCTTATTTTATAAGAAACCTGCAGTGAAATTATACATTTTTCAGGGGGGAAAAAAATCACAGCTACTTTTGTTAGTACTAAAAAAATCATTTATCACCACAGTAATATGTTATGACTAGCAGTATTCAAGAAGAAAGCTTTATAAGGAATATGACAGTGTACTGTATGTGTTATATGTCTATTTCAAAATTATCAGTTTTTTGTGCAAAGAACTAGGATCCTTACAAATGAGAACCATACTGTTCAATAACCACATTATTAAAATGAATTTAATGGAGTTTCCAAGCAACATTATTTGTAATCTTGGTTTTCTCTTGTCATTTCTCATTTTTTGTCAAGTTTAAAATGGAATTACCTAATTTGAACCTATACTGAAATTAGATGTTGGGCAGCCTAAAATAAAATGATGGGAACTGCTGTCAATTTTAAAACCACCTTTACCCTGAAGTATGCTTAGCTGCTATCCTCTGGCTCTGATTTCTAAATCCATAACAACATATTTTTAGGTCTCATCCATAAAGCTGTTTTCTGCAGCAGAAAGTTTATCATCTGTTGAGCTCCATAACTCTATATCTGAAGACTGTCTACTCAACTTATTTGCCACTTCTCCAGTGACATTCTGACTACAAGGAAGATAGATTTCCTTGCTTCCACAATCCCTCTCCCACTTTTAAAATTGATTGGTTGACCAGAAAACCAGGAAAATGCAGACTGCCTTTTCATGCACAAAATAAGGGCATAATTGGAAGAAATTCGCTCTTCTATTACTATAGAAAAGGAATTATATATCCAACAGATGCTTTTTGGGAAGTTCTGGTTGTTCATTTCCTCCTCTCATAGAATTATATTTTTAAAAACTCAGTTCATTATAGATTTTGAGGGAGACTTCACTCTTTTCAATGATTACAACTGTATGTATGCTGTGATTTGAGACACAACTCAATAAACTGATTTCTCAAGTTCCAATTCTTCAAATCTTTTCCGGGAAATACACCTTTGGTGTCCACCACTAGATGGCATCCAAGAGAGATGAAAGCCCAATTCTTTACAGCTACATGGAAAATGACCGTTGGCTTACCTGAATGATTATTCTCTAGGCACTGCGGGAGTGTCCAAGCTTGGGTTAACTTTAGCTTGCTGCCCAAGGACTGAGTTCAAAGTTTGTGTAGCCATGCCTCCTGCTCCCTTTAGAGGCTCAGTTTAAAAAATGAAGGGATTAAACTATAAAGATGTTATAAATAATAAAGGTTATGCCCATTGAGGTGATGTCACACATCCACGGCGACCCCCGGCGGGGTTGGACACTCCCGCAGCACCTAGAAAATGACCATTCAGGTAAGCCAATGGTCATTCTCCTAGACGCTGCTTGGAGTGTCCAAGCATGGGACATACCCAAGCTATCTAATCCCAGTGTGGGAAGAAGGAATATCCTGGTTAGTTGGAGCCGCGAGGACCCGCTGTAAGACTCTCCTGCCGAACAAAGCCTCAGCATATGTGAAAGAGTCCAATCTGTAATTCCGAATGAATGGAGATGGTGAGGACCAAATAGCTGCCCTGCAGATCTCCTCGATAGGCGCTTGCGTGGCCCAAGCGGCCGTAGTTGCAGTGCTCCTTGTGGAATGCACAGTTATATGATGAGGAACAGGCTTGGCTTGATGTTCGTAAGCTAACTTAATGCAGGCGCGCAGCCAACGTCCTATGGTAGAAAATGATACCTTCCTGCCCATGGAGGTCGGCTGAAAGGATATGAAGAACGATTCTGACCTGCGAAAGCTGGCTGTCCTCTTCTTGTATGCCCGCACCGCACGTCCAATGTTTGCCAGGTGCGCTCCCTGCGATGTCTGGGGTGCAAGCAGAAGTCGAGGAGGATGACCTCCTGAGTCCTATGGAATAAGGTATTAATTTCTGGGAGAAAAGCTGGATCCAATCGCAGAATGACTCTGTCCGAATGTATAATGCAAAGGTCCTCCCTAACTGAGAGCGCTGCCAACTCAGAAATTCTGCGTGCTGAGGTGATGGTTAAGAGAAAAGCAGTTTTAAACGACAAAAGTGGCAGGCTAATGGAGCGAATTGGCACCGATGTTAGGGTCTGCAGGACAATCGATAGATCCCAAGTAGGGTATGGGTGTACCGTTGGGGGGCATAGGTTGGTGGCCCCCTTCAAGAAACTGCGGACACTTGGGTGTCTGCTGAGTGGTTGAGAAGAGTCTCTGGACAAAATGGTGGCTAGAGCAGCCGTCGGTCTCTGTAGAGTGTTGGGGACGAGGCCCTTGTCCAACCCCTCCTGGAGAAAATCCAGGATTTGTTGAATGGTCGCTGCTGTGGCAACGATGTGATGGGACTGACACCAGGAGGAAAACATAGTCCATGTTGCGTCATAGATCCGCACCGTAGAAGGTCGCCTGGACGCCTGGACCGTGCGGATGACCTTGTCAGAGAAGTTGTACTGCCTCAGGAGGTACCCCTCAAGTGCCAAACGGCCAATTGGAGCCATTGAGGATCCAGATGTGGAATGGCCCCTTGGCTGAGGGAGATTTGCTCCTGAGGTATGCACCAGTGTTTGGGCTGATAGGCTGACAAGGTCAGTGAACCAGGTCCTTGGCCAGTGCGGGGTGAGTAGTAGTACTTCAGCGCCCTCCAACAAGATCTTCCTGATCACCTGAGGTATCAGGGGGAGAGGTGGAAAGGCGTATAATAGGCTGGGAGGCCAGCGGCATCGAAGAGCATTCGTCCCTTCCGCGCTGGAACATTGGAATCTTGAGAAGAACCGGGGGAGGGGTTTGCTGGACTGGCGAACAGGTCTACCATCAGATGTCCGAACCCCTGGGTCAATTGGTGAAACAGAGACGGATAAAGCCACCATTCCGAGTAGCTGATGGATGTTCTGCTTAGCCAGCCCGCTGTGACATTCTCCTCCCTTGAGATGTGGTCCGTTCTCAATGATTTGAGGTGGCGCTCTGCCCATTGCCCTAGGGCTTCCGCCTCCAACATGAAGTCTCTCAATCGAGTCTTGCCCTGGTGGTTGACATAGGCCTTGGTGGCGATGTTGTTCATCAGTATTAAGACGTGGCATCCTTCAATGAAGTGATGGAAGTGGCGCAGGGCTAGCCTGGCAGCTCTGAGCTCCAGCCAATTTATGTTGTGTGCGAGCTCCGCCTGTGATCATCTGCCCTGCGCCACGTGAGTCTGCAGATGGGCGCCCGTGCTGTACAATTTGGCGTCCGTTATGACCAGACGCTCTAGTTCCTTGAAAAGGGACCCCCTCTTCAGAGCTGCGGACTACCACCACCAGAGTGACCGGATCACTTGTGGAGGAACGCTCACCACCCTCTTGGAGTTGCTGGCCTTGCATCGTTGAAACGGGAGAAGGAACCATGAAGATCCCGTGCATGCAGCCGTGCCCAGGGAACTACTGTGATGCACGAGATCAGTTTCCCCAGCAGCTGGGGTAAATTGACGAGAGGTGCTGACTTGGACCTCTGGATCTGACTCACAAGGGATGTGATGCTGTCCATTCGCTCCTGTGTGAGGAACACTTGGCAGGTCCTGGAGTCGATCACTGTGCCCAGATGCTGGATTCTGGAGGTTGGCTTCAGGTGGCTCTTTTCCAGATTGACGGAGAAGCTGTATTGTTCAAGGGTATGGATGGTGATGCTGAGATCCCGACACGCCTGCTCCCTGGATGATGACATCAACAGGATGTCATCCAAATAACAAACGAGTCTCACTGGACAAGATCGGAGATGTACAGCAACATCGGCCAGAAGCTTGGCAAATGTCCTGGGGGGGCGATGATAGGCCGAAGGGAAGAGCCTTGTATTGATAATGCTGGTCTGCAAATTGAAACTTGTGATGCACTGGATGAATGAGAACGTGCAGGTACACCTCCTTCAGATCAATTGACGTCAGGAAGTCGCCCTGCCTAATGCAACCCAATATGGTCTGAAGTGATTGCATCTTGAAGCGCTTGTATGCTAGATGAATGTTGAGTTTCTTGAGGTCCACTATGGCTCTCATGCCTCCCGAGGCCTTTGGGACCAGGAAAAGGATGGAGTAGAATCCCCTCCACTCCTGGCCCATCGGAACCTGCTCGATGGCCACTATGTCCAGCAGATGACAGATCTCGCCTGCATTAGCTGACGTTTGTGAACTGACTTGGGGAATGGGCAATGAACAAATGTCCATGGAGGTCTGAGAGGAAGTCTAGGGTAAGGCTGTGACAGACTGTGTTCAAGACCCAGGTGTCTGTCATTGTTGCATCCCACTGGTTGGCGTACAGTTGTAACCGGCTGTCTACGGGAGGAGACTGGTGACGGTCACTTATTTCTACGAAAGGTGTGGTTGGAACACCCCCCTCGGAAGGACCTCGACTACCCTGTTCCCTATTTTTGTCCCTGAATGTTGCCCTGTCCTGGCTACGATCCTGCATCTGGGAATAGGAATGGTTAAATCCTCCAGAAGAGGCTGGAGGGTCTGCATTCCGAAAGGGCTGCCTGCGGAAAAAGGAGTGACCTTTCAGTCAGACTTCTTGGTAACAGCCGGTAGTGTGTTTATCCTTGGATTCTGTTAAGACCGAATCCAAGTCCTCTCCAAAGAGCTCTCCCCTTTGAAGGGAGCAGAAGTGAACTTCCACTTGGCCTTCCTGTCAGCCTGCCAGTGTTTGAGCCACAATAGATGGCATGATGTTACATTTGAGGCCAAGGCTCTCGAAGAAAATTTGGTGGCATTAAGGGAAGCATCAGCTGAGTATTCAACTGCTGCAATGATTTTATTGACATCCTAGCGCAGTCTAGTGTCATTCGCTGGCAATTTGGATTGCAGTATACGGAGCCAGAAGAGGGATGCCCTACTGAAATAAGAGGATGAAGAGGAGGGCCTCATGGCCCATGCGGTGGCCTGATGTGTTTTATGGCAGGCCTTTTCCGCCCTCTTGTCCTCTGCTTTAAGTCCTTCCAGCAGCTGGAAGAACAGAATTGGAAGTCAAAGCCACTATGGGATTGTCTACCAGAGGAAGCTTCAAGAGATCCTCAATGCTGCTTTCCATTTATTTATTTATTTATTACTTGAACTTATTAGTCGCCCCCTCTCCCCACAGGGACTCGGGGCGACGTACAAAAGTATTATATAGCGTACAGAGGAGGTAAGAATAAATAAATAAGTTACAATACCTAAAAAAGTTAAAACCCCAGTGAAATTAACCCTTAAAAACTAAAATTACCAATTAAAAATGCCCTGGGCTGGAGAGGTTGTAGTATTATGCCAGGTCAGCTAGTCGAAACAGGTAGGTTTTCAGCTTCATACGGAAGGAGCGAAGGTCGGTTGTTGTCCTGATGTCTGGGGGGAGGTCATTCCAAAGGGCACCCGGAGTAGTCCCTCTCTGTGTGAGCGGACGGGTCGCAGGGATGTATGGGGCAGGACGCGATCCCGCAGGTAACTAGGCCCTGTGCCATGGAGCGCTTTGAAGGTGGGTGAGTGACTGTGCGCAAGGCCTCCCGGTCCAAAAGGGGCCGCAATTGGCGCACCAGGCGAACCTGGTGGAACGCCCCTCTCGCCACGGCTGCCACGTGATCTTCCATAGACAGCCGGGCATCAAGGAGGACGCCCAAATTGCGCGCCCCTTCCACCGGGGCTAATTGATCGTCCCCGATGGCCAGCGATGGCATATGCTGGTTGAACCGGGAAGCCGGAAGCCACAGCCACTCTGTCTTGGAGGGGTTGAGCCTGAGCCTGTTGTCATCCATCCAGACCAGTACGGCTTCCAGACACCGGGACATCACTTCAACAGCCTCGTTGGGGTGGTTTGGGGTGGAAATGTACAGCTGAGTGTCATCAGCGTACAGATGGTATCCCACCCCAAAACCACGGATGATCTCGCCCAGCGGCTTCATATATATGTTGAACAGGAGAGGCGAGAGGATCGACCCCTGTGGGACCCCACAGATAAGGGGCCTCGCGGTCGACCTCTCCTCTCCTGCCAACACACATTGCGTCCGGCCAGAGAGGTAGGAGTGGAACCATCGTAATACGGTGCCCCCAACCCCCAACCCCTCCAGACGGCGCAATAGGATACCATGGTCGATGGTATCGAAGGCCGCCGAGAGGTCTAATAGGACAAGGATGGAGGAACAACCCCCATCCTTTGCCCTCCAGAGATCATCCACCAACGCGACCAAGGCTGTCTCCGTGCTGTGACCGGGTCGGAAGCCGGACTGGCGCGGGTCTAGATAATCAGCTTCCTCCAGGTGGCGCGGAAACTGCTGAGCCACCACACTCTCAACAACCTTCGCTAAGAAAGGAAGGTTGGAGACAGGACGGTAATTTGCTAGCTCCGTTGGGTCCAGAGAAGGCCTCTTGAGCAGGGGCCTCACCACCGCCTCTTTCAAGGCGGTTGGTAAAAGGCCCTCACCCAGCGAAGCGTTCACCAGCCCCAGTAGCCAGCCTCGTGAGCCCTCCCAGGAGGCCAGTACCAACCAGGAGGGACACGGGTCCAATAAACATGTGGTGGCTCGCAGTCGCCCGCGCAACCTGTCCAAATCTTCGGTGACAACAGGGTCAAACTCCTCCCAGCATGGTCTCTCAAGACTAGCCTCGGACGTCCCCACTGGAGCACTGAGGTGGGTCCATCCCCTTCGGATCCGATCGATTTTATCCTGCAGGAACTCTCCAAATTCCTCTGCCCGGCCCAGCAATGGGGGGTCCCGCTGCCCCTGTGACAAAAGGGAGCGGGTCACCCGAAACAGGGCGGCAGGGTGGTTCTCTGCGGACGCTATAAGGGTGGCACAATACTGAAGTTTGGCCACTCTTATTGCCACAAGGTAAGTCCTTACATAGGCTCTTACCTGTGCTCGGTCGGATTCGGAGCGGGAGGCCCTCCACTTGCTCTCTAGGTGTCTCCTATGGCGTTTCATCGCCCTTAGCTCCCCGTTAAACCAGGGGGCCCGGGTCGATCGTGGCCGTCGGAGAGGCCGCAAAGGCGCCACCCGGTCCAAGGCACCGGCGGCCGCATTATTCCAGCGGCTACCAGGTCCTCTGCCCGGGGGCGGGGCAGGTCTGCAGGAGGTGGCCCAAGCTCCGCCTGGAACCTATCTGGTTCCATCAGACGCCTGGGGCGGAACCACCTGGGATAGTCTGGTTCCGCCTCCCCGCGGTGGGGAGCAGCGCCAGGGAAGTCCAGCTGGAGAAGTGAGTGATCTGACCATGACAGGGGCGTGATGACTAAATTTCCTCTTCCCAGATCACTCGTCCACTGGTCGGAGACAAACACAAGATCCAGTATGTGGCCTCCCTCGTGCGTGGGGTCCTGAACTACTTGAGTCAGATCCATGGCTGTCATGGAAGCCATGAATTCCCGGGCTGCCCCGGATGCCTCTCCCGTCGATGGCAGGTTGAAATCCCCCATCACTAATAGCTTGGGGGTTTCAACCGCC
This sequence comes from Natrix helvetica, assembly GCF_964273705.1. Taxonomy (NCBI): domain Eukaryota; kingdom Metazoa; phylum Chordata; class Lepidosauria; order Squamata; family Natricidae; genus Natrix; species Natrix helvetica. Next base: position 133,781,501 of record NC_138554.1, on the reverse strand, counting down.
ATCTCCGCGATCCGCTCGAGGAGCCCGGGCAGGGCCATTGATGTATGGCGGGGAGCCAGGTATACTATCAACAGGCCCAGCTGACTCCCTGGGCCCCATTTCACGCCCAGAGACTCACAACCAGATATCTGCGACACAGTGAATTCTCTCGGTGCCAAATCTTCCCGGATGATTATCGCTACCCCACCACCCCTACCTTGGGCCCGTGGCTGGTGGAATACACAGTAACCTGGAGGGCACATTTCCCTGAGGGACAACCCCCCCTCCGGGCCCAGCCAGGTTTCCGTTATTCCTGCGAGGTCCGGCTCCCCCTCTGTGATCAAGTCACTGATGAGGGGGGCCTTATTAATCACGGACCTCGCATTACATAACATCAGCCTAAGGCCCAGGCTCTGCCGATCCTGTCCACCTAGCCTTCGGGGGTTGGTACAAGCGACCGGGCGTATCCAGCGGCCCCGGTCTCCCAACCGACTGTATGTTCTTCTAGTGTCCTCGCGCCCGCCCCTCCCTACGACCGTCGCAATTGGAATTCCCCTTGTAGGAATGGTATTTCCTCCCACCCACCCCCCACTCTGCTCCCCTCCGTCCTGATCCCACCTGTTGACCTGGCTATGTCCATACCCCAAGGCCAAGTAACCCTCCCCCCCTCCCTGGAACCCCTTAAAACCTTTAAAAAACATTTTACTAAAAAAACCCTAATCCCCCGCTTCCTCCACCTCTCTGGGTTAATAAACCCCTCATCGAGGTGGGCCCTCATCAGGGCAAGGGGGCATGCCTGCGAGAGGGGGGACCCTCGCAGTCGAAGAATGTCAGACCTTGAATAGATAAAAATGTTAATCAATCCATGATTATGGCTGTGGCAGGGTTTTTCTTTGCAGCAGGTCCAAGATGTAACTTGATGTAAAATAGAGCAATGAGTATTTGACAGGCAGATAAGATGGGAGAGGAAGCAGACCTCGCAATCCACAGTAATCTACAGTCCACCAGCGAGGCCCAGAGGTAGTTCTTAAGGCCCAGAGACCGAGAGGTAGTTCTTAGGTAGTTCTTAGAATAAAGCTTCTTGTCCACCCTCTCGGATTGGCCATTGAACCCAGCTGAGCCCACTGCCACTGGATGACATCCAAGAACAGCTGAGAGGCTGGCACCAGTTCCTGGAAAGGGGTGTTTTCTTTGAAGAGGTCAGCACCTGGGTCCTGGGATCCAGAAGCCTCCTTACTGCCCTGCTCTGTGGATTCCTTATTAGGCTGGCCTGGGAGACCCATCTGAGTGGAAGAAGCCGTGGCTTTGGTGAGGATGGCTTTGAACATCGAGGGCTTGAACAACCCAGAGAAGGCGGGCGGATCAGGAGCAGGATTTTCATCCTCAGACTAATCCGGGGTCTCCTGAGCCCCTTCTTCTGTTTCGGACTCCTCACTTACAGCCAAGGAGGCCAGAGAGGATGACCTCCCTGCCCGGTCCTTAGAAACTGAAACCTGTGTTCCAGGCTTGGGTCATGCCTGGTGAGGTAGGCTGTGGCCTAGCTGTCTCATTCCCTCAGCAATGCCCTGAGATATCGCGTTAGCGATGATCTCTTGCATTTCATTGGACATATTGTGACCCTGGCCTCGGTTGGCCGATGGCTCTCGGGCCTAGGTGCAAGTGAGGAAAATTCTTCCTCATCAGTGAGGGAACCAGCCTTCTGCACTGAATCTCCCCCTAGGGAAGGACCTGGGGACCCTGGGGACACCCTGGGTGGGTCAGAGGAAAGATCGAAGTCCCCTTCCTCCGCCAGAGATGGTGAAATCTCTCTATGGAGAGGAGGCCAAGGGGGCCGAGTGGGAACCTCTGCAGGAAGAGAAGGAGGCCGTGCAAGTCTTTGGGCCTTCTGGATTTGCTTCTCTATAGCTTTCTGGCTCCTCTTCTAGCCTCTGAGAGGCCTTAGACATCCCCTTAGGTTTGGGCTGTTTGCCCTGAAGTAGGCGCCCCTTAGCCACCCCTTTGCCAGCAGGCATGGCCTGTTAACGTTTAGGGGAGGAAGGACCTGCTTGATTGATGTCTTCAGCTGTGCTGGTGGAAGCCATAATAGCTAAAACAATCTGGCCAACACCGCAGGACAGTTGTGAGGCTAAAATGGCAGTCAGTCAATTAAGTCTCAATGTCCTGGTCTCTGTTCGGGAACAATGGTGGTGAGGCTGCAGCAGGTCAAAATGGCGCCTTTGACAAGTTCAGTGCGCCCACAGATCCGCGCTGTCAAACAGGGTATGGCCAGTTCAAAGCCAAAAACCCTGCAGCCGCTTGAAACCAGTCCTTTTGGGGTGGGGGGAACTTGCCTGGAGACCCAGAACAAGGTCCTCGATTTAAATAACCCCTCCCAGCGGCGATCTGCAGAAGGAGACAGGCAGTGACGATTCAAATGGCCAAGAATTTTTCGTGCCCTTTTTAAACTTCAAAATGGCTGTCGCACAGCTCAGGCTTGACTTCCATACTGCTTGACTTCCATCAGGCTTGACTTCCATACTGCTACCCCTCGCCGCTGGGAGGCGGAACCGACCAGATGGTTCCGCCCCAGGCACCTGATGGACCCCGAAAGGTTCCTGATGGAGCTTGGGACTTTTCCTGAATCCCTTGCTCATAACTCGACCGAAGCCCTAGTGGAAGCCTGGGATAGGGCGGCTGTGGGGCCTTGGATCGCGTTGTGCCTTTGCGGCCTCTGACCTGGTGTCGATCCTGGGTGGCTCCCTGGTTTACCGAGGAGCTCTGGGAGATGAAACGCCGGAAAAGACGCCTAGAGAGTGGCTGGAGGGCCAGCCGGTCCGAATCTGATCGAACACTAGTAAGAATTCATATTAAATCCTACTTAGTGGCGATGGAAGCGGCAAAACGGCAACATTTTTCCGCTCTTATCGCGTCCACAGATAACCGCCCAGCCACCCTGTTCAGGGTGACCCGTTCCTTACTTAACCAAGGAACTGGGGAAGACCCCTTGCAGGGTAGGGCTGAAGAATTTGTTCAGTATCTGCAGGATAAAATCGCTCAGATCCGGACAGGCTTGGACTCTGACTCTGGGTAGATTTGGGCGAGCCGACGGGGATGAATCTTGAGGAGACAATCTGGGATGAGTTTGACCCTGTAACCCCCGAGGGCATGGACAGGATTATGGGGAGACTCAGTGCTGCCACTTGTGTGCTGGACCCATGTCCCTCGTGGTTAGTTTCGGCTTCCCGGGAGGTGACACAAGGCTGGCTCCAGGCGATTACCAACGCTTCATTGAGAGAGGGGTTCTTTCCCACTGCCTTGAAGGAGGCGGTGGTGAGGCCCCTCCTTAAGAAGCCTTCCCTGAATTTTTGCACCAACAATTAGAATATATGGATTGTGGGGATAAATTTATAAACACGATCAGAGCAATTTATACAAATCAAAAAGCCAAAGTAATAATCAATGGTGAACTAACACAAAGCATTGTAATCCAGAAGGGTACAAGACAAGGTTGCCCCCTATCCCCCCTGTTGTTTATACTAACCCTAGAAGTACTAGCCAGGAATATACGTAAAGAGGTACAGATAAAGGGACTAGAAATTAAAAAGGAGCAATTTAAGTTACAGGCCTTTGCGGACTATCTAGTGTTTGTGCTAGAAGACCCTATGAAGTCTGGCATGAAACTCATTGAGGAACTGACAGAGTATGGGAAAATAGCGGGCCTAAAGATAAATATGACAAAGACCAAAATGCTGACTAAAAATATGAAATCAAAAGCAAAAGAGGAGTTAACGAAGAAATTGGGTATCCAAATTGTAAAAAAGTTAAATATCTTGGTATACATTTATCTGTGAGGTGTGTGACCATCAAAGAAGACAATTATACCAATCTGATTAATAAAACTAAGAAGGATCTAGAAAGATGGAAAAACCTACAACTGTCCCTGATGGGCAGGATTGCAGTTATAAAAATGAATATATTACCAAAATTTCTTTTCCTATTTCAGAATATACCCATTAAATTAGAAAAAGGTGTCTTCAAAGATTTGAACCAATTGGTTTCGAAATTTATCTGGCAGGGAAGAAAACCAAGAATAAAACTTAAGGGTATGCAAGACACTAAGGAAAAGGGAGGATTTGGCGTACCAGATTGGGAACTCTATTATACTGCGGCCATATTAACATGGCTAAGGGAATGGATAATGCTGAGAAATAAAAGATTACTCAAATTGGAAGGTCATGACCTCCAAGCAGGCTGGCATGCCTTCCTCTGTATGAAAAAGGATCTGCACACAAATATTTTAGTAGACATTACATTAGACAATCTCTGTTAATAATATGGAACAAAATTAAACATGACCACTATACCAAAATACCTATTTGGCTTCTACAATGGAAGCATACATACACCCAAATTTAATTAACGTGGGAAATATAGTCACATATAAAGAGCTATTGAACAGGCAGGGGGAGATCAAAACTAGATCAGAATTGACATCACCAGGAATACAAGTAGAATGGTGGTCTTATTTACAGATACAATCAAGGTATGCACAGGATAGGAAGAACGAAGGTATTGCCAAAGACTACACAATATTAGATAAACTGTTGATACAGACAGAAAATAGACTGATCAAAGTGCTGTATAGATTTTTGTTGGAATATAAACTAGAGGAAGAAGATGTCAAAGAAACCATGGTTACAATGTGGAATTGGCTAAGTGGGAAAAACTTTGGATACTTAATCAGAAATTAACATTGACTACGGTGTATAAAGAAAACCTTTACAAGATGTTCTACAGATGGCATCTCCTGCCAGCACGGCTTTCTAAAATGTTCAAAAATCTGCCCCCAAATTGTTGGAAGTGTAAAAAAACACCAGGCACTTTCTACCATATGAGGCAAAAAAATATTGGAAAATGATCCAATCATGGTTAGAACAAATGGTGGGAGAACAAATTATGTTTAAACCAGAAACTTTTCTCCTAGGCATAATACCGGAGGGAATTAAGAAAGATACACTCTATCTAATTATACATATACTGACTGCAGCGCGCATAACCTATGCACAGCATTGGAAAAAGGAAAATACACCATCAGCTAGATATAATCAGAAAAGTGTTGGCCTGGGCAGAAGCAGATAGGCTCACTTTGGAACTTAAAAATAAAGGGGAATCAGAATATTTTGAGGTATGGAATAGATTTTATGACTGGTATAAGTTAAGATGACAAGACTGGAACAAATGTATATATTGTGATCGAACAGAAGGACAGACAATGTATTAAGTAGAATAACTGTTAATGGTTGAAACTAGCTATACATAATGTGAATATATGATCACCCCGACTCCGCAGCATTGCATTGTTTTAAATGTAAAAACAATTATATATATAGCCTTCCCTGGACCCAGCTTCTTTAGTCAACTACCGTCCGGTCTCCAACCTTTGCTTTGTAGCGAAGGCTGTCGAGAGTGTGGTAGCACGTCAGCTTCCCCAGTACCTGGATGAAGCTGTCTACCTGGATCCGTTTCAGTCGGGTTTCAGGCCCAGGTACAGCACGGAGACGGCATTGGTCGATGATCTCTGGCGGGCCCGGGACAGGGGCTGCTCCTCTGTCCTGGTCCTATTAGACCTCTCGGCGGCTTTCGATACCATCGACCATGGTATCCTACTGTGACGACTTGGGGGGTTGGGAGTGGGGGGCACCGTTTTACGGTGGTTCTCCTCCTACCTATCGGATCGGTCGCAGTTTGTGTTGACTGGAGGGCAGAGATCGACCCCCAGGCGCGTCACTTGTGGGGTGCCCCTGGGGTCAGTTCTCTCACCCCTACTGTTCAACATATTTATGAAACCGCTGGGCAAGATCATCCGTGGTTTTGGGGTATGGTATCATCAATATGCTGATGATACCCAACTTTTCATCTCTACCCCAAACCACCCAAACGATGCCCTCGACATGATGTCCCGATGCCTGGAGGCTGTGAGGATCTGGATGGGGAGGAACAGGCTCAAGCTCAATCCCTCCAAGACTGAGTGGCTGTGGTTTCCGTCATCCCGATTTGTGCATCTTGTTCCATCTTTGATGATAGGGGGAGAAATTTTAGCCCCCTCAGAGAGGGCCCGTAATCTGGGAGTCCTCCTGGATATGCGGCTTAGTTTAGAAGAACATCTGACGGCCGTGACCAGGGGGGCCTTTTACCAGGTTCGCCTGGTACGTCAGTTGCGCCCCTTCCTGGATCGGGATGCTCTGTGCACAGTCACTCATGCCCTCGTCCTTTCTCGCCTGGACTACTGCAACGCTCTCTACATGGGGCTGCCCTTGAAGAGCACCCGGAGGCTTCAGCTGGTCCAGAATGCGGCCGCGCGGGTTATCATGGGGGTACCGAGGTGCTCCCATGTTACACCCCTTTTAGGCGGCCTGCACTGGTTACCGGTTGTCTTCCGGGTGCGATTCAAGGTACTAATTATGACCCTTAAAGCGCTCCATGGCTTAGGCCCAGGGTACCTGCGAGACCACCTACTGCCACCAATAGCCTCCCACCGTCCAGTACGATCCCACAGAGTTGGCCTCCTCAGGGTGCGGTCGGCCAGACAGTGTCGGCTGGTGACCCCCAGGGGGAGAGCCTTCTCTGTGGGAGTGCCTTCCCTCTGGAATGAGCTGCCCCCAGAGCTTCGCATAATCCCTGACCTCCGGTCCTTCCGACGTGCCCTAAAAAGTTGCTTTTCCAGCAAGCCGGCCTGGCCTGTTAATTTTATTTAATTTTTAAAATGTGAGTGTTATATAAATTGGGTTTGTTTTTTGGACTGTTTCTAATTTCCTTTTAACTTTTGTACTATGTGTTTTTTAATGCTGTACGCCGCCCTGAGTCCTTGGGAGAAGGGCGGCATATAAATCCAATAAATCAAATCCACTGGGGACTGCCTGCCAGTCGGAAAAAGGCTTTAGGAGCCTCCGGAGCTGTTACAAGCTCTCTGATGGCATTTTGGGGTCCCCTAGCTTCCTATCTGGCCCCAGGTTCGCCAGCAGCTGCTGAACTTCAAAATGGCTGTCGCACGGCTCGGAACAGCACTGGGGACTGCCTGCCAATCGGAAAAGGGCTTTAGGAGCCTCCAGAGCTGTTACAAGCTCTCTGATGGCATTTTGCCTCGTTCCAAGCAGCTGCTCAGCGTGAAGAAGCTGACAGGAAAAAAACTTTCAAACTGATAGGAAATTTCTAAGCCTACCACTATCACAAAAATATTAAAAGGCTACACTAATCTAACTGTTTGGAGAGTTCAACCTGTTGCTCAAGGACTGGACTCCCCAACTGCATCCTTTTAGGGCGACTGCATTTTTCAAACTGAGCCTCTAAAGGGAGCAGGAGGCGGGGCTACACAAACTTTGAACTCAGTCCTTGGGCAGCAAGCTGAAGTTAACCCATGCTTGGACACTCCAAGCAGCACCTAGGAGAATGTCTTTGGACAACGCTGGCTCCCTTGGCCAGAAAATGGAGATGAGCACCATGACCTAGAGTTGGACACAACTAGATAGGGAAACCTTTACTGGTTGTAGGACAATACTCATAAATACCACTTATGTGCACGTACGCACACACACACAAAATGCCATACAAAAATATTATCAGGGACTCTCATTTCAAAATGTTGAGGAAATGTCAGATTCAGCAGAGCCCTTCAGCAAGGCAGGTAAAGGCCTCTTCCTAACAGTCAAACAGCAGCATATAGTACAAGTGTAAGTTATTACACAAACTCTTTCAAAAACTGGATAGAAATCAACATACAAATATATTCTGATTACCTGAGGTTCCATGAGATTTGCTGATGGGACTTAATGACAGGGGACAGTGTGCAGGTAGGGGAGACTTATCCCAGGGACTTGCAAATTTGCTTGCCAGCTTCTGGGGAAGCCATCGGGAAAGATTGTAATGGAGATCACCTAATTGTGGATCATGCTAACCATTTATAAATGTGAGCGAGCAAGTAGCATTCAAACTGCAATCACATAACGGGTGACTGAGGTGCTGGGAGGACTGGTCATAACTACTGGTCATTCAATTAAATGCTGTCATAATGATTGCTGAAAGAATGGTCATAAATTGAGCATACCTACTGAAATAAAACATAGCTTAGTGTACAACATGTGCTGTTTTCCTATGGATGATGATGAACTACTTGACTAGACCATGCTGTTCTGGGGCAATTTGATGTGTTTTGAACTGGAAGTAGATTAAGGGATTTTTGCACTTTCCCAAGATTTATGTTGGCTATAATTTAGCCAACAATGAACTTGTGCTTGCAAGCTACAGCAGAAAAGGGTACCAGCATATTCCAATATGAACTAATGTCATCTCTAATAAGATTTTTTACCTTTTTTCTTTTTGTTTATTAAAGACACCAGACAACTAACTACAAAGAAAGAAATCCCCTAAACGAGAACTCACCTGTAGTGTAGTATCAAAAACTACAAGCTTTGAGCTTGTTGGAACAATATCGTAACACTTATGTGACTTCATGAATCGCATGTAGATATCACTTTCTGATTCACCAACAGCTGTAAGAAAATATTTAAAGATTTTGTAAAAAATACTCAGTTCATCTTGATAGTATTTTAAATAAAAGTGTAGAGTATTTTTTAATATGTTTGCAACTCTTTTTACATACTGTTTTAGAAAAAAAGTGATCACTCTTTTTCAAACATACTCTAAATGCTTTAAACTATAATTCTCATAAGCCCCTACTCAGTATGACCAGCTTTTATGAATTATACCGTAAAATGTATATAGGTTAAGATATTTAGTTTACTACATTAGATTGGTAACCTGTCATCCATGAAACATCTGATTTAAATATAACAGAATGGACACATAAGCCAATATAAAAGGGGTAGTGGTATCATAATCTTGTCTGCTTATTTATTTAACTCTGGATTAATGTTTACAATTCATTGATTTCTTACAGTTGAAATCTGTAATCCAGTGATCTCTGGTAAGCTGAATGAATGTATACTAGTCTGATTCCATTCCCATTCTAATCAAAATGAGAAAGTCAAAATTTTGACTTTCAGCAATTATTTATCCTTATTTAATGTAGTGTATTATATTAATGCTTTATACTCACGCCCATTTACCCGAGAAAAAAATGCAGCGGGGTCTGGATTCTTTACAAAACAATAAAGCTGCAGGATTTGATTGCATGTACCCAGAACTATTGCAGAACTGTAGACCAGCAACTAAACATTGGCTTGCCTTTTTTAGTACCATACTATACTCCGATATTCAAGAAGAGCAAAATTATTGCAATTTTGAAACCAGGGAAGGACCCAAGCCTACCGCAAAGTTACAGGCCAATTGCTCTTCTCTGTGTCACCTACAAACTTTTAGAAAGATTTGTGTTAAACAGAATAGCTCTAGCAGTAGAATCTCTAATTCAAATAGAAGAAGCTGGATTTTGCCCCAAATGTGATTGTAGTGATTAAATCCTTGCATTAACGTCCTATTTGGAGAACGGATTCCAAAGAAAATGAAAGATGTTTGTGTTTTTCTGACCTGCAAATTATGCCCTTTCCTGGATAGGGAGGCTCTACGTGCAGTTTGTTATGCCTTGTTTATCTCCCAGTTGATCTATTGCAAATATGAGGCTACCCCTCAATAGCTTCAGCTGATGCACAGTGGGACCATGTGGGCCATATTGGGTGCCTGAGGAAGGGCACATATAACACCCTTGGTCCATGAATTGTACTAACCAGTCTGTTTCTAGGTCCGATTCAAGTGCAAACCATCACTTCTTATGTGGCATAGGACCAGATTACCTATAGAATATAGAACATGCTTCGCCCCATCTCATCAGCCTGTCTCACTCAATCAGGCAGATCCCATCAGTCAAAGAATTTTAACTGACAGGGTCTAAGAAGAGGGTCTTCTCTGCCTTGCGGAACATCCTGATCCCAGAGGTGAGGAAAACCACCAATCTCTTGGTCTTCTGCAAAGAGATCAACACTTGGCTGTGTGATCTTGCACATGGGGCACAAAAGACCAACCAACTATGGGGCTGATTAGTCTCTTGACAGTCCCCGCCACCTGTAATAATCCAACATTAAATGGCCATCATATGATTTTTTCCCCTTTTGATGTTTATTTGTTATTCTATAATTTTAATTTTTTAACCTAGTTTAATTTTAATGTTAATTTTATACATTCATATATTTATCAGTTATGTTATATTGTACACACTCTGAGCCTCTTGGGAGAACATAGGTGGTTTAGAAATATGAAATATGAATAAGTGAAGGACTATCTAGAATGATTTATTTAGTCTAGCATCTTGAGTCTAACAGGAAATGTTACATGCTGTTCTTCTACGATCCTGCCTTGCATCAAAAGTGAGTCCTCCATATTTCTGTTAACAGGAGGCAGTAAAGGACTATGACAGAATATCTTGATGTATAAGAGCAACAGGGAAGCTTTTTTAAAATTTTTCTCTGTAAAAGAGACAATGGCAAGACACTGTATCAAGCCAAGCTAAAGGATTTTCAGAGGTGAGCAACTGTCTTTACCTAGGAGAAAAACTTTAATCAGAGGTGACAAGTCCAGGTCTCCTTGCCACTCAGTCAGTCACCTTCACATTTGAAACCACTTTGTCTCTGCCACTGCTAGAGAAACTAAAACTGAACTCCAAACGGAGTGTGGAAATGCTGCTTTAAATGTCTTTTACTCCAGGAAACATTTTTTTCGCAATATTTGAGGCTTGTATCAATTGCATAATTTTTTGCCTCAAAGAGGTTTACATTTACTTATTTTGGATCCTGTCAGTCATATGGAGAAGAGCAGGCAGCCATCCTTTTCTAAACACAGTCAAACTTTTCAGAGGAGAGATCTGCTACTGAGGTAACTTTTCTTTAAAATCAAAATATGTCCTACTACCATTTTTATTCATGCTGTATTCAAAATCCATTTCAATTATAATAGGATGACATTCAGTGGTAGGATTCAAATTTTTTTACTACAGTTCTGTGCATATGACGTGTTGGGTGTGGCAGGGGAAGGTTACTGCAAAATCCCCATTCCCTCCTGATCAGGTGGGACTCAGGAGGCAGAGAATAGATGGAGGTGGGGCCAATCAGAGGTGGTATTTACCGGTTCTCCAAACTATTCAAAATTTCTGCTACCGGTTCTCCAGAACTGGCCAGAAAATGCTGAATACCACCTCTGATGATATTCTATTAATATGTAAAAAATAGGAAGGAAGAAATTGATACCCCCTCAAATCCTGGTCATTCTGATGGGGAACATCCAAAAACTGTAATGCGATATCTAAAACAGGGCTAAAATGAAAGGGGGTGGGGGGGGGTGGGATAGGGCGGGAAATATCCAAGAACTTAGATCTGTCTCGCCTGTTGTAACCATTACACTCTGGTGGTTTCACTGTTAACAGCTCCTGTATGCAGAAAATTTGTATATATAGTTGTTAACCATATTTTAAAATGTGCAAAAAGGTAACTATCATGACAGATTGGGAAGCCTCCAAAGATTTGACAAAAGATTTTTAAGTGGGACAATTCCAGTTTTCCCTCTACTATTATTTAAAATTAAATTAATCACTATGTAATTTGTAGACTGAGAATGTAAAATATAGTACAAAACAAATCCCCTTAAGAAAATTAATACAATAGTCCCCCAGCTATGGAGATTTACTCATTATAATAACTCACAACTTGTGTTCAAGGCAGATTCCACAGTTACCTCAATAGCAATGACTATTAAGGGACAGATAAGACTATTTACCAAAAGATTTCCTTTAGGTTTCCTCCCTATCCATTTTCCTTGAATTCCAAATGCCTCTAGAGCCGTGATAGTGGACCTATGTTCACCGTGTGCCATGTGGAGCTCTCTCTACAGGCACGCAAGCCGTTGCCCAGCTCAGCTCCACCAAGCATATGTGTGTGCCTCCCACTGGTCAGCTGATTTTTGGGGGCGTGGGGGGATGAGGCATCCCCCACAGCCCATAGTTTGTCCCAGGAAGCTTCAGAGAGGCCTGCTAGGCCAAAAATGGGGCATGGGGGGGTGCAGTCCTCCCCATGGCCTGTTTTTGTCCCAGGAGGCTTCAAGGAGATCTGCTAGGCCCAAAACGGGGGGTCACACACATGTGCGGGGGAGGGAGGGGGGTTCGTACGCACATGCGCACAAGGGGCAGGGCACATTGCATTATGGTTGCACATGTGTACATGATTTCGGCACACGAGGAGAAAAAGGTTAGCCATCACTGCTCTAGAATCTAGACCAAGGTCTAGATGCAGCCTGGAAGAGGAAAACTTCATCTGAAAAACTAAAACTAAATTCCCAGACATCAAATATTATGCTTTTGCTATCCCCTCAAAAGTCCTTATCCCACTAATGAAAGCAGGACTCTGTGAAAGCATGAAGCAGAAAGAAAGAAAGAAAGAAAGAAAGAAAGAAAGAAAGAAAGAAAGAAAGAAAGAAAGAAAGAAAGAAAGAAAGAAAGAAAGAAAGAAAGAAAGAAAGAGAAAGACAGACAAACAGATGTTTACACTGAGTCTTTGCTATATTAATTTGACTATAAAAATCATAGTAATAAGTAAAATACTGTAATGGCATATTATTTACCAGATAGATGTATTTGCATTAAATTTGTAAAGGGAAATAATCTTTTTTAGATATTTCAGATTCATCTTATACAATAATATAATTATAACTGATTGCTTTGGGTTTTCTACTTTAAAAAATGCTGAAATATAGTACAAAAAATTATATATTAAATTAATACAATAGCAGAGTTGGAAGGGATCTTGGAGGTCTTCTAGTACAACCCCCTGCCTAGACAGGAAACCCTATACCATTCAGGACAAATGGCTATCCAACATCTTCTTAAAGACTTCTAGTGTTGGGGCATTCACAACATCTGGAGGTAAGCTGTTCCACTGATTAATTGTTCTACTGTGTTTCCCCGAAAATAAGACAGGGTCTTATTTTTTTACCCACAAAATATGGCCTGGGGCTTATTATAGGGGAGGGCTTATTTTTTTCTGGGGCAGGCGAGAAGTGAGGCGCGCCTTTTACCTTTCCAGCTCCATTGCATTCCTCGCCATTGTGTCCAGGGAAGCCACTGGTTAAAAAAACACCCCCTTCTCGCGAGTTCTATCAAACTTCTTGAAGTCACGAGAAGGGTTTCTTTTCTTTTTTGCCAGGGGCTTCCCTGGACACAATGTACCTGGAAAGTTAAGAGGCGCGCCTCGCAGCCCAACACCGCCCACCTCACCCCAATAATAAAGGCAGCCTGCCTGGTTCAGTTCCCTGCCACCCCTTTAGCGAGGGGTGGCAGGGGAGGGGAGAAGCGAGGCATGCCTCTTACCTGTTCAGCCCCGCTGCGTTCTTCGCCCATTCGTCCAGTGAAGTCCCTTGTACAAAAAACTTCGCAAGTTGAACTCACGAGATTTTTTTTACAAAAGGGCAAGGAACGCAGCGAAGCTGTCAGTCTCCCATAGCACTAGGACACGTGTCTCACTTCTCCCCCCACTGCTACCCCTCACTAAAGGGACGTCGGGGAAGGGAAGCAGCCAGGCCCGCCATTATCATTGGAGCTTGGTGGGAGGTGTTCTTTTTGCGTGAGAGGGAATGGGGTGCGAGGTGCGTTGCTGGCCTGCCACCTTTCACCCCACCCCCAATGTAACAGCTGCCTGGCTTCTTCCCTTCCTCGACATCCCTTTAGCGGGGGGGGAGTGCGTCTTAGTGTGGAATGGGACTGTTCTCCTCCTGCCCTTCGCTCGCCTATTTCGCCCCCAGAGTTTCTCCCCCAGTCATCCACCTCTTATCACTTCGTCTCTGCTGTGAGGCACCTGGCTGTTCGTCTTTCTCTTCTGCCCAGCCCTTCCTCACGGGCCTTTGGGAGAGATATTCTTCACCCTGGCCTTTTGGGCTCAAGAGACAGTTAGCTGGAGGAAGGAAAGGGAGAAAGAGAGAGGCACGGAGGAGAAAGTGTTTTGTGTCGAGTTTCCAGTTGCCTCGGGTCTGAGCTAGAAAATCTAATAAATCCTTTGCATTCCCCCCACCCCAAAATGCTGGGGAATAGCTAATAAATCCTTTGCAATCCCCCCCACCCCAAAATACTGGGGAAGATTTCTTTCTCCTGGAGGGCCTATTTCCTCTCTTTTATCTTTGCACAGGCTTAAATGTGTATTATTAAGAGTTCACCAATGTTCTGTGGTAAGATTCCCCAACACGTGTCAACCATAGGTATACTTCACATTCAGGCTCCCTCAAATTGATATCCTAATTATTCTAAATTACTCTAGCCATGTAACTACATTGTAAAACTCAGGCATATATCCTAACTTAGATTTACATCTTTCCTGGCAGTGTTTATGTTTTGTTTTGTTACATTTCCCTTCTCTGTTTGCTTAATTGCCCATTTGATCCCCTTATCAACAGCACAAAGGTGTGAGGATTGCTCTGGTATTTGAGATAGAGCATAGTTACATGCTGATTCCTGGAGGAGATAGAGGAGGCATATAAAGGATTTAGATCTTATCGCAGGAAGAATGCAAGTGATTGTTAGCATATGTTTTTACAGATGCTTAACAATTAAATTATTACTTTTTATTTATTATTATTCCCTTCAAATGCTATATCTATTGATGGAATAATTTTCTTAGTTTAGCTTTGTTTGGAAGGGAAAAGGGTTTACCTCTGTTGAAAAGAAATGAACTTGGGAAATCTGACTAGTTCCTGGATCTAATAATTGCTTTAACAAGATGGTAATTATTCAGTATTTTGTTACTCTTTCTGATTAGCCCCCCGGGACTATCAGTTTTTGAAATGAATCAGACAAGGCTACTGTTTTAGGATTTATTAGCTATTCCCCAGCATTTTGGGGTGGGGGGAATGCAAAGGATTTATTAGATTTTCTAGCTCGGACCCGAAGCAACTGGAAACTCTACACAAAACACCTTCTCCCTCCGTGCCTCTCTCTTTCTCCCTTCCCTTCTTTCTGATTGGCTGGCGGCTGTCTCTTGAGCCCAAAAGGCCAGGGTGAAGAGTATCTCTCCCAAAGGCCCATGAGGAAGGGCTGGGCGGAAGAGAAGGACGAACAGCCAGGTGCCTCACAGCGGAGGCGAAGTGATAAGAGGTGGATGACTGGGGGAGAAACCCTGGGGGCGAAATAGGCGAGCAAAGGGCAGGAGAAGAACAGTCCCATTCCACGCTAGAACGCGCGTCTCTCTTCTCCCCCCCCTCGCTAAAGGGATGTCGAGGAAGGGAAGAAGCCAGGCAGCTGTTATATTGGGGGTGGGGTGGAAGGTGGCAGGCCAGCAACGCACCTCGCACCCCATTCCCTCTCACGCAAAAAGAACACCTCCCACCAAGCCCCAATGATAATGGCGGGCCTGGCTACTTCCCTTCCCCACGTCCCTTTAGTGAGGGGTAGCAGTGGGGGGAGAAGCAAGACGCGTGTCCTAGTGCTACGGGAGACTGACAGCTCCGCTGCGTTCCTTGCCCTTTCGTCCTTGTAAAAAAAACCTCATGAGTTCAACTTGCGAGGTTTTTTTTACAAGGGGCTTCACTGGACGAATGGGCAAGGAACACAATGGGGCTGAACAGGTAAGAGGCACATCTCGCTTCTCCCCCCCCACCTGCCACACCTCGCTAAAGGGATGGCGGGGAAGGGAACCAGGCAGGCTGCTTTTACCATTGGGGTGAGGAGGGCGGTATTGGGCTGTGAGGCGCGCCTCTTACCTTTCCAGGTCCGTCATGTTCTTCGCCCTTTTGTCCAGTGAATCCCCTTGTAAAAAAAACCTCATAAGTTCAACTCGCGAGTTTTTTTCTTACAAGAGGCTTCCATAATGGACGGAAGGGCAAGGAACGCAGCGGAGCTGTCAGTCTGGTAGCGCCAGGACACACGCCTCACTTCTCTCCCCCCACCACCTGCCACCCCTCACTAAAGGGGCAGCGGGGAAGGGAACCAGGCAGGCTGCCTTTACCATTGGGGTAGGGGGGTGTTTTTTTGCGTGAGGGAACAGGCAGGAAGGGGGTGATCGCATTGCTGGCTTGCTGCTCTTTTTGAGGTGGGCTCTTTGCACAGGAGGGAACTGGGTGTGAAGCACTTTGCTTGGCCTTCAGCTTTTTTTGCGGCAGGCCCTTTTTTTGCCCTGGAAGTTGTACCGAGAGGTGGTACAGTGGAAATGGCGGGGACCAGTTGTGCATGCGCTTAAATAGTTGGGGGCGGGCTTATTTTCAGTGGAGGGCTTATTATGGCACATGCTCTGAAAAGCCCGATTGGGCTTATTAGCAGGGTGTGTCTTATTTTCGGGGAAACACGGTAACTGTCAGAAAATTTCTCCTCAATTCTAGGTTGCTTCTCTCCTTGATTAGTTTCCACCCATTGCTTCTTGTTCTACCCTCAGATGCCTTGGAGAATAGTTTGACTCACTCTTCTTTGTGGCAACCCCTGAGATATTGGAACACTGCTATCATGTCTCCCCTGGTCCTTCTTTTCATTAAACTAGACATACCCAGGTCCTGCAACCGTTCTTCATATGTTTTAGTCTCCAGTCCCATCATCATCTTTGTTGTTCTTCTCTGCACTCTTTCTAAGAGTCTCCATATCTTTTTTACATTGTGGCGACCAAAACTGAATGCAGTATTCCAAGTGTGGCCTCACCAAGGCATTATAAAGTGGTATTAACACTTTACGTGATCTTGATTCTATCCCTCTGTTGATGCAGCCTAGAACTGTGTTGACTTTTTTGGCACCAACTGCACACTGCTGGCTCATATTTAAATGGTTGTATACTAGGACTCCAAGATCCCTCTCGCAGTTACTACTATTGAGCAAGGTACCACCTGTGCATTTCATTTTTCTTGCCTAAATGTAGAATCTTACTCTTTTCACCATTGAATTTCATTTTATTAGATAGTGCCCAATGTTCGTCAAGATCCTTCTGTATCTTAAGCCTATCTTCTGGAGTGTTGGCTATTCCTGCCAGCTTGGTGTCATCTGCAAATTTGATGAGTTCCCCATTTATTCCCTCACCCAAATCATTGATGAAGATGTTGAAGAGTACTGGGCCTAAAACAGAGCCTTGGGGAACTCCACTGCATACTTCCCTCCATGTAGATCAGTGTTTCTCAAACTTGGCAACTTTAAGTCCTGTGGACTTCAACTCCCAGAATCCCCCAGCCAGCATAGCTGGCTGGGGAATTCTGGGAGTTGAAGTCCACAGGACTTAAAGTCGCCAAGTTTGAGAAACACTGATGTAGATGAAACAACTGAGTGAAATCATAGCAGATTTTTCTTTTGCAATGTTCTAATAAAACACTCATTACTTCATGTATCATATTGGGCATTGTAACATCCAATTCTTAAAGCAAATCTCATCCTTATGGTGGATAACATCTTAAGTCTGAAAGCGAAGTATTATAACACATAAATCCACAATTTATGTGGATAAATTGTTATACGCACATGCACTCATATAAAACAATAAATACAATATGAAAATAATCAAGGTAACAGGGAAGGAGAAGAAAAATGGAAGCAAAAACAGTAACTTTTTAACATTAGCAGAGAAGGCCTGAGCACAATCATATGCTCAGCTTGCACCTGAAACATTTGCAACAAACAATTCACAACTTTCAGGGAATTTTTCAGTAAGTTCAAAGACAAGTAACACATTCTGCAGTTCTAAGTAAAAGCAGCAGCAGCAATTCACCCCACCCCATCCCCAGCACACATGATTTCAGCTCTGCAATGGCAAAGACTGTCCATTAGATGTCCTGGTATTAAAATGTTTATGACCTTATGCATCATAGGGACAATCTTTAATGCTGCTTAGTATTAAAGTGGAAGCCAGTGTGGTTGCTTCAATAAATATACAGCATTCCATGCCAGGTGCCATATTCAGCAACTTGGCCAAAACAGTCTGCAGTAGTTGGATCCTCTTGACTCAAAGGGTAAGCTTGTTTAGCTTGTGCCTTTCAGTAATCCAAACATTAAGGTTACCAGCTTGTAAACAATATTGGGTTCCACCACCACTGTTTGGACTTGGGCCTGTAAGTTTATCACTGGCACTTCCTTTTTCCTGCTGTGGGGAAAGAAGGATGGCATTCCATCTTCCTCCCTCCATCCTCCTTCCGGGAACCTTTTTCCAAATAGGGCTTGATGATGAGATCTTTAAGAGTTGCCCTACACTGTTTCTTTCTGCCTCTGGCCTCTTTTTTCTTCATTCTTTGCAGCCTCAGTGGCCATGCTCAGGGCCATGTTGGGGTCCTAGACTGAGAAGCTGTTGCATTATTTGCAGAATTGTGTTTCCTAGGCTATTCCTCAACTATTGTTGAGGAGCTACACCCAGTTCCAGCATAATAATAGTACGGCATTGCTCTTCTGACAGTGAATCTCACCCAGCATCAATCCGAAAGGAATTAATCCTAGTTTCTGGTCTAGGCTGGCCCTCTAATTTCATTGGTGTCTATATCATGGTCAACTTAGAAACAGTCTGCATCTTTATTTGAAGCAAATCTTTAATCCAATGACCTGGCCAAGTTCTGCATTAAGTATTGTATTATTTTCCCCCTGCATTTTTATGACAATGTTCAGAATTTTAATTTATTTTAAATGGTTCTCATATTTTGCAAATATTTTACAAGGTAAAGATCCTACTGAATTGATTTCACTTCCTGATGAGCATACTCATTTCTGTGTACTTATTCTTAATGAAATATGGAAGTGATGTGTTATAGCCTTCTACAATACTTTTCTGTTTCCCAGGTAAGATTATACAGGTAATCTTCAACTTATGACAAGTGAGCCCAAAATTTATTTTGGCAAGCAAAACAGTTGTTAAGTGAGTTTTGTCCTATTTTATGACCTTTCCTGCTACAGTTATTAGGCGAAGTTAACTAAATATGTCTTCAATGGTCTTGCTTCTTAGAAGAAGCAAAAAGTGATCACATAACCCCGGAACACTGCAACCAATATAATACATGCCAGTTGCCAATCATCCGAATTTTCATTAAGTGGCCATGGGGGTGTTGCAATGGTCATAAGCATGAAAACACTCATAAATCACTTTTTTTCTCTGCAAACTACACGGACAAGTTATCAGTTTCCCTGCATTAGAGAAATGGTATGCTACAATTTTCTTCAAGATTATTATTTTTTACTTCATAATTTAACCAACAACTTTGGTTTCTCTTGGTTATCTTCCATTCAAGTACCAATCAGATTCACCCTTTTTAAGTCTTTTTGGCTATTGTTTTGCTCCACTACATACTATCACAGGTTTGGATCAAATCAAAAGGAAAGCATATAACCTAAATAGGAAATAATTATTGAAGTCCAAACAATATTTAAAAGTTTTATCTACAAAAATAACAGATTAAGCTGTACCACTTCAACATAGACATGGAAAAGTTCCATTTAAACAAAAACATTTCCCAATAATAAATGCTTATGCCAAGAGATTTTGCTTGTCATAAGTGTGCAGTAAAGATTGCAAATGGCAATTGTGAGAGCATGGGATGGTGCAAAGCCATAATTTTGAGAACTAGTAAAAGTCACCTCATTCAATGCTGTTGCAAATTTAAAGGATTGCTGGAAAAATGGTCATTAGCCAAGAACATTTGTATATGTATAAGAATTTGTATCAAAACTGGAGCAGCATAAAGAGAAATGTGCAAGATGCAGAATTGTGGCTGTAAAATAGGAATTTAGTTGTCAGTCTTATTCTGTTAAATTTAAGTCGTTTCTCCCTGCCTGTTCAAAGTTATAATTCAAAAACTTGTCATAATGAATCAAGTGCCTTTTCAGCTAATAAAAAGCTCTAAGATGATCCTTCCCTCTCTCTTTCCAGCCATAAGCAGTAATGAAACAGAACGAACATGGAATGACTATAAAGACACATGACATGCAACCATGCAAACTCTTATTATGTATAAAGGTATGCATACATGTATGAAGTTACAGTGGACTTCTCTGGGGTACTTAAAATCCAGTTCTGTAATCATGTCACCCTTAGTCCTTCTTTTTTCTCCTATTTATCTATTATACAAAGACTGTACATAAAATTTTCCAACCTTAGCAACTTGTCATACTTTCCCTAGCAAGTATGAAGCTCTGCGAGGAAGGGAGCAGCTCATGAAAACTTGTGTGTTTTAATAACATTTGTTATTTGGAAAAGGTGCTACCAGAGACCCTCTGATCTTTTGCTACCATGGTCTAACCTGTTCCTCCCCTTACAGGATCACATTATAAAAATATAGGAAATGAATCAATTTATAATATCTTAAGTAGATTTCTGGAATAATGAGTGATAGAAAACAAAACAGGTCCGATTTCACTTAAGGATTTATAGCCCAATTTTTACAAGATGATGAAACTACATTCAACTTACCTTCAACAATTTATTCCATTTTATCTGCATCATTTTGAACAAAAGAAATGATATCCAGTAACAAACCTGTGTGGTCTTTGCTTACAAATTTAGAAAAGGAAACCTCAAAGAATAAATGCTGTTTTATATACTACTAACTGTTCCTTGTTTTTAAAAGTGTCCTGGGGAGAAATGGATATAAGCCAACAGTGCAGCAAAGTTAGTTACCCAAGACAGATTAAAACAGAAAGCTCAAGGAATGCTATAGAATTACTCATTTTGATCATTATTTTAGTTTAAAAACAGAATAAAAATGTAATGAAATTAGTCCCTTTTCTAAATCATACCATTGTTACATCATTAAATCATTTTTTATTGTTCCTAACAATTTTAAAATGGTTCTTATACTTTGTAAATCACTGGGACAGTAATTCCACCCCTCCCCATGAGAAGGCAGTGTGATATATTAAAATATAGGAATTTTAATACATCAAAATGAATGAGGTGAATTTCAGATTTTTCTAAATTAGGTATCAGTATGTGCAAAAATATAATGCAATTAGAAAATAGGGCAAATTTTTAAATGCATTGTTCACTGTATTTAATACAGTTAAATTCAGGAGGCTTATGGGCTCTGCTTTTCAATTGACTAAAAAACGGCCTGATTACTGCATTTTTCGTGGGAGATATGGAATGAAAGGACTCTGCCTGTGCACAACAGTTCTGTTATTTCCAAGCAGCAGGCTTTTATCTCTGTAACTCACATATCATTTTCATGATTTCTACTCTTAACCTTTTAACTACTCTCCCCTTTATGATCTCTCAAATGTCACTGTGTCAGTTTTAGAATCACGGAAATTAGTGGCAAACCTTTTCTCAAGAAAGCATAAAATGGGATTCCGCTTAAGGTGTTCATAGGGACAAATTTCATACCCTCCGCTATATAAATCAAATGGTCAAGTTGATCTCCCTGATGTTAAGAGATGCAAAAATATGACTCACTAGCATTCCAATATGCACTCCACATTGAATAGGATAAAATATTTGTTTTTGTTTTTTGTATTCAGGGTGGTTTGGATGTACCTTAGTTAAGAGAACAAAATGTGCTTCACCCATCTGAAATACCTCTTAAAATATGTCTCGGCCCCACACAATTTTAGAATGTGACCCTCAGTGTTTCAACACAAACCTAGTGTAGCACTGAAGCCAATTGAAGTTGCACAGCCCCAACAGAGGTAGTTATAAACACAAACTGACCTTTGCATGTCAGTCCACTTTATCAAGAACAATTATGGAAAGTGGAATTTATTATTGGTAAGACTGTCTTTTCAATGTGGTGTCTTCCCATTGTATATGTGCAAGCTGAGAAGGTATGAAGATTTGCTTCTGCTGTGAGAAATTAAGAAGGTGGGGATCAAAACAAAGGTAGGCTCTATCATAGGAGCCTGCCCTCAGTCATAGGAAATCAATTGTTTCTTGTGACTAGCTTGCCCACTTTTTTAGTTTTCCAAAAGGTTGTAAAAGTCATGCTGCTCTTTGGGCATTTCAGTTAAATGTGGCCACTAATACTATAATCTGGTTTTTAATGTTGTCTTTTACTGCTGAAGCTGGATTGTTTTAATTGAGTGTCGGTTTTGTGTTTTGTATCATTGTGAGTTACCCAAAATCTATGACTGAGCTGGAGAAGCATATAAATGCTAGCAAATGAATAGATAAATTTCCCTAAACCTGAATCCAGTACTTAAAAAAAAAACCACCAGCAAATTTCCCCAAATTTTTTAAAAAAGCCTGAAATGGCTCTATGAAAAATTATAATTGGAAGACACTTATTTAATAGAAAATACTATCGTTAATTTCTAAAGTAAAATTTGGAAATGGCAAAAGCTGAGGGAATGTCTTTTTATTCACTGAAAAAAAATTACCCTTAATCAGTGAGAAAGAACGTTGGTCTTACCTGAACGTTTTTTTCGGGAGAGTGGAGGGAGGGGTCACTGAAGGGTTATTACAGCCTGATTGGTCCATTTGACTGAGAGAAAACTTCTTAGCCTTCGGCTTCTCCCGTTGGCTCCCAGTTTCCGCGATGTCAGGTCAGCGTCTGCATGATGTAAGAAGACAAGGGAAAGCCGCCCCGGGCCACCCGATCCTACCCCTCCCAGACCCTGTCTATCTAACTAGGGTGGGAGAGTGACCCCTCCCTCCACTCTCCCGAAAAAAACGTTCAGGTAAGACCAACGTTCTTTTTCCAGTAGAGTGGAGGGAGGGGTCACTGAAGGGACATACCCACGCTACGTCCCAGGGAGGGGAGACTGGGTCTCAGGGGGAGGATCGGCCACCACCCGCTGGAGAACCCTCCGCCCAAAGGATGCCTCAGCCGAGGCATAAGCGTCCAGGCGGTAGTGTCTTATGAAAGGAGTAGGGGAGGCCCAGGTGGCCGCGCGACAGATGTCCTCGAAGGGCGCCCTTGTGGCCCAGGCCGCTGAGGAGGCCGCACTACGAGTAGAGTGAGCCGTAATCCCCGACGGGGGAGATTTGCCTGAGGCTCCATAGGCCTCAACGATGGCCAACCTGATCCACCTCCCAATAGTTGAAGACGAGACCTTATTGCCTAGGGAACCTGGGTGAAACGAGACAAACAACGCCTCGGTCTTACGAATGCCTTCCGTCCGTTTCAGATAAATACGGAGGGCCCTGCGTACATCCAACCGATGCCACGCCTGTTCTCTCTCCCTTGTTGGATTGGGGCAAAAATTTGGTAGGACAATTTCCTGGGCCCTATGAAAAAGAGTATTGACCTTCGGTATGAACGAAGGATCTAAACGCAATACCACCCTGTCCTGGTGAATCATGCAAAGGTCGCTTCTAACAGAAAGGGCCCCCAGCTCAGAGATACGCCTGGCCGATGTAATGGCCACTAAAAATACTACCTTCAGTGATAGGAGGCGCATGTGGACCGACCTGAGCGGTTCAAAGGGAGACCCCGTCAGTGCCTTCAGGACGATGGTAAGGTCCCATGTAGGGAACCTATGGACCGGAGGCGGACGGATGTTGGCCGCCCCTTTAAGGAACCTCTTCACCAACGGAGAGCGAGAGAGGGTAGAGGGACCCTCCCCTCCCAATATAGTGGATAGGGCCGCTACCTGTCGCCTGAGAGTATTATGGGACAACCCATCCTCTAATCCTTTTTGAAGAAATTCTAGAACGTCTGGAACCGTGGTCCTGGCTGGATCCACCCCCCTGGGGCTACACCACTTCGCGAAGGCCGACCAGGTGGCGTTATAGATCCTCACTGTGGACGGTTTCCTAGCTGCCTCTAAGGTGGCTATGACCCCCGATGACAGCTTCCTCCGTTTCAGCAATCCCCTCTCAAGAGCCACGCGGTCAGATGCAGCCACTGCGGCTCTGGGTGAACTAAGACCCCCTGATACAAGACTACCTCTTCCGGTGGAATTCTCCAGGGATCTACGACCGAGAGCTGGACCAGGTCCGCAAACCATGGTCTCCTCGGCCAATATGGGGCTAACAGAATGACGGAAGCCCTCTCTGTGACTACCTTCCGAATGGTTCTGGGAATGAGGGGAAGGGGAGGGAAGGCGTAGAGGAGACCCGGAGGCCACCGGGTCCTGAGAGCATCCGCTCCTTCTGCAGCTGGGGTCTTGAATCTGGTGAAAAATCTCGGCAGCTGCGTGTTGCTGGGGGAGGCAAACAGGTCCACAAGGGGGTTGCCGAACCTGAGGCAGATCTTTCGAAACAACTCTGGAGCTAGCTGCCACTCGCCGTTGTCCAGAGTCGCCCGGCTCAACCAGTCTGCCTGGTGATTGGACTTCCCCGCAATATGTTCTGCCGCAATGGAGGCCAAGTGTCTCTCCGCCCATAGGCCTAATGTCTGTGCCTCCCGCCAGAGGGCTCGGGAGTGAGTCCCGCCTTGCCGGTTTACATGAGCTTTCGTCGCTACATTGTCCGTAAGTAGTAGGACATGTCGCCCCTGTAGCTGGCGGTTGAAAGTCCGGAGGGCCAGTCTCGCGGCCTTGAGTTCGAGCCAATTTATATTGTGTCTGAGGTCCAAGGCAGTCCAACGTCCCTGGGCCATGTCGGACCCCATCACGGCCCCCCAGCCGTAAAGGCTCGCGTCCGTCGTGACTTGTACTCTCTCCGGCTCCCAAATAGAGGCCCCCTGTCGCAATGCTGGGGACATCCACCACTTGAGCGAGCGTCTCACTTCCGACGTTAAGCGAAGCGGTCGTAGAGAGTTGCTCAACATTCTCCTTTGGGCTGGTATTAAGGCCCACTGAAGGGGACGCGGCTGCAGGCGGGCCCAGGGAACTATCCCTATGCAGGATACCATCCTCCCCAGGAGTCGTGATAATGTCAGGGTGGAAACGGACCTTTTTGTCCTGATTGACCTGATCAACTGCGTCAGACTGTCTAAGCGGTCTGGGGACAGGCGGACCCACCCCGACTGGGAATCTATCACTGTCCCTAGGTGCAGAATCTGTCTGGATGGGGATAGATGGCTCTTGGGGAAATTCACTGAGAAGCCTAGTGTCTGGAGCCATTGGATGGTCAGCTGGAGGTCTGCCCTGGCCCTGGGAAGAGACCCTGCCTGCACTAAGACGTCGTCCAGGTAACACTGGAGCCTGACTGGGATGGATCTCAGGTAAGCGGCCAGTGCCGCCAGGACTTTGGTGAACGTCCGAGGGGCCGAGGCCAGGCCGAATGGCAGGGCCCGGTACTGATAGTGTCTGCCTTTGTGGGAAAATCTCAGAAATTGACGGTGAGACCGAAGGATGGGGATGTGTAGGTAGGCCTCCGTCAGGTCTACCGAGGCCATGTAATCCCCCTTTCGAATGCCCTGCAAGATTGATTTTAGGGAGGCCATCTTGAAGCGCCTGTAAACTAGATACTGATTCAGGCGCTTCAGGTCGAGAATAGCCCTCCAACCCCCCGAGGCCTTCGGGACTACAAATAGATTTGAATAGTAGCCCCGCCCCCTCTCCGTTTCCGGAACGACCTCCACCGCTCTGATTTACAGAAGGTGTGAAACGGCGAGGTCCATGAGATGACGGCGTTCCGGATCCCGGGATGGGGAGAAAACTTTGAAGCGCCTCGGGGGATAGGAGAGGAACTCTAACCTTAGGCCGTGGCGAATGGTCGCCCGGACCCAACCGTCTGTTATAATCTGGTCCCACTTGTCCGCATATAATGCCAGGCGGCTGCCTATGGGATGACTCGGATTTGAGTCATTTCCCTCTGCGGAAGGGGCGGCCGCCCCCCCCGCGAAAGGGCCGCTTGGACTGAGACTGGTATCTGGAGCGGTCTTGGAAGCCTTGTCTATTGAATGGCCTATCCTGCCTGTACTGTTGGAAACGGGACTCCTGGTCCCTGTCATAGTTTCTGAAAGGAGGCCTGCGATATGGGTGACTGCGTGTCTCGGATTTCTTAGTGGAAGTAGGCATTACCTTTTTCTTTTCCTTATTCTCCACTAGAATTGGGTCTAGGGCAGACCCAAACAAATTTGGACCCGTGAAGGGGGCAGCTATCAAATCCCATTTGGCTTTATTATCGATCTGCCAATTTCTAAGCCAAAGGAGCCGGCGTGAGGCCACAGAGGTGGCCAAGGCGCTGGAGCCAAAACGCATGGCATCCAAGGTCGCGTCGGCCGAATACTGGCAGGCCGCCATAATTTTGGTCAGATCTTGATGGATTCGATCATCCTGGATCGGGATACGATCCTGGAGTTGGCGGAGCCACATCACTGTTGTGCGATTAAAATACGAGGCGGCAGCCGCCGCCCGCATTGCCCAAGCGGAAGCCTTATAATTTTTCCGCAGGGTAAGCTCCGCCCTCTTATCCTCCGGCTTAAGTTTGTCCGCAGCATCCCCGGAGACCACCGGGGAGGATGAGACCAGGGCAGCTATGGGTTGGTCTATAGCCGGAAGTTGAATTGCCTGTAAAAAGGCCTTCTCCATATTATAAGCCCGCCTATCATTGCTGCCAGGAGGGGAAAAATTCGAAGGTCGGGCCCACTGACTGGTGGCCACCTCCAAGAACAGAGGAGGAGCAGGGATCTCCTCCTTGTTGGTGGCCGTGTTTGAGAACATCACCATGTCTGGATCCCTGGGCGGGGGCACTGTGGGGTCCCCTGTGCCCACCTTGGTGGTTCTCCTAGCCTTCTTCAGTAGGGGTTTAAACATGGCCTGAATGAATAAGTTAGAAGAGGTGGGCTGATCAGTGGCCGCATCCTCTTCCTCAGAGAAACCCCAGTCGTCTTGACGACCGGCCTCCCCCCTAGAAGAGACCTCGCTCATGAGGGAGGGGGAAGAATTCCTAGACCTGGCCCTGCTGAACGGAGTAATCCTATTATGCCGGGAAGGTCTGTCTCTTTGAGCTATTCCCCTGGAAATGGCTGCAGAAATTAATCTTTTTAGATTTTCAGGGAGGTGTTCTAGATCCTCCTCGTCATAATCAGAATCATAGTCATGAGGAATTGAATCCCTGTGGGATCTCCTACCACGGGAGGGGCCTGCAGAGGGGCCCTCTAAAGGATCATTTCTATCCAAGCCCCCTGTCCCAGGGGAAGTTGGGGGAGGGGGAGAAGCCCCCCGTTTTTCACTCCTAACGGATCTGGATGAAGAGGAAGAGGGAGAGGAAGGGCTGAACCCCCTGTTGACAGAAGGGGAATGACTATGAGCCTCAGGTCTGGGAGATCTAGATCTAGGTCTGGGATCCCTGACCTTCTTCTTTTCTGCCCTCTCAATCGCTTTCTCGATTGCCCTGGAACGCCTAAGCTCATCCCTTTGTAGGGCTCTGGAGGGGCGATCCTCCGCAGAAGGCCTAGAAACACGAGGCCTGGCTGGGGCAGTGGGGCCTGACTTATCTTCCTGGGCCTGGGGAGTTGCGGTTTGAACTGCCTCAGATCTCACTGCCATCGCCCCACTCACGTGCTCTGATGATTATAGAAGAAGAAGCAGTCGCAGCTAGAAGCCTCTTGCTGGGAGAAACTCTCAACTTGAGCTTTGAATAATGACGGAGGCTCGGTAGAGGGTGGAAGGGCTAGGCCCAACACGTGTTCAAAATGGCCGCCGCTGAGGCTTGCTGGTCTTCTTCTCGAGCGGCCGTTTAAAATGGCGCCCGAGCCTGCCGCTTGCCTCCCCCGCACCTTGTAGGGCTCGCCGTTTAAAAAGGCAAGTAATCTCGGCCCTTTAGCTACTTCCGCCGGTCTTCACGCCCGGCAAGAGCCGCTGGCGCTCCGGTCTCGTTCACGCGCCGCCGCCGAGGGCACCGCCGACTCGGTAGAGACGGCGCGGTCTCGTTTAATGGCTGCCGGTCTTCACGCGCGGCAAAGGGCCGCCGGCGCTGCGGCTTCAAGGCAAGGAAATCGTCTCGGGGGAGGATAAATGAGCTGCAAGCCCCCCGGCACGCCCGAGTCACCAGGAATCAGTCGGGGGGGAAAAGAGCCCGCAGGGAGTAAGGTGGGAAGAGCTTTGCTCCGCGCTGCTTTCCCTGCCTATTTAGGACTGCAATAGCTTGTCCTATTGGGCCAGCTCTATTTTACGAAGCAATTTGTTCGATTTAAAGTGTCCAATTGAACCAATTAATTTTTTTAAATTTAGTACTCACAATCACTGGGAACCAAATTTGAGTCTTTTGGACCTTGTTGACTGAGAGGAAACTGGGAGCCAACGGGAGAAGCCGAAGGCTAAGAAGTTTTCTCTCAGTCAAATGGACCAATCAGGCTGTAATAACCCTTCAGTGACCCCTCCCTCCACTCTACTGGAAAATTAGAATGACAAACAGATTTTCATCAAAAGTACATAGAGACTTGGTTTCTACCAATATCCCTTTTTTAACACACTTGTATCAAATTTAAATGAGACAACAAAACACCAAATTCCTTGTATTTTTCTGTTGGCTTTTCAGACCAAGGTCCATATAGTATACTTTATATACTTCAACATAATCATTTAATGAATACTCTATAATATTCTAAATTATTTCAAAATGCAGCAACTACAGAAATTTTACTGTTTGTAAAGCAATAATCTAAATTAAGATTTAAAATGTCTAGCTTCTCAGAATATGTAATTTATAAAAGCAAACACCTGCCTCAATTAATATATTTATTGCCCACTGGAGTGTGACATCTATAGTCATCCCACAGTGAGATCTGTGTACAACTTCCTCAAGTAAGCAGCAGTCAACCAACATCAGAAATAGCTTTCAGGAGGTGGTCTAGGAACCTAATGTACTTAAATTAATTTTAGCACAGGGAATTTCTAAAGTTCCTTTAGAAATTTTGCTTATTTATCCAAAGCAGTTTCACTATGCCCAGTAGGTCTTATTCCTTACTATAAATTTAGCAATGTAATTTCAGAGTTTACTTTGCAATTTAAAAGATTCCTTATTAAACAAGCAGTTGGATGAAGTGGAAAAACAAAATAACTCTGCTTTATAGTTGTGTTTCTGACAATTATTTATCACTTTTGGGGCTTAAAATGTTTCAAAGGAAAATAGAAAATAAATCCTTTGTTAAATGAACTAATAAAAAGTTAGGCGTAAATAGGTGTGTGTGTGTGTGTGTGTGTGTGTGTAATCCAGTAAATTAACTAGATTTATCCAAAGAAAACCTTCTGAAGTCTCCAGAGTTTCGAATAATGTATGTTTTGTTTAAATAAATATTGCATGTTACATATTTAAGACATTTCAATTATTTATATCTTATTTCAAAGATCATATTATTTGTATTAAATTTCACTGATTACTACAAACAGCCCTATACTAAATTTATGTTTATCCTAACTTTAACACATATATTTCAAACAGATTTTTAGACTGTGCATACAGTAATGTAGCTTCTACATTATAAGACAAGTTTTGTTTTTGAGAACAGCAAGTATATCATTCACTAGCCATGTTGATCACTTGTCTCGTAAACTCCTGGTAGGATTACTGCATTATTCATGAGGTTGGATCTTCAAATCATGCAGACTTTTAATGATATATCTTTATTAAGTCTATTACATCAACTCTTATGGAATTAGATGGCTAATATTTGTTACTAAGAAAATTCACGCATTAAAGTTTGAATTTCAGCATTAATGCTCTGAATAATTTGCTATCCAAATAAGTTACAAAGTACCTACCCCTATTTTATTTTTTCCAGTTATTATTTTACAAAAAGACTCTTAAGAAATAAAATATACAGTTATAAAACAGGTTAGTAGGACCATACTAGAAATCAATTGCAACTGATTTGTTTATAAATTCATCAATGATAAATTGATGAATGTTAATTAAGTGTATACAACTGGTTGCAGTTAAATTAATGATCTACAACCAGTTGTATACAATTAATTAACATTCTAACTTTCCCATATGACTCTCCCACCTCATGCTTTCAAATAATTTCAAACAACTCAGTGTTTGAGTCTACACATTATGCTAAGCTAGTGTTTGCTTTAACCTTGATTTGCTGAATCAGTCCCAATGGCTGAAAGAACCACACATCATGCTAACCCATGGTAAAAGACACTATGTCTTAGTATGAAATGTGATCTAAGCCTTTACCTCTTTACTTCTCCAATCTGGTAAACAATGTTCAACTGGACCATATAAAAGAATCAATACTTTAAAAAAATATATTCCAATATAAAAAACCTTCTATGTCAGATGATTCTTATTTAATACACTGGCTCTCAATTCAGAACATTGCATGTCATTAGAGCATAATAGCAATCTGTTACATCTGACACTCAGTATTAGAAATGTTTTACTTTTCAAAAAAGTAATTTTGATTCAATAATTTTGCCTCATCTTGTCCCAAAAAGTCATCTTGCCATAGAGGACCTGAATGCATACAAGAAGTATTGAGATCTAGCAACTGCATGAAGCAAGTTGCCTCTTTAGTGAGTTTTTATAGGAGAGAGAGAGGACACTGGTTTAAAGTACATTCAAGAAAAAAGGCCTATTCACTATGAGGATTTATGGAGAGGAAACACTTTTAGAGGGTTACAGTAGACCCAAGGCATAATACATGCTTATTCTATGAAAGTAGGTCTGTTTCAGGGGACTTGGGGAACAACTAAGGAGTGAGAGGTATCAATTCTGCATCCAGGTTTGTTTAATTATCTCTTTCTCATTATAGTACCACACACAATTATTCTACCTTTGTCCAGTCTCAATTCTTTTTTTCACATTACTACAGACAATTGACACAACTGCACACTAAAAGGAACAGTGTTCTTATCATCATATCCCTCAAAGAGAAATTGCTTAAGGAATTAAAAGGGCTTTTAGCAAATTAAATTAATGCCACAGAAAACAGTTAACAGTTTTAAACCAAGAGTACTGTTCAATCACGGTATTTAGTCAGTCAATGACTAGCATAAAAAATCCCAGAAGCAGTAAATAAATCAGATGAGGTCTAAAAAACCTGTGATTTTTTTTTTTAAAAATATTGAATAAGCTGAAATAGAATGGAATATAAAAAAGTTAAATAGTATGAAAATAATTTCTTCATAATGTCTCCACTCCATGATTTGAACATCTTACACCTATTTAAAGAAATTACTGCATATAAAAACTTAGCAGCTGGTAGGTTTACATGCTTTACAGTTTGTAATATAGTGCTTGACTTACAGCCATTCATTTAGCAACCCTTTAAAGTTACAATGACACTAAAAAGTGACTTATGACTGGTCTTCGTGTTTATGATCATTGCAGCATTTCCATGGTCATCTAAGCAAAATCTGGGTACTTGGCAACAGCATCTATTTATGGTGGTGGTGGTGGCATCCTGGAGTTATGTAATTTGTGATCTTCCTAGCAGGCTTTTGAGCAGTAAAGTCAATGGAGGTGGTTGTATTTGTATAAAGACTGTGCGATTCATTTAATAACTGTAGCAAAAAGAATCATAAAATTGGGTGTGACTCACAACTGTCTTGCTTAGCAACAGAAATTCTGTTCCCAATGGTGGTTGCTAGTTGAGTGTTACCTGTATTAAATTGGAAGTGAAATAGACTACAAGATGCACCCTTGTGGTCACAATTATATTTTTTTCATTGTCCCTTTTATACAGTATACATGAAGATACATCTTTACCTCCACCTAACAACCACCTTTTATCAGCATATTCACTGATCTCTCCAGAGCAATTCAAATTCCAACCCAACATCTGGTCCCTTGAGCCAGAATACCTTTGAAATTAGGGGCTTCTTGGGAAGCCCACCGAGTGTGCTTACAACAGGAAAACCGATGGATGGTGCTGTACACAGATATCTGCCTGCACCATCCTGACCACCTGCTCTATGACAGACCCTCAAAATCATACAGCTTCAGGGCGGGCGGGAGTGGGTGGGTGAGGACCACTTCACCAGATTTTTCCCACCAACAAAATTTCACCTGATGCTACATGGGTGGGTGGGCGCCAACCCAGCTTTACCTCCGGATCTCCCCTTCCAGCCAAACGGGGTATAATTATTAAAGACCACAATAACCATAGTGGGCGGCCCACCTGCCAGCAGCCCCTCTCCTCACGTCCGCGTATCTCAATCACCTGGTGACCCGCTTTCTCCCCCCACCCCCACATTTCCCCATCCCCACCGCAGCCCAGCAGGGCTTACCTTCATCCTCGAGCTCCAGTTTCTCCAGCATCCTTTCGGAAGCGGCCGGGGAGTGAGGCGGCCCTGCCTGCAGGAGGGCGGGGAGGGAGACACAAGAGAGAGACGGCGGAATCAGCGGCATCCAGGCTCGGGACTCACCGGACCCGCAGCGGCATTCCCAGCAGGAGCCCACGCGAGGCGGGGTGAGGCGAGGAGGAGGCGAGGGCTCGATGGACGGGCGCTCCAGGAAGGGGAATGGGCGAGGGGAGGAGCCCAGGCATCACGGAGGGAGGGAGGGAGCCAGGCGGGCTTCCCCGCCCCCCCCTCCACCGGCTCCATCCCCCGGCCTTTCCGCCAGGCCCGGGCAGGCTGGCTGCGTCTCCACCTCCCGCAACATCGGAGGTGCCCTCCGCGGAGTGGCGGTTGGAGCTTAACGGATCCCGAGAGAACGCTGGCGCGTTTGAAATTCCACCTCGAGACACCCCCCCTCCTCCTCTTTCTCGCCCTCCCCTCCTGAGTGGAACATTCCAGCCGGGCCCCGCTTTGTTTGCACCTTGGACGGGGGAAGGGCAGCTCCCACCTTCAAAGGAGGGGAGGGGACGCTTCCTGATGCCAGCCAGCTAAAAGCCCAGTTTTGCCTTCGCTTTACCTCTGCTTTCAGAGCAGGCGGAAGGTCCCCTCTAAAACACTCACCTTTGCTGGGATGGGAATAGAGGCCCCAGGCATTGCCCGTTCTCTTCTCCCCCATCCCGCTTCCCCTCCCCATCAGCTGACGTTGGTATTGTCTATGTCCATTCACCTGCCTGGAGGGAAGAGGCTGCAACGTTGCAAAACTGTCTTATGGAAAGGGTCACGATGGGAAGGGGCCTTAATTTTACTAGAATAAGTCCATTGTTTTCTGCAGGCCAGGATGTGCAAGCAGGTTTAACAGATTGGTCAGTTGTCCTAACAGTATAGCAGAGGATATGTGGGTCCTATGTATTATTTTGCTGCTGCTCTTTACACAAATACATCATTTCTATAGCACCTGTTGCTTTGTAAGTGCCTGAGCTCCCAGGTTTAGGGATAACCTCAATGGATGTATCTGCACAACGCCTGAAACCCAATGTCAACAGCCCAACTTACAATTTATGAACTAGGACAGCACAGTATACAGCCTTAGTTGGCAGCAACGAATTTTATTTTTCCTTATGACTGATGCCAACCTGCGGTCTGGATTTTTGAAACCCAGAACTGCCATTCCTGCAAATAAGAAAAGGACTGCATCATACTGCTTCAATCAGCTTCCTTTCTCATTTTCACTGAATAGGAATAATAACATTTTATCTTTCAACGGTTCTTAAAGCATCCACATATATCTGTTTTTAAGCACCCAAACTAATAAGTTCATAGACATTACTTATTTTAGTTTTTA
Source organism: Natrix helvetica (assembly GCF_964273705.1). NCBI lineage: Eukaryota > Metazoa > Chordata > Lepidosauria > Squamata > Natricidae > Natrix > Natrix helvetica. The sequence continues at coordinate 133,748,160 of NC_138554.1, read as the reverse complement.
ATACTTAATCTACTTTTTTTCAGACTGAGGCTCCCAGAGTGAGTGAAACATCATTAAAAACAATCCCTGACTTTAGATTCACCTGGTACTCGACAACATTACATACTTTCCAGGTATTTGTACCCACTCATTAATTTTTATTTTTCATGTTACAAAGATACGTTGCCTTTTATCTACCCTGGTTTATGGTATCCACAGTTTCCTTTTCTTCCTGCCAAATCACTGCCAAATTCTAAGTATCTCTAACAGCACTAAAGGACTTCTAAAGGTAGATACCACAACAGTTTGATACTTAGTAATTAAGAATCCCTACAGTTCCCTTGGCAGAATTTTTCTAAAAGTAGTTTGTCCCTGTCTATTTCTTCCCAATGGCTGAGAGAAAGGAACTGGCTTAAAAACCAGATGACAGCTTCAAGTCTAAGGCAGGATTAGAACCCATTATCTCTAACCAGATATCTTAACCACTACACCCAATCTGTTCAAATCTAGTTTTATAAATACTGCATATTATTTACACATTATTCAATTCTGAATAGTCAATGAACTGACATGGGTAAAGAAAAGGTCTTAGCCTTAAGGAAAATCTGTACAAAAATGAACTTGTTATATAAAGAAAACAGAACATCTCATTTCAAATAAATAAATCTTATAATTTGCTTTAAAACTAAAAGCTGCATCCATTCTTTTTACAAACGTATTAATGCTATGTTTTCAGGCTTCAGTGTTTTTCAAATCGGGTTTTGTATAAAATGGAATTAAGTGCTGACCAACTTCTGAGGAAATTGCCCAATATGGTGTTGTTTCTGAGCTACTACACTTACTTGCCAAAATCTGAGATTCTGCCCAAATTTAATCCAAGCCATTCTTTCAATACAGTCCTAGCTATGTTTCAATACATTCCCCAAATATAGATAACCTGTGCCCTGTTGTGTCATTGTTAGAGAGATATTTCTTGACAAGATTACACAACTCCTTCAAAATGCCAGTATTCTAAAATACTGGGAAAAGGTACTTAAAATTTCTGGGTGATAATTAATATCTGCCTTGAAAGTAGCTCATGTTGAACTTTTGTGACATTTTGGATATCATAAAAAGTTATTGATCATTTTTGTTATAAAGTGTTCTATAAAAATTGCCAAATTTCATTTCCATAGGATTCATGGATCCCACATTTTGAATGCATTCAATAAATTAATCCATTTGAAGTTATGTGGTTCAAAAAAATTTGCCCTATGATGCAATAGTTCACCCACTGAATGGTTACAGATATGAGAGTTTTAGGAACACATAGATATTTCATACAAAGCATGTTTATCCAGAATTTTAGCATCTGTAAAAAAAAGAGATAATCTGTATGGTATCACTGGCACTATATTTACCACTTCATCTTCTGACTTAATAGGTAATATACACATAAAGGCTGGATTCAATTATTTCACTATGCTATGGTTTTCAACCTTGCCAAGACTTTAAGATGTGTGGACTTCAACGCCTGAAATTCCCAGCCAGCAGAGGGTTTAAAGTTGCCAATGTTGAGAAACATTGTACTAAGCTATGCCTTTGACTAAGCCAACACACTTTAGATTTGTACAAAATACCCCAGTGTGTGTATTTACCAAGCTAAAGCTAAGTAAACTACCCTGTGGCTTATCACAATTTTTGAAAATGTTTTACTTGTTTCAAAAAATAGTACTTAATACTTTTATATCCTAAAAGTACTGATGATTAATTCTAAAACACATTAAGATGTTAAAACGCTGCTCAGAATTATTAATATATCATGGATATCATTAAGAAATTAATTTTATTTTAACCTTATTTAAGGTTAAGGCCTACCGAATCATATAAAACTCATCCATTGCCGAATTCTCCATAAATATTTTCCTCTATTCAATTTTAACTTCTACTTTATATATGCCATTAAAACCGAACAATTCTTAAAGAATTAAAAAAAAAATTTCTTAAAGTTAAGATTTATACAGGTAGCCCTTATAATTATTTATTTAGTGAAATGAAGTTACAATGATGCTGAAAAAAGTGACTTACAGTCAGTCTTCATTCTTAAAACCTAAACATCCCTCTGATCACATGATCAAAATGTAGATGCTTGGCAACCGATATGAATTTACAAAGGTTGCAGTGACTTTGGTCATGTGATCACCATTTGCTACTTTCCAAGGGGGCTTCCAACAAGCAACGTCAATAGGAAAAGCCAGATTCACAATGACTGAATGGAAAAAGAAGGATGTAAAATCATGTGTGACTCATTTAATGACTGCACCATTTCGTGATGGAAGCTCCAGTCCCAATTGTAGCCATGTCAAAGATTACTCATGCATTGACAGTTTTTCATTATTAAAATGCCTCCCTATTATTCGATTAATATGCAGAACAGTTTTTCTGATTCTATTTTCCTGTCATTGTTTCTTTGCTCCTGCTTATTTTTATTATCAGTCTCTCCGTCATGTTTGAAAATGCAATCCTAAAACAATTCCATCAAAATAGGTTGATGCGATGGCACTGAGGGCATGTGAGTGAATCAACACCAAAAGAGACAGACTTTCAATTGCACAGGTTGTGGCCACTGCCTTGAGTTTGCAGAAAATCAGAGCTATAAACAAATCCCGATGAAAGCCTACTCAACCAATGGCAATCTTTATTTAAGCATCAGCACCACCAACCCACTCAGTAATATTTATTTTGGAGTAATCTGTCTCCTTCTGATACTTGATATTTTAGTTCAATTGTTCCTGCCAGCATTGAATTATCGGAGTTAAAATTATAATCTAAAACATCTGGAAAATATTAGGCTGCATAGCCCCTCTAGCACTTTGATTCATGAAAGTGGATTTTTTCCAGGTCATAACAAAATGTCTTTAAAGATACAAGAAATCAGTTGATTGCCTGGTCAATCTTTTTTCCCCAAGAACAAAGGGAAATCTATTTATATTCACTTTATGGTATTTTGTAGTTTCTTCATGCAGATAACTAATAATCACTGTATGTAACTCCCATAACATTATAAACCTGGCTTGTCAATAATGGCTTTGCAACAATAAAAACTAATCCTGGATTAAGTGGACTTCATTGATAATGTGACTGTCCAGTTATACCTGTGTAATTTGTTCATTTTTAACAATATTAATTCACTGTGATTACATTATTTAGCCAGATTCTTTTTAATTTTTCCTTACTGTTGGACTGTAAGGAGGTCTGTTTTTTGCAAGGCTTATAGCCCCTGAACCTCAGTGGCAACATTTGTATACTCAAAATCTGTTTCCTCTTTGCTCCTATGCTGGGTGGCAACTGACACAATGGCAGTTTACCAACCTCCTTGAATGCAGAACATAGTGCTTTCAAACGAGCCACCATGCAAAGAATACAAATCTTGAAGGATTCCTACCCATGAGATTTCAACTGCTTTAATTCAACCAGTCTCCAATTAAGAAACACAGGAAAATCTTAATTAAATGTACTCATTTTCACTTATCAGAACTTAAGCACAGGTGTTCAGATGCAGCCTTGCCATTCTGAAAGTTTGCATGGATAGAAGAAGGAACTTAAAAGAGCTCTTTGGCCAATTTGGCCATTTTTATTTATAGGCACCAATTTTCAAATGGTTGCAATTGTTTGTCCTTCTACCTTGCAATACAGGCTTTGCTTTTTCTAAGCTAGGCCAAGATCCACCAGGTAGAACCACCAGGAACAAAACTGGGCAGGTCTCAGTTTAGCACAGTCCAGAAATTTATTGCTAAGGTTTTTAATTTTTTCACATGAAAAAACTCCCTCCTGGCTTCCTCCCAGATTCTCAGTTCCATGTTCAGTTTCAAATGGTAAAGAAATAGTGGATGACTTGCAAGTCATCCAGATACTGATAGTGTTTCATATCTGGCCACCCCTGTTACAGAGGGGCTCCACAGTTCTCAGATACTATAACAAACTCCTGTTGGGCTACAGGAAAGATGTTTTTAAAGGACCATTCAGCAGCAGAGCTCACAGAACAAAAGCAGTCGGGGCAAAAAAAATTAAATTAGAGTGTAAAATAGCTACAATACAGGTAGTCCTTGATTGATGACCATAATTGAGCCAGAAATTATAGTTGTAAATCATGCTGGTTGTTAAGTGTGTCACCATGTGGCTGTGCCCAATGTTACAATGTTTTCTGCTACAGTCATTCAATAAATCACTATAGTCATTAGGCAAATGCTGCTGTCATTAACCAAACCCCTTGTCTACGCAAGCATTCTTTTGCCAGAAATTAAGCACTGATTTTCAGCAAAAGAGGTAAATTGTGATCACGTGGCTATAGCTGTAAATTGTAGGTTGGCTGCCATGTTCCAAAATCTGATCATATGTCTGGAGAAGGGTAGACAGCCATCATGAGCCCTGGGAGTGGGGGGGGGAGGGGAGAACAGAGCCCAATCTAGAAACTTTAGATCTGGGTGGTAAGTAGCTGTGGGGTCGTTCATCATAACTTTGAACAATCAGTCATAGGTTGAGGACTATCTTGTACCTCTTTTTTTAATTCTTACAAACATCTTCCTCATGGTGAGAACTCTTAGATGTCTATCCTGCATTTTAGAAAAACATTTAAATGTCAAGCCGTGGCTAAGTCCAATAAACCAAGGCTTAGCAAGGTATCCCAATCAAGGAACTGTCAACTTAAATAATCAAACAGCAAATAATAGCTTAATCATGGAATTACCAAGAAGAAAACAACATTCCCATCAACATTGACAAGGCAAGCCACTAATAAGGGCGGGTAGCTATGGCCTCTTTACAACCTGTGGGTTTCAATTCTCAGGCTCAGAATTCTGGGAGTTGAAGTCCATAGAGCATAAAGGAGCCATAGTTGCCTACCCCTGCACTTGTACATAGACAGAGAGCAATCCCACTCCCTGCTAGCACCAAATAAGTAATGAACAATCTGCAAGAAAACAACCAAGCTCAAAGAGCACCAAGCATTGTATTTCAACCAAGAAAAATGTAATGTAATCAAACATTTGCACGTGCTACACGACCTACCATCACTATCAGATGGATAAAAACAATACAATAAAAGCAAAAATTGTCTTTAAAAGTTTAGTCGTGTCTGGTGGCTGCAGTGGATCGCTACATTTAAGTCATTAGATCATATGCATCCTCATCCTGATGAACTTACGGAACAACATATGAATATTTTGAATATTCTGCATGTGTGCAATTTTGAAATAAGTCCTCCATTCACATCTATTTACAATTTTAATGCTATTCAAATACATCTTATTTCCTCTTCGCTCTAAAGACCCCATCTATCGTGATTTTTTTTTAAGCACTAGAGAGCTGACTGGTATCTAAACATGATTTTCATGCTGCTCTCATTAGCTGAATTAGTTCCAATTACATGAATTATTAACTACAATCTATATGTTGCATACTTCAAGGGATTCTGGGTGGCTTATAATGTGGATTTTTTGTTATTAACATGTTATCAAAGAATGTTATTCAAGTAATTCATTTTTTTCCTTTTCATCTCTGCCTTGTTGGCTTTCAGCTTAATATATTTATGTGAACTTGCCCCGATGGTTTATAAATCATTTTATGGCTCACTAGTAGATGAGGACTACTTGTGGTTTGTTCAATAAACCATAGCAAAGATAGTTCAGAACAGTGTTTTTCAACCTGGGAAAATTAAAATGTGTGGACTTCAACTCCCAGAATCTCCCAGTTAGTATGCTGATTGGAGAATTACGGGAGTTGAAGACCATACATTACAACCATTCATTTAGAGACTGGTCTAAGTTACAATGCCACTGAGAAAAGTAACTTATAACTGTTTCAGACAACCATTATAGCATCCCTGTAGCCACATGATCAAAATTCAGGCCCTTGGCAAATGACCTAGGAGCCGTGGTGCACAGTAGTTACAGTGCAGCAGGCTAACTAGCCACTGCCAGAAGTTCAGTCCTGATCAGCTCCAGGTTGACTCAGCCTTCCAACCTTCTGAGGTCAGTAAAATGAGGGCTCAGATTGTTGGGGTCGATGTGCTGATTGTAAACCGCTTAGGGCTGTAAAGCACTGTGAAGTGGTATATAAGTCTAAGTGCTATTGCTGCTTAATGTATGACAGTTAAACTGTCCTTCGGTCACCTTTTGCAACTTCTAAGAAACAAAGTCAATTGAGAAGTCAACTTCACTTAACAATTGTGTTAATAATTTAACAACTACAGTGATTCACTTAACAACAATGGCAAGAATAGTCATTGAATGGCAAAATGCACTTAATTGTCTTGTTTAAAAAATATACATTTTGAACTTAATTATGGTTGTAAGTCGAGGACAACCTGTACCAAGGTTGAAAAACACTGGTTTAGAACAAAAAGCAATCCATAATGTGAAGATGTAAGACAAAAAAATAGTCTCTGATTATTGCAATACTGATAAGAATGAATATTAAATATTCATCAAAAATACACAAACAAAAATATTCTGTAGTATGGTAGCATTTTCAAAATCTGATACTGCATTTGCAATTCTATTATGTCACAATATTCTTCTTAGACCTATTAATATATTGTGACATTCTATGAACTTCATTAGTCATGAAAAATTCTATTTTATAAAAGGAAAGCACAACATTTATTATACATTTAGAACAAAAATAGTTCAAATCTGTATTTCACCAGCACTTCCTTTTAGAGCAGAAACTGGTTTTTTTTCGGAGGGGGGGACGACAAAGTTAATAGAAACTCTTACTTTCAGTCAGAATACTAATGAAAAAAAGCCACAGCTCAGTGTCAGCCAAATATTGCTTAAGGTAATATGAATCAGATTTTTTAAAAAATAGAATGTGGTTGCAATATAGGAATGTGAACTGTAATTAAATCAATATCAAAGCTTTGGATTTTATCTCAAAAGTAATTAAACTCTTGATCTAGAAGTAGCTCAAGACCCTTATTCTAAAAATCTTTTAGATATAGAGATACCAAGACAGATTACAAAAGAGATGCCTTTTTGCAACCAGTTTTTCCTGATATAATTCTTTCTGGTTGCGGGTTTGGAGGGTTTCCCCCATACATAATGTTCAGGAAATTGCTTTATAAAATGTGGAGGATTCTGCTCAAATTTGTTAGTCACCAAGATAAAAGCATGCTAAAAACGAATAACTGAATAACAAAAGAATTGCTTCACCAGTAAAAAGTAAAGGTTCCCCTCGCACATACTGTATGTGGCAGTCATTCCCGACGCTTAAGTAGTAGTGCTAATCTTCCTTTCAAAGCCAAAGAACCATCGGTGTCCAAAGACATCTCCGTGGTCATGTGGCCGGCATGACTAAATGCTGAAGGTGCATGGAACGCTGTTACCTTCCCACCAAAGATGGTCCCTATTTTTCTACTTTCATTTTTACATGCTTTCGAACTGCTAGGTTGGCAGAAGCTGGGAGGAGTAACGGGAGCTCACTCCGTTACGCAGCGCTAGGGATTTGAACAGCTGAACTGCCAATCTTTCTGATTGACAAGATCAGTGTCTTAGCCCCTGAGCCATAGCGTCCCTTACACAAGTGAGGTAGATGGCATTAAATAAATAAACATAACATTACATACAATATATAACCACATTACAAGTTTGCCTTTAAATTTTAGAAATATAGTCTAGTAAACCTATATCCAAAGGCAAACTGAATGAAATTGTCCCATTCCTACTACCTGTAAGGAATATTGGCCATTGCTATTGGATGACAAAGACAATCCTTTATTAGCTCCCCAACAAAAGTTTTGAACTTCAGTTTTTAGAATTCTTAAAATGCTAGTATACCTTGACTTAGGGGAACTCACTCTTATTTCCAAGAATGCCTCTGAGTTGCCTCTATATTATTTTCTTAAGAACGAACAACTGAAACAATGGAGGTAAGATTGGCTTGATTTAGAAATGATCCCATCTACCCAGGGGAAAAAACAAGACACAGAAGTAATGGCGAGCAACCTCATGAGTTTCAAATAGACATACTGAGATTTGGCCACAATCTCCTGGCAACCATTTTGTGAGAGTGCCCATGTCATGCTCTCGAAATTTCAGAAACACCTAGTTGTGCAAGAATGGCCATGAAAAGAGCCATCGGGGTGAATGAGATCCTCGACTTACAACAATTATGACCATAATTGAGCCCAGTTGTGCCAGTCATTAAGCATATCACATGACCATGCCCAATTCTGCAACCTTCTTTGTGGCGATCATTAAACAAACACAGTGGTTGCTAAGCAAACATGACAGTTGCTAAACAATCCATGAATTTGTTTTTAGATTTTTTTTTGCCAGAAAGAGAAAAACCAGTTTCTGGCTAAAAGTGTTGTAAATTGCATTAATATGACTGCAAGATGCTGTAAACAGCTGTATACATGGGCTGGTTGCTAAGCGCCTCAAATACAATCATATGACGGGGCAGCCATCAGAACTTTGAAACAGAGTTGTAGGTATTCCTTGGGTGGTCAGTCATAACTTTAAACAGTCATTAAATGACCAATAGTAAATCAACGACTATTCGTTCATCTATTGAGCACCAGAGGTTCAACATAATCTCAAAACAGAGACAGGAACACTCAATTTATATTGCTGTCATATAATTGCAAAAGCAATGGTCTAATCTATTGGTATTGATTTATTCAATGTTTTGGTTTTCCAAGGACTGGAAAAATTGCTGTCCCCAAAACACAATTTTCATTTCAACACTTGCACATTCTCAAGTCAGGAGATAAAAAAACAAATGTTTTGACTAAATCCAGTGGTTATATATTAATCAGGCTAAATAGAGGCCCAAGAACCTTGTCACAGTTAGGCAGCCTGCATAGCGTACAATTATTCAAGCGTTTTGAGAGAAGTCGGGGCTGCAGTTTACTAATAGTTGTCCTTCTTATTCAGGAAAAAAAAATCTTAATAAAAATTGAACATAGCCCAAAACAGAAAAGACAGCCATTTCCAACATTCTGCTTAAAATGTGTCCTTGCTATGCTGATATTTGTGTAGGATAGACAAAAATGACATCATGAGTCATCGTGACAAGAATGCACAAATGATATAGTTTGCTTCACTGTTGCAACTACATCCATGGGGCATCATGACTTTGAATGGGCAACTATGCTTTCTCTTACAGATAATCCTTGATTTACAACAATTAATTTAGCAATCACTTAAAGTTATAATGGCACTGAAAAAAAAAGACTTATGATGCGTCCTGTAACTTACAACCGCTGCAGGATCCCCATGGTTACATGATTAAAGTTCAGGCGCTTGGCAACCAGTATGTATTTATGATGGTTCCAGCATGCTACAGAATGGTCACATCAGAGGTGGGTTTCAAAATCCAGCACTATTGGTTCACTCATGCTCGTGCATGCGCAGAAGCATCCAGGCAGATGGACTGAGGCTCCCACTGCCGCCACTACTGGTTCAGCCAATCTGGGCCAAACCAGGAGGAACCCACTTCTGGGTCACATGATTGCCATTTTCAACCTTCCCACCCAGCTTCTGACAAGCAAAGCCAATCAGTAAGCGGGATTCACTTAACAACTGTGGCAAAAAAAGATAATAAAACTCATTTAGCAATTGCTTTGCTTAGCAATGGAAATTCTGGTTCCAATTATAGTCATATTTTGAGGACCACCTGCACGTCTATTTAAAAAAAAATAGAAAAAAAATCATTTTTTATAAGCTTGGCAGGTTAAAGGCTGAAGGAATTCCCATTTAAATGCAAATCACCCACACCAATCTTAATTCCCAAACAGTCATAAAAGTACTTTTCCCACCATTTGTGAAGGTATCATATGCCACAATTATGGTTTTGCAAAGGTTAAGTTTCCACTCCAGTTCTTATCTCATGATTTAAATTGTGATAGTTCAAATTCCAACAATAAAAAACTTCAAATCTACTATGAAGCCATTTCTTCCTTCTAGCCAAACTGAAAACTTACTGGTTCTTGAATTCAAGTTTTTTCTCCTCTTTTAAACTCTCAGTTTTTCAGGGTCTCTGATGTTTCCGTCCTCTAGTAATACTATCCATTAACACTTTGTTTTATTTCTGAATAGATTAGGCTTAAGCCTGACCAACAAATCACTATTTATGTGTATCTACATGTACAAATCCTGAAATTTAGAAGTTGCTTTCATAATGGAATAGTATAGCAATCGGAAATAGGGTGGATGATTATTTATTTCCCCCAAGCAGTTCTGTGGATCTGAATTCTGTCTCTAGGTCTAAATTAGCAAATATATCTACAGCAGTGGAAATTATAATTCTAACATTTGGAAATCATCAAAAATTCAAGTAAAGCAGGAATCTTAGCTAAATTGTTGAATATTAACTGCAATGATACCTACTGGGGAGGGGGGGGGGAGGAGAAAGCACTATCATTAGTTCTGGGAACTCCTGATCATCCCCAACTATTAACCAGATGGAACCTTCTTTAGCTCTTGTGTGTTCATGCAAAGCCAGCATCATGGTAAACTCTGACATCTGCCCTGATTGAATCAAATTGCTAACACATTAGCAGGGAGAAATTGTTGTCAGAAAATCTTAAATTTATTCAGGTCTATTTCTGAAAAAAATGCTTTTAATGCTTTTATTTTTGCAGTTTATCAGCAAGAAGAGATAGAGATTGGTTTCCAAGTTGTGCTAATCCATAGTTTAACCATAGTTTCTTGAAAAAAGTGGCTGAATTCACATTATGTAGGTCATAAGCCATGGTTTCAAACCATAATGGCTCAATTAGTTTTATGTATTTAATTAAGTACAAGTAGTCCTTGACTTACTACCATAATTGAGCAAAAAAAAAATTCCATTGCTAAGCAAGGCAATTTATTAAATGAGTTTTGTCCCATTTTGCAACCTTTCTTGCAATAGTTAAGCAATTCACTGCAGTTGTTAAGTGAATGATGTAGTTGTTAAGCAGATTGTGCTTCCTCCATTGGCCTTGCTTGTCAGAAGACAACTGGAACATTAAAAATGGTGATCATATGACACCAGGAGAGTGCAATGGACATAAATTACTCACAACTTGCCAAGTGCCTGAATTTTGATCTTTTGACCACCGGGATGCAATGATTGTAAATGTAAAGAACTTTCATTGCTGTTGTAACTAAATAAATGGTTGCAAGTCAAGAACTACCTGTATTTATTTAGATCTGTCTTTATTTTTTTTATAAATTAGTCAAAGCGTGAAGATAGCTAATATTTTTTCCTCCTCCTATTTTCTCCACAGCAACAATAATGGGTTGGACTGGAAGAGAACAACTGGCCCAAAGTTGCCCATCCAGTTTTCATGTTCAAGGTGGGACTAGAACACTAGAACAAGGTGTGTTTCCTGGTTTCTAGACTGGTGCCTTAACCACTAGACCAGTGATGGCGGACATTTTAGGCGTCGAGTGCCCAAACTGGAAGGCGCATGTGCGCCAGAGTGCTGGAAACCTGAGAACCCATTGGCGGTGCACATGGGTGCCTCGGAAACTTGACAACCAGTTGGCCAGCGCACATGTGCGCCTTGGAACCGTGATGACCAGCTGGCTGAGCTGGGGGGATAGCTCACGTGCCCACAGACAAGGCTCTGCGTGCCACTTCTGGCATGCATACCTTTGGTTTGTCATCACGGCACTAGACCCAATTGGACCAAACTAGGCCAATCATATAATCCATAAGGAAAAACTCAACAAACCACCTTATAATTTATCATGTTCTTAGAGACTGGATGTTGAAAGATATGGTTTTTCCCTCCTCCTGGAACCTTCTACAGGTGAAACTCGAAAAATTAGAATATCGTGCAAAAGTTCATTTATTTCAGTAATGCAACTTAAAAGGTGAAACTAATATATGAGATAGACTCATTACATGCAAAGCAAGATAGTTCAAGCCGTGATTTGTCATAATTGTGATGATTATGGCTTACAGCTCAAGAAAACCCCAAATCCACCATCTCAAAAAATTAGAATATTACATGCAATCAATAAAACAAGGATTGTACATAGAACAATATCGGACCTCTGAAAAGTATAAGCGTGCATATATACTCAGTACTTGGTTTGGACCCCTTTTGCAGCAATTACTGCCTCAATGCGGTGTGGCATGGAAGCTATCAGCCTGTGGCACTGCTGAGGTGTTATGGAAGACCAGGATGCTTCAATAGCGGCCTTCAGCTCTTCTGCATTGTTCGGTTTCATTTCTCTCATCTTTCTCTTGGCAATGCCCCATAGATTCTCTATGGGGTTCAGGTCAGGCGAGTTTGCTGGCCAATCAAGCACAGTAATCCCACGGTCATTGAACCAGGTTTTGGTGCTTTTGGCAGTGTGGGCAGGTGCCAAGTCCTGCTGGAAAATGAAGTCAGCATCCCATAAAGCTCATCTGCAGAAGGGATCATGAAGTGCTCCAAAATCTCCTGGTAGACGGCTGCGTTGACCCTGGACTTAATGAAGCACAGTGGACCAACAGCAGCAGATGACATGGCTCCCCAAATCAACACAGACTGTGGAAACTTCAAACTGGACTTCAAGCATCTTGCAGTGTGTGCCTCTCCATTCTTCCTCCGTACTCTGGGTCCTTAGTTTCCAAATGAGATGCAAAAGTTGCTCTCATCAGAAAAGAGGACTTTGGACCACTGAGCAACAGACCAGGTCTGTTTTTCTTTAGCCCAGGTAAGACGCTTCTGATGTTGTTTGTTGTTCAGGAGCAGCTTGACAAGAGAAATACAACATTTGAAGCCCATGTCCAGGATCCGTCTGTGTGTGGTAGCTCTTGATGCACTGACTCCAGCCTCAGTCCACTCCTTGTGAAAGTCCCCAACACTTTTGAATGGCCTTTTCCTGACAATTCTCTCCAGGCTGCGGTCATCCCTGCTGCTTGTGCACCTTTTTCTTCCACACATTTCCCTTCCACATAACTTTCTATTAATGTGCTTTGATACAGCACTTTGGGAACATCCAACTTCTTTTGCAATTACCGTTTGAGGCTTTCCCTCCTTATGGAGGGTGTCAATGATGGTTTTCTGCACAAATGTCTGAGAGACTGAGAGACCATTTAAAGGCTCAGGAACACTTTGCAGGTGTTATGGCTTAATTAGCTGATTAGAGTGGGACACTTTGAGCCTAGAATATGGCACCTTTTCACAATATTCTAATTTTCTGAGATTGTGAATTTGGGGTTTTCATGAGTTGTAAGCCATAATCATCACAATTATGACAAATCACAGCTTGAACTATCTTGCTTTGCATGTAATGAATCTATCTCATATATTAGTTTCACCTTTTAAGTTGCATTACTGAAATAAATGAACTTTTGTACGATATTCTAATTTTTCGAGTTTCACCTGTATGCAGTCTCCAATAATTTAGTCTTTCAAACTGTTTCTGAGGAAGGGAGTTTTTTGTAATATATCTGAGGAGGTTTCTATTCTGGTTCTCTTCTGCATTAGGTATCTTTTCATCCAAATAGATTTTTGTTTTCCAGACAAATCACATGCATTAAGAATGCAGGCAATTAAGATCTATGCTTTACTTTGTACCTTACAACGAACTAGCGGAAAGCAGAATTCAGTCAGTCATTAAGTCTGACACAGCATCTCCCATTGAGAAATAAATCAACCACCCCAACTGGTTTTTGGCCCCAGGGAACCCTGCAGACTCTAGCTGGATCCAACTGATGTGAGAGATCTGCCTAAGGAAGCAGATATAAAGTGAATGGCATCTTAAGAGTGTAAAGCAATGAAGTTAATGACTAGGATTTTCCCACTACAAAAATAAAATACTTGTACAACACATAGAATGAACGAGAAGCAGCGTGGAAAGGGGAGGGGGAGAGAAAGGAAGGAGAATAGTAGCTTATTCACCAGATCTATTTACAAGACACTGAAGGATTACTTGTTCTAACATAATCTCTGAGCAGATAATTCCATATTCAGCATAATTGTACAAAATCCCTGTTGAAGAACACTGATCACACTTCTGAAAAGGGTGCAGAGAATGTTAAGAATTTGAAATGTTTCGTGTTTAAAATACCTTATTTCAAGGTCAAAATGATTATTTTGGGTTGGCGAGGATCTATTTTGACTGTTCCCAAAGAGTACATTTCCAGAATATTGGAACAGCCTGTTTTCAAGATGATTGATTCTAACTCAACATTGAATGTAGTCAGTTTACGACCTGTGGACTTCAACTCCCAGAATTCCTGAGCCAAGTGGCTCAGGAATTCTGGGAGTTGAAGTCCACAGGTCATAAAGTTGCTGTAATTGCCCATCTCTGCTCTATATGAATTAAGAAAACATTAATAGAGAGTGATTTGGATGAAGAGTACACAATAAGTATTTCTGACATTATAAAGCACCTTTTCCTCCTCCTGGTAGACATCACAGTAAGATTTATAATGATATGATCCTTTCCCTGCTTTCTGTGCCTTTTATGGATTCTATTTTGGATATTTTACAACCCATATTTCCAAATGTCGCTTAGGGAACCCCCAGTAAGTTAGAATAAAATAATAAAAACAACTAAAGTAACTTTTAGGAGTTTTAAAAGAGCAACATATTTTAAGGGTTTCAGAAACAGCTGTAAAGCAATAGTCTTGGTATGTAATTAAAAATTCTTTAAAGTCAAGGAATAATTGTATTAATTTATAGGATAAGGTAAACAACTTTAAGTCAGTTTGATCTTATAACTTTTTGCCATGGTTGTTCAGTGAATCACTGTAGTTTTTAAGTAAATCCCATGTCTTTAAGCGAATCTGGCTTCTCCCATTGACTTTGCTTTTCAAAAGTTGGCTGGGAAGGTTGCAAAGGGTGATTGCATGACCCTGGGATGCTGCAATGGACATAAATACATGCCAAGTGCTTGAATTTGGATCACATAATCTTTGGTGTGCTGTGATGATCATAAGTGTGAAGCCTGGTCATAAATCACTTTTTTCAATGCCGTTTTAACTGAACAGCTACTGAATGAATGGTTATAAGGCAACTATCTACTACTGATGAAGAAGTTTGCAAGGCATTTTTACTGTTTGCAAGTAGAGCTGCTCATACAATTTCTCTAGTTTCAAATTTAAAGTATGACAGTGATCAATTGGAATTAATAACTATTTTGAGTTCAAAATAATACTCAAGCAGAAAATACATTTTCCAAGTCTCAACTGAAGCTTCCTTCCTCTTTATGATGAATCAGCTTCCTGAAAGAATTTGATTTTCCAACAGCTAAAGCTGGCTTGTTACACCTTCTTTTTCTTTTCCTCTTCTCCTTTCCTGCAAATCTCATTGATGCTTTCGGTTCTCCAGGCAACCTAATTAAAATCTGGGACATGGTGGTTAAGAAAAATCAAAATCAGTGAGCCTTCACCATCTCTGGTTTAGGACAACCTCTCTGAAAATATGTGAGTGTGTGCACACAGAAACATATTTCAATGTAGCATATACTGATGAAGGGGCATACTGTACATATATACTTATTATATAGATAGCCCATAATAACAGGTAGACAGAATAGCAGTTATCTATTTAGTCAATGGTGTATGTGTGTGTGTGTGTGTGTGTTCCAGCATAACTCTGGAACGCCTCGAGCAATTTCAACCAAACTTGGTACATGGATGATTTACCCTCTGGAAAAAAAATATTGTGGGGGTAAGACACTCCTAAACCCCCTCGGGGTGTATGTTCTGTTATGTTACAGCCTGTTGTGCCACACTGCCGTTCTGGCTTCTACTGTACAGCGCAGTGGAGTTGCTATGGTAATGGCTTCATAGTACTCCACAAGGGGGCTCCCTCTAGTAAGGGGGAAAATCCAACTTTAGAAATTACCTTTGGTCCGGATATTTTCCCAATATAAATAAATACCCAGGCAATGCTGGTTTATCGGCTAGTAAGCCAATAAATTTGATCTAGTGGTTCAGGCACCAGGCTATAAACCAGGAGACTGTGAAGTATAGTCCTGCCTTAGCTGTGAAACTAATTGGGGTGACTTTGAACCAGTTCCCCTCTCTTGGTCCATCTCGCAGGGTTGTTATTATGGGGAAAGGTATGTTGGATATGTTTGCAACCTTGAGTTATTTGTAAAAATAATAAAGATGTGATATAAATCAAATCAATCAGCCTGATGGACCAACCAAGCAATACAGAATATTCTGCACTGATTTAATTCCGAAACAGGTTAAATCCATTTATATTTATTTCCTTTTTATGCTATACAAATGCACTTTTGCTCCCAGCTCTAATGACTTCACTGATCATGTTTTTTTTAAATCACTAGAGACCTGACTTTCATGCTGTCTTTTTAATCTAATTAATTACAATTAATTAACTTACTAAAATCTAAATGCTACATGCTTCAAGGGATTCTAGGTGGCTTACAATGTAGGTTTTTGTTATTAACATGTTGCCAAGTATTCTATTGAATGACTGGATAAGTAATCCAAATTCTTTTCTTTCCTCATCTATACCAGGTGTAAGCAACCCGCGGCTCTGGAGCCACATGTGGCTCTTTCATCCCTCTGCTGTGGCTCCCTATTGCCAGTTGGCACTTCAATTTTGAGAGGAGCTTCCTGATTGGGGGGGGGGGGAAGCAGGGTGTGCCAGGAAGAGACTCTATGGCAAGGGGTGGGTTTTCCGGTCAGCTCCACAATTGATAGGGCTTTCGGTTAGGACAGGTAGAGGAAAATGTACGTTGCGCTGGGAGGAGACTATGGTGGGGAAACCGGACTTCCAGTCAGCTCCAGAATTGAACGGGGGGCTTCCAGTTAGGACTTATTGGCTCTTCAAGTGTTTAAGGTAGCCGACCCCTGCTCTATACAGTAGTTTGCTGGGCTTTTAGCTTACTATGTTTCTATGAACTTGATAAATTATGCTATGATAAATTATATTTTAGGGCTCTCTGTAATGGATGAATACTATTTGTAGTTTGTTCAATAAACCATTGCAAAGATGGTTTGGAACAGTAGTATTTCTACTTTAGTGATTTTCAGATATGTGGATTTCAATGTTCAGAATTTCCCAGCAAGCATAATAGTTGGGAAATTCTGGGAATTGAATTCTAGGCATGCTGGCTGGGGAATTTTGCGAGTTGAAGTCCACACATCTTAAAGTTGCCAGGGTTGAAAAAACATGATAGTACAGTCATGAAATTCCAGCCTGCAATTGATGTATCCCCCTTTTTATGTGATTTTTACCTGAATATAAAATATAGAGTGTATGAATCACAAAAAAATATCTGCATAAGTCATCAGTGGCTGGATGAATACTATAAACCTTAAAATCAACCGTGCAATCTCTTTTCTTTAAAATACATTTTTCTCCTTTCAGAAGTCGGGGCAGCTGTTTCATTGGGCTGCAGATTTAGGGGGAGACTTTTATTATGCCATCACATGAAAATGCGTTTAAGATATAGAAGTACGAAACAATCCCTTTCATATTTAACCTTCACATGCTTTCTCATCCTTAGTCTGCAGGGTGAATGAGAGAACTCTACAAGGTGCAAAGGCAGAGAAATGTTTATTTTGTGAGTAGGAGGGAATACAACTCAGCTGAAAAACCAACTGTACTTTTTTTTTTCCTTTGCTATTTTCAGAAATTCAGAGGAAATGATGGGCTATTCATAAGGCAGGCAAATTGAACAGGCAGACTGAGCAATTTACCACCTCTGGGCTAAAAGAGCAGGGTTTTTTTTTTAAAAAAAGAACAGCTATTTTTTTAGTTAGAGAATTTCTCAGAGGTTTCTGTGGCCCAAAAGGATCCTGCAGGGTGCTTGAGGCTGCAGGCAGGGTTTACAATCCTCAAGGCTAGTGAAAAGACCCCTCCCTTCCCTCAGATTCGTGAGGTAACTCCACTGTTTTCATAACAGCCACTTTGGAACTAAGAAATCTTTGGACCTTGGGAACAAATAATATTTACATATACTACCTATTTTTGTAGAAGAATCAAACATCCCAGGGGGGGGAAAAGGAGGGGCATTCAGACTATAAACCTCTTATTTGTTTTCTTTCAACTACTAAGGCATGGAAGAATTTGGTTAATCTAGTGGCCTACAGCAGCAGCCCCCAAACTTTTGGGAACCAGAACAGGTTTCAGGGAGGGAGGTTTTCCCGATTGGAGGGGACGTGGTTTTGCGTGCTGCTTGCATCCCGCGGATGGGACTTCGCTTGTTTGTGCGGACTGGTTTCCGGCATGCTGTGGCCAGTGCCGGTCCGCATCTTAATGGTGATCTGGATTTGGGCAGCCCCAATAAGGCCAATCTAGTTTAATTCAGTATGCAGGGATTTGCAAGAAATGCTTGCAATCTCATTGCTAAATTCTTTCAGTGTAACCTCTGTATTCTCAGCTAAATAAGAATCATTAACTCTCTCTCTCTTTTTTTTTAATGTTAGTCTTCATTCTCCGAAAGCTGGCTAAAGGTGGAGGGAGGGAAGGAATGTAAGACCATTCCACATGTAGTAACTGCATGCAAACACAGGCTATATGGACATTGCAGTGAATTTGTGAAACTTAATTCCAAGAAAGAAAAGCTCCAGTTTTTTATTTCACAGGGGCTACAGGTGAAACACTATAACAATATTCATACAAGGAACTCATCCATAGAGCCACCCAGATTTCAACCTCATATGTTAAAAAACCCTGTTAGTGCAGTTAGTTTATATTCAAAGACTCGTGCAAATTGAGCAGATTGTTAAATGAACAAACATGGTTAATTTAATCGAGATAGAGAAGATATTACACAAGGGTGGAATATCTTATCTCAAGAATTACTACAAGGAGACCAGGAGAGTTGAAACAATCTGATAGTTTGTTATTTTAATGAGACTATCAATAAGAGCTACATAGAATTTAGATACAGATAGTCCTCAACTTACGACCACTTCCCCGAAAGGAGACTCATGACCAGGACTGGAAGTTACTATGGTTGGGGTCCCTCCACAGTCATGTGACCAAACCTTTGAGCACTCAGCAACACAGCCATATTTGTCGCTGTTTGCAAAATACCTCAGCCACGTTGACCATGTTTTATGATGGTTTTGCTGAACACCTGCACTTCATTTTTGGCAAAACCACTCCCATAGCAAGTCATTCATTTGCTTAAGCACCACAGTGTTTGCTTAACAGCTACCACAAAAAAAAAAAAAAAAACCTCACGTGACCAACCATGACAAATAGCTATGATGGACAGATTCTATTATAATTATATGCTGGAGACTACTTGTAATGCTTATGTGTATATACTATGCTAATCTAGTTTTAAGGACATGAGCAACATACTAAACCATGAAGCAATAGCAATGGCCACATTCACATAGTTCATAAACCCAAAGAACACAATCATGTCTTGGCCTGGAGTAGTCTAAAAATCTCAGGCATTGATGAAGGAGGAAGCTTAACCCATAAATATTGAAGTCCTTGAGTTTTGGGGATATGCATAAATCAAAGATTTAAGTTTTTACCTGAAAGCCTACTGACACACCTCCGGTTGAACTTTTCCTTTTTAACCATGACCACACCGTACCCATTTTGAGCCTTTTCCCACGGGGGAGGGAAAAGAAAAACTCAAGCCATTTTATAGCTGCTAAAAATCCTATTTCCTTGGTGGATTTAAAGATAAAGAGTCAGTTTTAGCAGCCCCCTTAGCCTACAGGAGAGAAAAGATTTTCCCATTGTAGGAATTAAGTTGTAACATAAACCAGTGTTTTCTCAACCTTGGCAGCTTTAAGATCTGTGGACTTCCAACTCCCAGAATTGAAATCTACACATCTCAAAGCCACCACTGTTGAGAAAATATTGAATAAACATTGCAAAACATTTTGCAAGGCATTAGACCGGCTCTCCCTTTAACAGGGACATACTAGCAATCTTAAGCAATTGAGAAAATAACAAGTTATGGAATCAGCGTAAGATGTGATTAGTAGAGTTTTACAGGGCAGGGGCCGAGTTTCCCCTGGCAAAACTAGGCTTTTATTAAGGTTGCTATCTTCAATACAATACAATAGCAGAGTTGGAAGGGACCTTGGAGGTCTTCTAGTCCAACCCCCTGCCTTGGCAGGAAACCCTATACCATTTCAGACAAATGGCTATCCAACATCTTCTTAAAGACTTCCAGTGTTGGGGTATTCACAACCTCTGGAGGCAAGCTGTTCCACTGATTAATTGTTCTGACTGTCAGGAAGTTTCTCCTCAGTTTTAAGTTGCTTCTCTCCTTGATTAGTTTCCACCCATTGCTTCTTGTTCTACCCTCAGGTACCTTGGAAAATAGTTTGACTCCCTCTTCTTTGTGGCAACCCCTGGATGGACCCTCCAGAAATAGCGAATGGCTTTTTGAGGAACAAATGGAATGCTAAATCTTCTCGCCTTACTAAGAAGTTCTCACTGCACACTTCCTTTGGGGCTGAACATCCAACTGGACTGGAGGACAGGATAAGTCAAGACACTCACTTCCACACGATTGTTCATATTTACAATTGCTGCCCATTTGATATTGATCAATTCTTAGCTTTGCTTTGGGGAGGGGGTCTTGTACTTTATTCAGCTGCAAGTAAATGTTAGCAAATGAAAGATTCCCCCCATTACTCATCTGTGCTATTGATTTTTTGATTTGGACTGTTAAAATCATAAAAGCAGAAACACTTTTTTTTAAAGGTTTGGAATCCTACAGGTAAGAAATCACTTATAAATCATGGTCTCTACACAAAAAGGCTTCATGCACTTAAAAAATGAGCAGGCCTTTCATTGCCATATTGACTTTTTAATCATATTCTGTGGATACCTCTACCTTCTGCCTACCTGTTAACTTCCTTTCTTACAGGTCACTATGGAACAGAAAAATGTCATCATACCAGCACTCAAGGAAAGAACAAAGGAGGATATCTATAGCTCGGGCTGAAATGAGGGATCTTTGGTGCTTTCTGAGCATGGTGGTTTTCTTGCAGATGTTTAATTACCCAACTAGGTAACATCATCAGTGCACTGATGATGTTACCTAGTTGGATAATGAAACAGATACTGTAATGAATCAATGCACAAGAATTACAGGTAGTCCTCGACTTACAAGCACTTGTTTAGTGATTTTCCAAAGTTACAAAAGCATTGAAAAAAGTGGTTTTTTGATCAGTTTTATGACGGTTGGCAGCATCTACATGGTCACATGATTTGGGCACTTGGTATTTATGATAGCTGCACTGTCCTGGGGTCATGTGTTACAATTTGGTAAACTTCGTAGTTGGCTTCCAACAAGCAAAGTCAATGGGACTTTTGCTTAATGACACAAGTGATTCACTTAATTATGACAAAGTGGTCATAAAAGGAGGCACAACACGTTTAACACATGCCTTACTTAGCAGCAGAATTTTGGGCTTAATTGTAAGTTGAAGACTATCTGTAGTTGAAATGTAGTTATGGGTATAATCCTTGTCAAACCCACTTAGCTATATACCTGGACTCCAAATATCCATGAGCTGTGGTTTTCAGGTACTATCATTTTACATACAGATAGTTTTTGACTTACAACAGTTCATTTAGTGACTGTTCCAAGTTACCATGGCACTGAAAAAGTGACTTATAACTGTTTTTCACACTTATGACCATTGCAGCATCCCCATGGTAACGTGATCAAAATTCAGACACTTGGCAATTGACTCGTATTATGATGATTGCAGTGTCCTGGGGTCATGTGACCACCATTTGGGAATTTCTGATGGGCAAAGTCAATGGGAAAGCCAGATTCACTTAACTGTGTTATTAACGTAACAACTGCAATGATTTACTTAACTGTGGCAAGAAAGCTTGTAAAATGGAGCAAAATTCAATTAACACTGTCTCGCTTAATGTTGGGCTCAATTGTGGTTGCAAGTTGAGGACTACCTACACATTCATTCACATTATCAACATTCACCAGACCCATTAAATTACAATCCAACCAATCACAGGCTAGTTTACTGGGCTGTAGAAACCCCAAATCTGTGATTAATTTGTGACTGCTGGATCACCAAGATCATAGTGTTAAGTGATCGCACAGAAGTTCTCATGGGCAAACATTTTGTATAAAATAGAATAGAATAGAATTTTTTATTGGCCAAGTGTGGTTGGACACACAGGGAATTTGTGTGTCACACAAGGAATTTGTAAAACTAAGCTAGCGTTAAATCTGCAGCAAATCTAGGTCTTCCATCTTCTGCGTGTGAAGCCACGTCAAGTAAGGAAATCTTCTAGAAGAGAATATATGGGCTGAACTGTGGAATCCTCGGTGCTCTCTAAATTTAGTTGTTTGTTTGCAGACATTTCATTACCCATCTATGGCATATCATCACAAATAAAATCCCACACTGGCTAATACTAATGACGTTCCTAGTTGGGTAATGAAATGTCTATAAGCAAATGACTAAGCTTAGAGAGCACCGAGGACCTCGCAGAAATCCTGTGTATGGTTATTTTGACGTTTCAGTGAAGCTTATTTTCAGGTAGACCCACAATGGGTTCCACTTAAGAGTTAAAAGACTTTGAAGTCAAAAAGGTTAGTTTTTAGTTGACTTCTAACTTCTACTATGGCATCCATCAGCTGGCAAAATATGGATTCTCAGCCTGTTTCCTCTCTTGTCTGTCCAAACTAGGGACAATAATATTTCTCTCCAGAGTAGGAGAGTTGAAAGTGTCATCAGCCTACAAAGTGTGGCAAATGTTTGAACTCTCAGAAGTGCTATATCAGTCTCAAGCTGCCTTTTTTTAAAAAAAAAATTAGGAACCTGTACTTACTATTTTTGAGGTAACACAACAGACAGGTGTTGGAGAGGGTGGCTTGGCAGCCCCCTGCCCCGGAGACAGGCCAAATCTTTGGCCAGTATCTGGAGGAGAAGAGGGTGTGTGAATCCGTGTTTCTAGCCTTTCCGGTTCGTGTCTGTAGCATTCAAGTGGAAATGCCGGCTGCTTGGTTCCCTGGGTGGGAGTCGATGGTGAAGAGGAAAGCCCAGACGCTAAAGATGAAATACAACAAAACAGAGCAGGTTAGTCCACCTCCACCTTCACACGGAGCAAATCATCCAGGTTTAAAAAAAAAAATTAACACCTTGCTCTCAACACATCCCAAAGGTGCTTTTCAAAAACTGGCATTCTTTGGGGTTTTCTTTTCTTTGAAAACATTTCATTTGTCATTCAAAAAGCTTCTGAGGAACTGAAGAAGCTTCTTGAATGAGAAGCGAAACATTTTCAAAGAAAAAACAAAGGAAGTCCAGTTGCCTTTTGGAAAAGCATCTTTGGGACAGCCATGACCAGATGACTAAGAATCTCCATAGCTACTTGCTGTCCCCAGTTGGATTCTTACCGCACCCTTAGCCCAACTGTACACATCACATCATGGTTGAGGGTGTCATGAGA
Source organism: Natrix helvetica (assembly GCF_964273705.1). Lineage (NCBI taxonomy): Eukaryota > Metazoa > Chordata > Lepidosauria > Squamata > Natricidae > Natrix > Natrix helvetica. Next base: position 133,724,822 of record NC_138554.1, on the reverse strand, counting down.
TTGCTTAGAAGGAAAATCTATTATGCTCTTCTCTTACAAACTTAATCAGCATAAACCTTAGCGAGGTGAGTGGCATACAAATTTAATAAACAAAAAATAAGAAAAAAACAGCCTCTCTATTTCTCCAATAGTGGAAAAATCAGTAGATGTACTTCAAGAGTGAGCCCATTCAGGAGCAGTTAAGTTTTAGACAAGTGATTCCTCAAATGCTATAGAGGCAGTCCTTGACTTACAACCATCCATTTAAGTTACACTGGCTCTGAAACAAAAAAATAGATTTATGACACACTTAAGACCATTGACATCCCTATGAGTCAAAGGAGCAAAATCCAGGAACTTGGACATGGGCATGGATTTACAATGATTTCAGAATCCCAGAGTCAGGGATGACCTTCCCAGCCAGCTTCCAATAAGCAAAGTCAATGGGAGAAGCCAGACTTGCTCAATTACCATGCGATTTGCTTAACAACTGCAGTGATTTGATTAACAGCCATGGCCAAAAAGGTCATAATTGAGGGTGTAACTTACTTAACTATTTTGCTGAGCAACAGAAGTTTTGGTTCCAATTGGGGTTGTCAGTCGAAAACCACTGGGGAATACTTCTACAGAAGCAGGTCCAGAATCAACTTTTTGGTGTTCCATTCATGTAAGTAAAATCTCCCATGAAAAGTAAAAAGGCCTCTTTCCTATTTTGCAGGCTGCCTGTCTTACATTCTGGTAAGATTTATGCTGATTTTTCATTGGTGATCACCAGCAGACCAAATACTGGTGAACTTTTAAAAAATATTCTTTTCAACATTCCCCCACCCTCTTGCCAATACAGTGTCTAGCTTCCTAGTTGTATTTATGGTACCACTGCTATCCAACCTCTTCATTTTGAATTGGTCTCTCTACTTTGGAATTTAGCAAACGGCTTTGATCACGGCCCTTTGCTTTATTATATTATCCCTGCATGATTGTTATCTGCCGAGCAATTGTAGGTTGTTATGAAGACATCAATGCAAATGTCTTTCCCCACCTCAAAAGGGAGCCAGTTTGGTGTAGTGATTAAGATGCTGGCCCAGCCGCATGTGAATTCCAGTCCCACTTTAGGCACAAAAGCTGGCTGGGTACTTTGAAACAATCACCAGGAGAAAGGGACGGTTCTAATCCTGCCTCAGCATGAAACCCATCTTGGGTGACTTTGAGCCCATCATCAGGAGATGGTGAGTTCTAGTCCTGCCAGGCACCAAAACCAGCTGATGGTACTAGGCCTGATGGTGCCTTAGGCCTGAAAGCAGGTTGGGGAACTTTGGGTCAGTCACTCTCAACCCACCACCCTACAGGGTTGTTGTGAGGAAAATAGGAAAAAGGCAGGACAAAAAAATTAAAAGCTTTCAGGTGAAAAGGATTTCACCAGTAATTTTCCATTCTCCATTCTACCACTCTTCTAGGAAAAGAGAAAATACCTGTCTTTCATTTGCTGAGTGGAATAAGTACGTTTGGATAAGTAATCGAAAAAGGAATTTTGTTTGAAGAGTTAAAACAAAGCTTTAAAACTGTAACAGCAGCAGTTTGGGCCAAAATCATGAAAATGCTCACCAGATTGTTCAGGAGGACACTTCTTATTTTAGATGTTGCCATGGAAAAACTTCTACGGAATTTTTTTAAAAATCCCCAAATGGGCTTTGCTTAAGTATATTTAAGAAGTGGAAGGCTTTCAGACTACACAAAAATGTGTGTAGTGTTGTTGATCCATGTGGAAATAGATCACAGGATCTTTAGTGTACGAGACTTCAGTTATAGCTCAGACTTCTGCTCTCTTTTAAATGTGGATATACTATAATCCTGCCTTTGAAGGAGTGAAGCATTGCCAGAAATGGGAGTTAAAATGGAAGAATTGAAAAAGAGCATTTGAAGGGGAGTGGGCTGAGATAAAGCATATAGACAAGAATGGAGTTGGGTTGAAATCTCATGGAAAAGAAGAACTGAAAAGCAAGAAAGAAGAACATATGTTGTGTGAATAAAAAACGATGACCTTTAATATTGCAACTCGTTAGTTTTACGGATGCCACTAATCCTCAATGCACCACCAGAGGACATGGCAAATCAAGAAGAATGGCTAATGTTATGGTTGGTTGGTTGGCTGCTTTTACTTTTTTGTAGGAATAGGTAGTCCTCAACATATAAGCATTCGTTTAGCGTCTGTTTAAAATTACAGCGGCACTGGAAAAAAACACTGTCTTTGCAGTAATGACTATTGTGTGATCAAAATTTGGGCACTTGGCAACTGGCATGTATTTTGCAACCGTTGCAGGATCCTGGGGTCACGCGATCACTTTTTGTGACCTTCCCAGACAGCTTCCGACAAGCAGAGTCAATAGGAGGAAGCCAGGTTCACCTAACAACTGCAGTGTTTTGCTTAATAACGGTGGCAAAGAGATTGTAATATTGGGTGTTACTCACTTAATAATCACCTTGCTTAGCAATAGAAATTCTGGTCCCAGTTGTGCTCACCATTCGAGGACAACTTTGTAGTGATGGTAGAAAGAATGTGACCCAATCACAATTATGTTCAATTACATTATCAACATGCCTGCAGGTGGTTTAAAAGAAAGAGTTAATCATAAACCAATTCCCCTATCCAGGTACGTCTGAATTGTAGTATGTTCTTCAGAAAAAGGATTTGGACAGAGGCTTCGAATTGCACAAGAGTGCAAGCACGCTGCCCTTTTTAAAGCAACTGCATCTTATTCAGGCAAAGTTTCTGCAAAGTTTGGGAAGTGTGTATCAGGCTCCAGGAGTCAAGAAAGACACATTGTGTTACTTTTAAACAGTTTCCTTTATTGTTTCTCACACTTAGAAATCTTGCAGAACTATAAAGCAGCCCACTTGCATCATTAAAGATATATTCTGAGAATTGCTAGGGTGGAGCCATTTTAATTCTTTTTCTCCCAATCAAACCATCTAAACTTTGCTGTCTCTTTGTCCTCTGGAATGCAGCCCCTCCCTCCTGGGAGTCCAGACTACATTTCACCACAAGGGAACAAGGCTCCTTTAATGAGCCAGCTCTTTAAAGCAACCGCATCTTTTTCTAGGTTCCCATAGATTCCTGAAAAATATATATATAATGACTCTTAAGAAACGCCGTGTGGCTATTTCCACACCTTCAAAAGTGTATCTCCTGAACAGGGGTGGGTTGCTGTTGGTTTTACTACCAGTTTGCAACCCACGCACTGTGTGCACATGCGCTACTTAATGGAAATTGTTCTGTGCACATGCGGTGGCGAGGGAACCAGTTCAGGGGTGTAGCAGGCCTGAGTCGCTGCCGGTTCTGCGACCCAGGCCTGAATTCCACTACAGGTTCGGTCAAACTGGCAGCAACCCACCTCTGCTTCTGAACCATATTTGAAGTGCCCAGTTCTAAAATTCAGTATGTATTCTCAAATAACATTGCTGGCTACTAATGCTTGCTTCCAAAAATATTGAATACATTTTCTTTATCCTGAGATGTCTTTTAAATATAACCTTTTGATTGAACACATCAGGCTTTCTCAAAGTGCTTGAGTCTGGAGCACAAGCTACAGATGATTAAAATGACCACTAGAAGGAGAAATTGCTGCATCAGCCTTGATTGCTACAACGGGTGGAATAAAATTGCAAGAAGCACTAATGGAGTAACAAATCAGTGGAATGGATGTCCGATAACAGGCTGTGCCAAAATAAAAATAACCAGACACGCAGGAGCCAAGCCGCACCATCTGCAGAGTACAGTAATCAACATACCAATAAATAAATATAAGACAGTAAGAGGGATTCAATAAGCGATCATCATACAAATTGCTTTTTTGGAGCATTTGAAAGCTACATCTATCTTTCTCTTTATTTCCAGTTGACACACGAGGCAATGTTGAGAAAAAGCAGATTTGGAAAGTGGGAATTTTCAGATGAAATAACTAAGGGGAAAAGATGCTGAATGCATTTTCCATAATTTCTGCACACCTGCTATACACACACATACTCTCTCTCCTCTCTCTCTTTCTCACAGCATTAAGGCATGGCTTTCTTGTTGCTGGTTCAGTGAGTTGCATAAACCTACCACGTGATTTACAAACCATGGTTTGCAACATAAGGCAGTGTTTTTCAAGGTCCGCCATTTTAAGACATCTTAAGAGTTGAAGTCCTCACATCTTAAAATGGCAGAGCTGATAAACAGTGGCACAGGTTGTTGTGTGCACTATGTCCAAAGGAATTCCGGATCTTTGGGGCCTCTTTATTCTTTGACAGCCAAACACGGACAGAAACATTTAAAAGCTACAGCACAGGACAGCAAATATCCGGATCCAGAATAGGCAGTCCTCCACCCCTGACTCTGGGGCAAGGAGTAAAATAGGCATTAAAAACAGGGAACCATGGAAATGATGAATTGCAGATAAAATAAGAATTAGAAAGAGGCCAGGTAGGAAGTAGGAGGGGTCAACTAGCCAATATTGAAGGTGATTCCTTGTAAGCTTTTGAAGATCAGTAAAAGGAAGGGAATTGATAAGCTTGCCTCTGCCTCCCATGGCAGAGAGGCCAGGTGCCACAGCTAATAAGACCCTGTGTTGTTGTACTGCAGTGATGCAGATTTAGTAAGATGCAGATTGATGGAGGCACGGGGTCTCATTGGAGGAAATACAGGTAGTCCTTGAACGTACAACCACAATAGAGCCCAACATTTCCATTGCTAAACAGTTAAGTGAATTTCGCCCCATTTTATGGCCCTTATTGCCACAGTGCAGTTGTTAAGTGAAACATACTGGCATTAAGAGAATCTATTTTCCCCACTGACATTGCATGTCGGTGATCCTGGGATAGTTCAACCATCATAAATACTTCCAAGTGCCCCGATTTTGATCATGTGACAATGGGGATGCTGCAATAGTCATAAATGTGAATAAAACGTCGTAAGTCAATTATTCAGTGCTATTGTAACTTCAAATTATCACTGAATGAATGGTTGTAAGTCAAGGACTACCCATAGTCCTTCTACTATGTTACCATGACCTCTGCAACACTTCAGGAAAGGCTATTGATACAGATTGAATTATGAATGTTACAGAGTCTGCCTAATATGGTTGTAAGTCGTAACAGTTATAAAATGGATCAATCATTAACCAATCCGATATTATGACCTTTATGTTAGCGGTTGTTAAGCAAACGCCTCCGCCATAAAGCTATGGACACAGTTCTGCTGAAAACTGGAAGTAAATGCCAGTTTTTGGTAAAACATAGTAATGTGACCATAGGATATTGCAAATGACCATAAATGCATCCAGTTGCTGAATGTCTGAACTCAGGGATTCTTAAAATTGAAGTTGCCATGGTTGTCCACCCCTAGCATAGGCTATTGCCTAGAAAATGTGTGTACAGTTAGTCCTCGACTTACAACAGTTTGCTTAGTAACCCTTCAATGTTACAACGGTACTGAAAAGGGAGACTTATGACCATTTTTCACACTTATGACCATAGTAGCGTCCGCATGGCTATGTGATTTACATTTGGATGGTTGGCAATAGATTCACATTTATGACGGTTGCAGTATCCTGGGGTCATGTGATCACATTTTGCGAACTTCTGACAAGCAAAGTCAATGGGGTCACTTAACAACCATGTTACTAATTTAACAACTGCAGTGATTCACTTAACCAATGTGTCAAGAAAGGTTGTAAAATAGGACAAAACTCACTTTGACAAATTTTTCACTCAGCAGCATAAATTTTGGGCTCAGTTGTGGTCATAACTTGAAGACTACCTGTAATTATTCCTTCATTGCACAGGGTATTTTTCTCCAATCCAGAAGGGCCTTTCTTCTGTCTTATCATTGGCCAATTAAAACCACAGGATGTGTCCCTTAAGCTCAGGCATCCCTGGACTCTGTTGACGTCAGGACAAATGTTGAGACAGCCCAACCTTGACTGGCTGCCCTCTCAGCTTGCCCCTTGACGCAGGAGTCTCTAGCTTTCTAACTAGCTATCTCATGCTCTGTTTGTGCTGGATATCACTTTATGGCAGCAAACTTTGTCTGACTTTCCTGGGGTTTAACCACTGGACAGAAAAATGAGATTCTTCTGATTCATCTTTTTCCCATGTGAGGACATCAGTAGAACTGTATTGGTGGAAGATTTATCTAGTCCAGAGATCTCCAAAATTGGTAACTTTAAGACTTGTGGACTTCAACTTCCAGAATTCCCCAGCCACTATGACGGACTGAGGAATCAATCAATCAGAATAGAACTGGAAGGGGCCTTGGAGGTCTTCTAGTCCAGTCCCCTGCACAAGCAGCAGACCCTACCTACATCATTTCAGACAAGTGATTGTCCAGTCTTTTCTTAAAAATCTCCAGTGATGGGAGCATCCACAATTTCTGGAGGCAAGCTATTCCACTGGTTAATTATCTTAACGGTTAGGAAGTTTCTCCTTAATTTCAGGTTGCTTCTCTCCTTGATTAGTTTCCATCCATTGTTTCTTGTCTTGCCTTCTGGTACTTTGGAAAATAAGCTCCCCCCTTCTTTGTGGCAGCCCCTCAAATACTAGAATACTGCTATCACATTTGTTAAAGTCCACACGTCTTAAAACTGACAAATTTGGAAACTCCTGATCTAATCTAGCATTCTGTTCCTATAGGACCAACCTGATGATAAAGAGAAACCTTGGAGTGGAGCCTGGCCCTTGCTGATTTCAACAGTATCCCACGGGTAACTTGTCGCTGTTTTTTTCTGGGATATTACTTCAACTTCTCAGTCTAATCTACAGATAGTCCTTGACTTATGACCACAATTGGACCAGAATTTCCCTTGCTAAGTAAGGTGGTTGTTAAGTGAATCCCACTTCATGTTACCATGTATTTTTTCATAGTTAAATGAATCATTGCACTTGTTAAGAGAATTATGCAGTCATTAAGTGAATCCAGCTTACTTCATTAACTTATCTTGTCAGAAGCTGGCTGGGAAGGTTGCAAATGGAGACCACATAATCCAGGGATACTGCAATCATTGTAAATATATGTTCATTGCCAGGTGCCCAAATTTTGATCACACGACCATGGGGATGCTGCAATAATTGTAAGTACAGGTAGGTGGTTGTAATTCACTTTTTTCAGTACCATTGTAACTTTGAGAGGTTACTAAACAAATGGTTGTAAGTCAAGGACAATCTATGTAGCTTTAGGATTCTCTAAATATGTCTAATGTTTTGGGTACCAATCAACTGTATCCAACAAGCTTCCAAACCAAGACGGCCTTTTTCCATCCTTCTTTGATAGCAGCTGCGGTTGAAGGTATCTTGTTTGGGATCCTGGAAGTATTAAATAGCTATCAAGGCTGATAGCTTCGGCCTGATCCTCAATGAACTCGTCCAGTTTCATTCTTAACATCTCAGTTACCAACCACTTGTGATCTCATAGCAAACTTCAGAATTTACCTCTGGACCATGAGTAGAAATTTATTTCTTTTATCTATCTGAAGTGGTAATAAATGAGAACAAATTCCTTATCATGAAAGATAGGGAAAAATACTACTTTCCTTTCAGAAGGATACAGGGAGCTTTTCGTCCAAATGGCAGGCTTACGCTTCAAATTCTGCTTCTTTTGTATGTGTGTCACACCCCATACCTGTACAAAAGAGGCAGAGCTTTTGTTGCCACGGCACAGCTCTGCCTTCACCTTTTGGCCAATCCATGTTTTTCCACACTAGGTTTCATTTTATAGACCTCTGTCCAGAAGCTTCTGCAAGAGGGTGTCCAAGAGATGGGGGAGGGGCAGGAGATGGGGGAGGCAACCAGATTTTGTGGTTACGTGCCTACCAGAGGTGGGTTGCTCTCAGTTCGGCCGAACAGGTAGTGGCAGCGGCGGCGGCAGGCTCCACCCACTCACCCGGACGCTTCTGCGCATGTGCCGAAGCGATGCGCGACAGCACAAGCGAACTGGTAGTGCTGGAATTTGAAACCCACCTCTGATGTCTACCCATGTCCCTTTCCATTTTCTCCAGATCTGCACCACCAATTCCTTTCATTTCAATATTGGTCCTTGCCTTTTCTCTGTGAAGTTGCTTGTTAGTCAGACTTTCTTTTGCCCAGGAAGAGTCTTATTTTCCCTGAAGATTGTGTAGAAGGCTATTCCCCACTTCCAAAACCAGCAAAGAAATAAGATCTACCTACTGTGAATGCTTACAAAACAACACAAAAGGCTCAACATGGGTCAAAAAAGCGTTTTCTGAGGGGTTCTTTCGGGGTCCCAGACAGAAAAATCTACCAATCTTCCAGCCACTTTTTCTGTACATACAAACATATCTTTGAATTTCAGTTTTAAAAACAAACAGCACCCAGAGTTGGCAATGCCACTATACGTATAGCATGCTTCGTTTATTTATCCTTTTTAATAACTTTTTTAAAAAACCATTTCCAAAGATAAAATTTTGAATGCACATGATCGGGAATGCAACATCCTAAGTGCTAAGGACTGGCTCTAAGTCCCCTTTATCAGTGCCGTCGTTAACTTCAAACGGTCACTAAATGAGTGTTTGTAAGTCAAAGAGTACTGGTATGTCCTGAAAAGAGGAACAATCTCTGGCTGACACCACAATACATACATCAACGTGTATCTTTTCTGTCCAGAAAAAAACAGGGTCTTTAATTGGGAAAAGTTTTACAGTGATCAATTTGAAGGCCAAATCCATGTATAGCACTGGAGTCCAGCACACTTATCTGTGCCTTCTTCACCTAAATGCCTCTTTTTCCAGGGGGGGAAGCTGAAGAAGGCCACCACATGAGCCCAGGATAAAGTAAGCTGCTTTAAGAGGTTGCAGTCAACCCAGTTTCCTGAGTAGCATATTTTTCCTTGAGTCCAAAGTATTACGCAACATCTTGATTTTTTTGTTCCTAAGAAGCTAGTTAGCTAAGTATCAGAACTCATTTGCTCAAGGTGGAAAGTTCCACTGGGTAAGCTCACACCTGCAGCTCAAATTGTACAGCCCAAACACACATATATCACTTTGATGATCAGCAGCCAGCATTAAAGTAGTCTTTGGGGAAATGTTTATCCTAATACCAGGGGTGGGTTGCTGCCGGCATTACCGCCGGTTTGCTGCATGCGCAATTTTGCGTGCGCATGCTCGTTTTGCTCACACGCGCATGCACATTTAACCATACATGCAATAAACCCAGTGGTGGGTTCCAGCGTCACCCACATGGACGCGTGTGGTGCACACATGCGTCGTATTTGCTTGCAACGCTTCTGCAAGCCTCCGTGACACTCCAGCTGCTCGGCGAGTGTCACGCAGGCTCCTTATGCGCCATGCGTGGAAGTGCCAAAGGCTTAAAAGACAGGTAAGGAGCTCGGGTGGGTGAGTGGGCCCTCCGGAGCACCGTACTAGAAAGGTACTCAGTGCTCCGTGCAGGCTCCGGTATGCCCGTACCAGGGCATACTGCCTGCAACCCACCACTGGCGCAGAGGCAAAAAACAAGATTGGCAGTGCCATAGGAACCAGTTCGGGGGCGTGGCAGGTTCTAGCAACTCAGACCACCAAACTACCGGTTCAGCCAAACCACTCCGAACCAGTAGGAACCCACCACTTCCTGATACTCTAATATTGCTAATACAGCTGTGGGAAAAATAGAGGAAGAACTCCAAATGTTTCTTCTAAAATTTCAGAACTGCAGATAAAACAATTAAATGAACTGTGAGTATTTGTGAGCTGTGAATTGGGTCTGTCTAGTTCAGGGGTATCGAACCCACCTCGTCACAGCAGCATCACATGACATATCAGGACTTTTTCCCCCTTCACTAAACTGGGAGTTTGACACCCCTGGTCTAGTTTAATGAAAAGAAGGACTAGGGGTGATAGGATAGCAGCCTTTCAATATTTAAGGAGCTGCTACAAAGAAGAACCTATTCTCCAAAGCACCTGAAGGCTGGACAAGAAACAACATATGAAAACCTATCAAGGAGAGAAGCAACTTAGAACTGAGGAGAATAACGATTTGCCTTCAGAAGTTGTGAATGCTCCAACGCTGGAAGTTTTTAAGAAGAGATTGGACAACCATTTGCCTGAAATGGTATGAGGTCTGCTGCTTGACCAGGGGATTGGACTAAAATACCTCCAAGGTCACTTCCAATTCTTATTATTTTCTAATTCTGTATTTCCAGTACAATAAATCTTCAACAGTTTCCAAAGTCCCCATTCTGAAAGGATGTACCAGAAATGTCTTCTCCTAATTAAACCATGGGAGCCTGCTATTGATTCTCTTCCAACACTGCATAACCTAAGACTTCACAGTAGTGTTCTCAACAATTTCTTAATAAACTGGCTGGCTTCACTCAAAATACTAAACTACAGTGTTGAATTGAGCTCCTGGTCATCAAGAGAGGTAATTAATAACAGGAGGGGGAATGCTTAAGAGTTTATTGTCAAAGACCACAGATTGCATCACAGACTGTAACATAATGAAATAGAAGGTATGCGGTATCAAGAAATCTGCACTGCGCTCAAGATAAAGAGGGAAAAAGGAATGTTTTTAATGCCACACCAGAAATAACCTTTAAAGAAACAGGTGTATTGGGCTAAGGTGATCAGGCTGCAAAACAAAACGCTAAAGAAAGGATTTCTCCAGCATGGGGTTCGATTTGCAATAAGCAGACTTGGTGGTTGGTGCTGAACAGGCGCCAACCTGAGAAGGAGCCAACTTCTGCTCACTTTGAGGAGGCCAAACTGCAGATGAGGAAATGGGAAAATGGAAAAGGATGCTGATGAAGGGGAGGGGAAGGGAGAGGGAGGGGACCAGGGGAGTGTAGAATAGTACTTCCCAATCGCGGCTACTTTAAGATGTATGGGATTCAACTCCCAGAACTCTCCAGGAATCCTGGGAACTGAACTCCACATATTTTCAAAGTTGCCAAGGCTGAGAAACAATTTAATCTATTACAATATGCCCCAAAGTTATTTTCTGAAGCAATATCATTATTTTGCTCCAGCATCCCTAGGTATTCTTCCTAGAAATCCAAACAGGGAGAGATTAAAGCAGGGGTCCCCATCCATCCATGGGTGGGATCCAGGCAGCGTGCAAATCCATGCCTTCCCCCCCTCAGTCCACAAAAAACTCCCCCCCCTCCACAGAACTAGTCCCTGGTGCCCAAAACGTTGGGAACTGCTGGACTAAAGCCAGTATAGTTTGGCTTTGAAAGGTATACAGATATTCCTCCGCTTATAGCCACTACTAAGCTCGAAAGTTTTGTTGCCAAGCGAGATATTTGTTAAGTGAATTGCGCGCCGTTTTGTAACCTTTCTTTTGCCACAGTTGTTAAGTGAATCACTGCAATCGTAAAGTGAATTTGACTTCTCCATTGAATGTACTAGTCAAAAAGGTGATCACGTGACCCTGGGACACTGCAACGGTCCTAAATATGAATCAGTTGCTAAGCATCTGAATTTTGATCAAGTGACCACGGGGACGCTGCAATGGTTGTTAAGTGTGAAAAACGGTCATTGTCACTTTTCCCAGTGCCATTATAAATTTGAAAGGTCACTAAACGAACTGTCATAAGTCAAGGACTACTTGTATTGGGGCTTAATTTGCTTCCTTGGGTCAGACCTGAACTCGCAACTCCCACTTTCTCCTTTCTGGTCGGCATAAAAGAAACAGCTGCAAAGAAAAAAAAAACCTGCCTGTTAACAAATACTGAACCCTCCCAAGAGGTATGGAAACAGCTGGCGGGAGAAGGGGAGGGGAGAAATGTTGGCTCATTCCCGCAAGGAGGTGAGAAGGAGGGGAAGAATGAACACAGGGAAGGGTTACTGATTAAAACAAGCAGGGGAACAAAGGCCGAGCAGGCATCGGATTCCTGTGGACAAAGCAAACAAGGTTATTTTGCTTAACTCTGCAGAGCAGGTTTTCAAAGGTCGCCACACACTGGGCATTGTGTTGCACACACGCATAACAAGAACCAGATGTTCATGCTGCTGCTGATTCATGCAAAATTTAAGTAGTGCAGGGCCAATCCAAAAAGTCAAGATGTTGTAGCTGCCATCTTAATTTTTTTTATTATTATTATTTTTTGGACCCTGCTGACTGCTTTTTGGTATATATAGTGTTGTTCCTCATCTTGCGTTGCACTGGGACATGTTCAGCCAAGTTCCTTTCTGCGTGCAACGCTGCTGTGAAAATGAAGGTTAGTGGGGAAAGGGGTTAAACCAAAATTAGTTCTATTCTGCCAACGAAGTGGAAGAACACCTGTCTGTTTTGCCGGTTTCAGTAGGTTCCTATCCTGTGCTAAGCTACAAAAGTCTGTGCGTCCTTAGTGCTCTCTGAGCTTGATGGGTTTTCTTGCAGACTTTTCATCACCCAACTAGGTAATGTCATCAGGGAGAAAGAAGCAGTGTTTGCTTTCTGTTTTATATAAAGTGCCTCCCTATGCTAGTGTTGGTGGGAATGTAGTTTTCTTCTTGGATTAATGCCCGACCCTCAATCAAGCAGTAAACAATATCCCAATCAAGGAACTACGACTCAGACAAACAATCAAATGGCAAATGGCAGCCTAATCAAGAAACTACCAACCCAAAACTATTTACTTTTAAGTGATTCACTTAACAACTGTGGCAAGAAAGATCATAAAATGGGGCAAAAGCAACTTAACAACTGTCTCGCTTAGCAACGTACGTTTGAGCTCAATGTGGTTTTAAGTTGAGGATTACGATTTAAAAACAAACAAGAAAACATAAAACAAACTGAAAGGACAGACTCTATGGACCACTAAGTCTTTTTCTGCCATCAATTGTCTATGCTTCTAAGAGTCGACAGTAACACAATGGCACTTAACTACCAATTCCTACACCAAATAGCTGAAGATGTGGGGGTCTCAAATGATAATATTTGTGTGGTGGCTGGGAAAAAAAATGGCTAAAATAACACCTGTGTAACCCTGATGTAAATCAAGAGAAGCCAGTCCAGAGGGAGGGAAAACACAAACAAATGTGTGTATGAATTTATTCTCCCTTCACCAAGGCCCAGAGCAAGCAAAGCGGCCCTTTTATTTTAGTTTTATTTTTGATCCACACACGTCGACGCCACACACAGCCACTGCAATTATAGAATCACAACTGGATGACGCCACCATGGCCTGGACTCCAGTATCAGCCTCTTGAGTGTGACAGACATGTGCCTGTCAGCAAGGGCAGGCGGGAATCAGCCAGGACTCACACCTGCTTGCCAGCCTTGCTTGCAGCAAGGGGAAATCTACGCCCTGCCACTGGTTCTTCCTCTCTGCTTCCTTTTAAGGAGGTGCCCCATCCAGCTCAAAGTACTCCATTAGGAGGCTATAAAAAGAACGCAGAGATGTAGGCAAAGAATTGGGAGCAGGCAGCATCTGGGCGACCACAAACCATGGATTTGCAAAGAAGCGATTGATAAATCACACTAAGCCATGTTTTTGTTTTTCTGGCGTACAAAGCCATAAACTTGAATGCAGTAGTTGAATGTTGCATGCAGTTTTCATGGACTGAAAACAATATTTCCCAAATGTTTTCCTTCATGACACAAAACGGCTTATTAGAAAGTTTTATCAAACTTTGAGGACCAGTCTTAAGCGATCCCTTCCTTCAGCACCATCATAATTTTGAATGGTTGCTGAGTGACTTGGTCATAACTTGAGAACTATTAGTAGTACAATAATAACAATTCTGAATGATCTTTATAGGAATATTTTGGGAAAGTTTTTAATATTTTTTTTTTACATGTGGCAGTCATTAAGTCTATTTAAATGGACCTGTTATGGTGGGGAAAGGGTCTCAAATAGTGATCACATGACCCCTGGACATGTAAATATATGTCAGTTGCTGAGTGAACATATTTTGATCATGTGATCAGAGGATGCTGTGATGGTCGTAAGTGCAAGGACCAATCATAACTCCCTGTTTTTAATGCCATTGTAACTTTGAATACAGGAATGCGGTGGCTCAGCTTGTTGATCAGAAAGGTCGGCAGTTTGGCAGTTCGAATCCCTAGCGAGGTGTAGGAGTGAGCTCCCGTTACTTGTCCCAGCTTCTGCCAACCTAGCAGTTCGAAAGCATGTAAAAATGCAAGTAGAAAAATAGGAACCACCTTTGGTGGGAAGGTAACAGCGTTCAGTGCACCTTCGGCATTTAATCAGGCCAGCCACATGACCATGGAGACGTCTTTGGACAGTGCTGGCTCTTTGGCTTTGAAATGGAGATGAGCACTGCCCCCTAGAGTCAGGAACGCCTAGTACATATGTGCGAGGGGAATCTTTATCCATATAGCAGAGATGGCACAAAACTTCACTGGCTAAAACTGAGCATCTAAAACTGTTCTTATGCTAGATATTATGAGGTACACTAATTTCATATACCTAAGTATATAATTAAGACTGTAAAACAGAGATGTGCAACTTTAAGACTTTTGGACTTCAACTCCCAAAATTCCCTAGCCAATTCTGGGAATGGAAGTCCACAAGTCTAATTGCCACGGTTGGACACTCTTTCTGTAAAATATCAAGGTCCTTTGGCCTTTTTCAAAAGCATTTGAAAGATGGAATAAAATGGAACAATGCACTGTTACCCTGAAAACTCTTCAGCCGGCTTTCATTGCAGTCCATATCTGCTCATTTGTTGGGTTGAGACTGTTTTCCTGTGTTGTGGTAACACAGTTGGCACACCTGACAATAGTCATGCTTTGTGTTTACTCAATAAACCCTGATTAAGCAGCCGAGTATTAAGATTTTTTTTATTACAGGAAGTCCTCTACTTGCAACCATTTATTCAGGGATTGTTTGAAGTTACAACACTGAAAAACATAACTTAAAACTGATCCTCTCACCCGTGACCAACGCAGCATCCTCACAGTCACATGTGCATGATTTCGGTGCTTGGCAACTGGCACGGTGGCAGGTTCGTACCAGCGTTCCTACCGGTTCGCTGAATGTGTGCGCCAGACACCCAAATGCACATTTGAAAGAAACTTGCTCGGAAAGCAAGGAAAACAGCTGAAGAGCGTAAATTCAATCTGCCTCCCCTGATCAGCTGGGCTTCAGAAACTGAAATAAAGGTAGGTATAACCCAGGGGTGGGCGGGCAGGCCCACTTTCAAAGCAACAGAGAATCAGTTCGCTCTCTGCTTGACGGCAGAGCTGGAGAACTGGTGCAAACCGGTAGAAACCCACTACTGAACTGGCATGTATTTACAACAGTTGCAGCATCCCAGGGTCATGTGATCGCCATTGGCGACCTCCCCAGCCATCTTCTCAAAAGCAAACTCAATGGAGGAAGCTGGTTTTGCTTAATACTGCATGATTCACTTAACCACCGTGACCCCTTAACAACTATTGAAAAAGAGGTTGTAAAATCAAGCTCACTTAACAACTGACCGGCTTAGCAACGGAAATTCTGATCCAAATTGCGATCTTACGTCAAGGGCTACCTGTAGTTCCTTTTTAGTTCTGTCCTCTTCCAGAAGAATTGATGTGATTTCCCTTTCCCTGCCATCTTTCTCTTTATCCCAGAACAAGCCAGCAAGTTAGGACAGGCTGAGTAAATAAGACAGGGGCAAAAAGAGAATAGATCAGCTATTCTGGGATGAGCAATCCCAGCTGTAATGCAGAAAGAAGGAAGTCTTATCATCAAAATTTTGGAGGGCCTACCTATCAGTTCTAGCCTACCTCCTCTAGACCAAGAGATTCTTTGGGGGCTGAAAAAAAAGAAGCAACACATCAAGATAGCTGCAAAAACACCATAAGCTTCCAGCTCCTTATGACAAGGAAGCAGATGCATCCTTTGAATTTCCTGCTGCTTTTGGCAACCTATGTACAAAATAATGACTTTAAGAAATAAGCTTCAAACAGTTTAGAGAAGAGACACTGATCCACAATGAACAAATACAGCCCTAACCTTCCAAAGCTATAAAGCAGAATTAAAATCCACCTAAAATGGTGGATCCTGATGGAAGTGCAGGTAGCATTTCTCTCCAGCCGTCTCTTAAGGGCTCATGTGATTTTCTGCCCTTCCTCCCTCTCTCTCTCTATCTCTCTCTGCTTCTTTCTTTGGGGATCATCTGATTCAAATTTTTCTGGTCCGCAGAGACCTGAGCCATTTACGCCTGATGCTACTATCAGCATGATTTTCTCTGGATGCCACCAGCAAACAGCAGCATGACTGGGGAGGTGTGTCTAGGCACCCACGTCAATGGGCTCAGAGTGTGTGTCCAGCTGCCAAGCCATGTGACTTGGCATGCTTGGATAAATATTATGCCATGCATGACAAAGATCTGCCTGGATCCAGACCAAACTGAGACTCGGCTTCTGAGTCTTTGCTTTGCCGTGAGAGCAAGGCAGAAGCCAATGGCTTGGGCACTGCAGAGCAGTGGTGAAATCTAATCACACACACACACACACACACACACACACACACACACACACACACACACACACGGTTCTGTGGGCATGTCTTGGGGGGGGTGTCATATAACTGGGTGGGCGTGGCCAACTTTTTTTTTCACTTTCAGCTATTTTTTTTTAAATTTTTAAAGCATTTTTAAAAAGTAGCTTCCGACAATCGCGTGGCTCAGCTGTGAGCCGCACGATCGTCGGAAGCTTTAAAAAAAACTTTTTAAAGCATTTATTCCCCTTCCGGTTCGCCCGATTAACCCCTGGGTAATACTTAACTTATTTATTTATTTATTTAGAAAATTCATATTGCTGCCTACTCACACATGGTGACTCAAGGAGGTTTAAACAAATATAAAAACACCATATAAAAGAAATAAAAAATAATAAAATATAGTAACCCTCTACACTCCCACCCTGGTGACATTCATACTAACAGGGGGGCAGTTTGATTTTTTTAATGGGGACAATTTGAACCTTGTTTAAACCAAGTTAATGGCCTTTTAGGCTTCCTCCGCGTGAGTAGAGTTCACTTTGTGAGTAAAGTAAGAATTATATGTCACGGGGGTGGGGTGGGGGGAATCAGGATTTCAGAGATGCTTAGGTGGGGCATGGCCCAAAAAAGATTGGGAAACACTGCTTTAGTCAATGTTTTTCAACAGGGAATTCTGGGAGGTGAAGCCCGTACATCTTAAAGCTGCCAAGGTTGAAAGCATAATTTTAGTCTATGAATACAGCTAAGAAATCCTGCTAGACTCCACTTCAGGAGTATTCCAAGTTTAAGCTTTCTATCGACCCAGCATTTATATTTCCGGTGCTTCTATTCTGAAAACGGTGAATGGCCTGCCTCTCTCCTGCCTCTCTGCCTTCTTGACATAGCAACTGGATCATGGTAGCTCTGCATTCCAGGACAGTTAGAAAGCATCTCAACCAGCTTGGCAATCAATTTATCAGCACCTAAAGAGCCTGTTCTTCCTGCTGATATACAGGAGGCTTCTATGCTCATGAACACAAAGCCAGTCATATCGACCCCACCCATCAGAGCGGGGAGACAAGGAATGTGGTGGGTCCCATCCCCTAAGGCAGGGGTCACCAACCTTTCGGGCCTCAGGAACCACTAAATTCATAATTTTAAATCCCGCGGACCACTAATATGATCTGTCTAATGACTGGCTGGGTGGGCGTGGCAAGGTGGTCATGTGACTGAGTGGGTATGGCCCAGAGGTGGGTATTCAGCAGGTTCTGACCAGTTCTGGAGAACCGGTAGTGGAAATTTTGAGTAGTTTGGAGAACCAGTAAATGCTACCACTGGTTCCCCCCCCCCCATCCTTCCTGAGTCCCAGCTGATCGGGAGGAAATGGGGATTTTGCATTATACTTCCCCTGCTGCACCCACCAAGGCACGCCTAATTGGTAGTAAACAAATTTGAATCCCACTACTCTACTATGGCCAACTCACACTTGCCAGCCTCTATTCACCACTTTCGCCTACCTGCCTGGGCTCCTTAGGGCCCCAACAGGAAGCAATTGTTGGAGCTAAGGAGCCAGCAGGAGAAAGAGTGGGCAAAACAGCTCAGTTCAAATTGCATCTGACTGAGAAGGAGGCTCAGCAAAAGCACCTCACTGAGGACTATGAGTATAGGCTTTCCAAGCAGAGGGAAGACCGGCACCTGGAGGCTCAGCGGGCTGAGATGGTCAGCCAGTTCCAGGCCATGATGCAGTCCCACTAGAACAAGGCCCTCTGGCTCTTCGCCACCAGTGGCGCTTCCCTCCAGCCTTCGCCCAAAGCCCCTCACCAGGAGGCTGAAGCAGACCCCAACTCGGAATTTCTGTCCCCCTCCGACCTACACAAAAGGACCCCAAAGAGGGTGACTCTCTGCAACCACACAAGCGTTCATTGCACGTATCGGGTCTAGAGGCCATAGTTTGAGGACCCCTGATTTAATGCAATATAAAAAATGCAAATAATTTTGCTGCGGACCACCAAGATTTTTTCACAGATCACTAGTGTATTCATTTGTGGTCATAAGTTGAGGACTACCTGTATCTGCATTCCTCGTCTCAAATAAACTGGATTTGAGCTTCAAAGAATAATGGCTAAATCACTCTGAAGTTTTAGGATAAGGCTAAGCGTACCCATGTGATAATGATCTATTTTTTTAAAGTGCTATCATGGTAGTAAAATCAAACTCCAATTCTACAGAGAATCCCAAACAGATTCCATGAGAGCAGATTCTTGGCTTTGGTACAGCGCCTGTTCATATTCGATAAACTTTATTGGGCAAGATTTACTCTTATATATAATTTCCGCGGGCAATTAATTTCTCTTTTATGTTTCCTGAGTTTTATGTAAGCAAGAGAATGGATGGAAAGAGCCATTTCAGTTTTTAAAAGTAAGGCAATATCTCAATGCAATAGGAACATTTTTTTTGACTCTGTCAACTTTTTTTTTTTAAAGGTCCAAATGCCTCCTTAGTCGTGTGCCACAACAATTAATCTGTTCTGTTGCCACCACTTCATTATCACTCTGCAGATAAAGTGAAGTTTTCTCAAGGTTAAAGCTGTTATGTTCTTCTGCCAGGGACAGTTTAGAGTGAAAACGAAATCAAAGGTCTCTCAGTTTAACTAAACAGACAAGCCATTAAACGGTTGATTTGCATGGAAAAGGGCTTTGTGACATGCGCCAGCCTTCTTTGATGTCTAAGACCCTAATACTCCCAACAACATGTTTTTCCCACTGTGATTTATTGGCGCAAAAATGTTTTACTCCTCTTAGTTTTTCTCTTCGGGAAGAGGAGCATCTTTCTAGAAAAATCACCCCAAATTAACGGTGGGCTGCGGATACTCAGCATTTCTATTTTCTATAACTGCCTATGATGCTTGGGACTCTAAGCCATACCTGGAAATAAAAGTGAGGTTCACAACGAGTGATAAGGCTTCCAAGATCCTAGCCTCTCCATTTATTTATTCAATGGATTTAATTTAAACATCTTTTTTTTAAATAATTGCAGAGACTTATAGAACTATAGAATTGGAGGGTGCCTAAGACGTCATGTATTCCAACCCCCCCCCCCCGTTGCTCCTGCAGGATCTGCTAAAGCCTTTTGGGCAGAGGACTATCCAGATTTGGGGAGGGGTTGGTAATGGAATGTATGGATGACCTTGGGGAACAAGAGAAGAGATGCTGCCTATGAAACAATCAGATAAGAAAGGGGAAAGCGCCCAAAGGATTAACAGCCAGATTAAGGAATTTAGGAAGGAATCCCCCCACCCATAGATCCAGTGATCAAAAGTGGTGAAAGGAACTGTGTAAAATGTTATCTTGCAAAATTCAGTTAATACAGCCCTACAATGAAATGGATTTAGAATAGACCATTTAGTTGTGTATCGGGGGGGGGGGGTGTTCAGGCAGCCACTACTGGTGGTTTGCTTGTGGTCGTGCAACGTGCACACACATGCTTAATGCATAAAGATTGTTCTGCACGTGGGCATAGCCAAAAACAAGATGGCAGCACCAACCGGTTCGGGAGCGTGGCAGACCTGGGTCGCTGCCAGTTCCAGCAACCCAAGCCGCCAAACCACTACCGGTTCGGCCAAGCTGGTCCGAATCAGTAGGAACCCACCACTGTTGTGTATCCTTTCCAGTTGTCCTGGGAGGGCTGATACAGGGTACAGCCTAGTCCATTGATTGACAATCTGATCATCAGGAACTTACCCCTTGTGTTGGCCCTCAATCTCCTTTCCTCTCATTTCAACCCAACAATTCCATTCTGATCCTGCCCACAAAGACTGCAGAAGACAAGCCCATCCCAGTCCTGAGCTTCATAAGTTTTTGGGATATCTGAAAATAGCCACCTACCTGATTTCTCCTCCACCTCTAATTCTGCAAGCAAAATACAGGCAGTCCTCAATTTACAACCTCAACTGAGCCCAAAATTTCCATTGCTAAGTGAAAGACTTGTTAACTGTGTCCCCCCCCTCCATTTTACGATCTTTTTTGCCACAGATGTTCAGTCAATCACTGCAGTTGTTAAGTTAGTAACATGGTTGTTAAGAGAATCAGGCTTCCCCACTGACTTTCCTTGTCAGAAGGTCTCAAAAGGGGATCACACGAGCCCAGGACCAGGAGTGAAATTCAGCAGGTTCTGACAGGTTCTGGAGAACCGGTAGCAGAAATTTTGAGTAGTTCGGAGAATGCCACCTCTGGCTGGCCCCAGATAGGGTTGGGAATGGGGATTTTGCAGTATCCTTCCCCTGCCACGCCCACCAAGCCACACCCACAGAACCAGTAGTAAAAAAAAATTGAATTTCACCACTGCCCGGGACACTGCAATATGAGCCAATTGCCTAGTGTCTGAATTTTGATCATGTGACGATGGCGGTGCTGCAAAAGTTATAAGTGTGAAAAATGGTCATGTCACTTTTTAAATTGCTGTTGTAACTTTGAATGGTCACTTTGTAAGTTGTAAGTTGAAGAATATCTGAATACCAGTTTCTTCAACTATTCTCCTTCAAACTCATTTGCCAATGTCCTTGTTACTTGGAGCAGCCAACATAGAGCCAGCATTCTAGGTGGGGGTCTAACCACCTAGAATGCGGATGGAGAAGAGAAGAAAGGGAGAATCCCTCCTATGATCGGAGCCCAGGGTCCTAATAATACTTGGCCTATATGGGCCAACTATCCATACTTAGGAATGCCTTGTTGTTTACCTTTAACCTAGGATGTCGTTACAGAGGTTAAGCTTGCAAGATTCCTGCAAGGGGTTAGGCAGGATCAGTGTTTTTCAACCTTGGCAGCTTTAAGAAGTGTGGACTTTAACTCCCAGAATTCCTCAAGCATAATGGATGAGAAATCAAGGGGGTCAAAGTGGTGGTCCGTGGGCCGGATGCATCATGCGCAAGCCACACCCAGCCCAGTTCCGCGAAGAGAAAAAACATTGCGATGCGTCATGTGACGGCAACGTGACACTACGAGTTTGACATCCACATACTAGATTATCTCCAAGCTCCTCCCCAACCATGATATTTTATGATTCTGCCATAATCATCTGTCACCAGCCTATCCCATGGTAGTTAAGATATTTCTCCATAAGTTCAGATATATGAGCAACTTTTTTCAGGCAAAAAGTTCACTGCTGACCATTTAGATCAGGGCTGTCAAATTCCAGGCCCACGGGCTGGATGCGTCACGCTTTGACCACGCCCATGTCCGGTTTAGCAAAGGGTGTGTGTGTCCCAATCCGTCACGTGACGCTGCAATGATAACGTGAGAAAATACCCCAGGTTTATAAACAGATACTGTTAAGAATACGGAAGATATTTTTCAGATGATCATTAGGTAAAAAACTGAGAGAGACCAAAGGCAATTTAGTGCAGTCAGAGTGCTCCTTTCCCCACTAGATTACAAATAGCTATCTAAAAAAGGCAGAATTCTTAAAGAAAAAAAATCCACCTTTCAAAAGCCATTGCAAAACACAAGGTGACCCATGAAAAAATGAAATTGGCTGAAGTCCTCCATTTATATGCCTGCTATCTGCATGTGTTAAATAATGATAGAGAGGGAGGGGGAGGAGGGAGGAAAGGAGGGGGAGGGAGAGAGAGAGAGAAAGAGAGAGAGAGAGAGAGAGAGAGAGAGAGAAATTTTGGGCTCAATTATGGTTGTAAAACCATTTGGATTATGGATGATAGCTGACTTTAACAGAGGAAGGACAGTTCCTTTGCTACTCTTGCTCAGTGGTGGGTTTCAAATTTATTTAGAACCTCTTCTGTATTTGTGGCGTGCTTTGTGGGAGTGGCTTGCAGGCCATGTGGCTGGGTGGGAGTGGCTTGCTGGCCATGTGGCTGGGTGGGAGTGGCTTGCCAGCCATGTGACTGGGTGGGTGCGGCCAACTTGTAAAATGTGGTGAAACTCACTTAACAACGCTCTTGCTTAGCAACCAAAATGTTGGCTCAGAAACTCTGGCATTGAAGTGTGCAAGTCTTAAAGCTGTCAAGTTACAAGACCCTTGCACCCCTAAAAAAAAAAACCAGGGGTGTTCAAACTTGGCAGCTTTAAGACTTGTGGACTTCAACACCCAGAATTCCTCCTCTCGCTCTTCATCTTGATGATGTGCTGACGAGCGGGGGGAGGGAGCTGGAACCGGTTCTAAACGGCACTGTAGATTTATGGAACCTCTTCTATAGAAGAGGTTAGAACTGGCAGGGACCCACCTCTCTTGCTTCTCTTCATTTCCCTTAATTGGAGAGTTATCCTATCGCATTAAGCAATGAATCATGGTTTATTAATGATCGGATTGCTATAACATATTAAGCCAAAAGCAAAGAACCAGACCATCTATGAATGTGTGAAGCCAACCTCTATGGCTTATAAGCCACATTGTCTGCTTCAGCCTTGCCAAGCGTAATGGTTTCAATCCATCAGCATGATGTGCAAGTCAGAGTACACAGACAGTCCTCAACTTATGATCACAGTTGAGGCCAGAATTCCCACGCATAAATAAGGCAGCTGTTTAATGAGCAGTGCCTGACTTTACAATCCTTTTGCCACAAGTTAAGCAAATCATTGCAGTTATTAAGTGAATCACACAATTGTTAAGAAAATCCAGCTTCCACCCATTGCTGGTTGGGAAGGTCGCAAATTTCCATCACATGACCCTGGCTGGGATGCTGCAGTCATCATAATATATGCCAGTTGCCAAACACCCAAATTTTGATCTCATGACCAGATGTATGCTGTGGCAGTCATAAGTGTGAGGACTGATCCTAAGTCACTTTTTTTCAGTACTGATGTAGGTTCAAATGATTGCTAAACGAAGGGAAGTAAGTCAAAGACTATCCATGTGCACTTATTTTTACATGATGTTTTGTCAGAGCTATTTCACTGATGCAGCTGTGGCTTCGCTGAGCGCAGAAGAATTCCAGAACCTGCAGCATATGTGTGCTCCCTACTGAACAGCCTTTAACAATCGTGTGACTTTTCAAAAAGTTCAAACAGCTTCGTGGGGAC
Organism: Natrix helvetica; assembly: GCF_964273705.1. Classification (NCBI taxonomy): domain Eukaryota; kingdom Metazoa; phylum Chordata; class Lepidosauria; order Squamata; family Natricidae; genus Natrix; species Natrix helvetica. The sequence goes on along the minus strand of NC_138554.1, from coordinate 133,701,413 downwards.
CTTTAAAGGGAAGAGGAAATACTGCCTGATGGGACTTGCAGCATTTCAGTTTTCTTCCTCTAACAAAAGAAGAGGGCTTCTGTTTTTCTGCCTTAATCTCCTGGTTATCAAGGTCTCCTTGCCGCTTTGTTTTGGTGATGATGTTTCTGAGTTTATTGCTATTACTCGGAGGGGAGGGGGAGGAAAAAGCCTTACTGTTGAGGTTGCTCATTTCTGCGACCTGTCTCATCTGGAATCTTCTCTGCTCCTTCACAACCCTTGCAGCTTCAACTTTAAACTGTCTACCATGGACATCACCCCATCAGGGTTGCTGCCGGCATTACTATGCGCGTTTGCACCTAAAAAGGTCTGCGCATGCGCACGACGTTAGAAAAGGGGGAAAATACATTTTTGCAATGAAGATTGCAATAATCAAGATGGCGCCAACAACGATAGAACCGGTTCGGGGGCGTGGTAGGTCGAGTTACTACTTACTCGGTCAAACCGGTCCGAACCGGTAGGAACCCACCTCTGCACCTCATTCCTAAGAGGTCTGTAAAGGGGGTATGCATAAGCGCACCAGTGTACCTACCATCCCTGTCCTATTGTCCCCATTTACTTGTATTCATTTCCTTCATTCATGTCCATGTTCATATTTATACCTGCTATCTCGTACATGTTTGACAAACTAATAAATAAACAAGCAAACAAACTAATAAGCAAACATTCCCTTCCGGATCTAAAAAACAATTCCATGGGGGTTTTCTCTGGCAAATTTTCCCTAAAACTGAACAGAAATGGCCAAACCTGTGAAGACTGTAAAGAGATCGACCCAAGATGTGTAGAACCTCAAGACCGAGGAAATGGAAATGCCAAAACGCCTCCTACCATCATGAGCTAACTCCTAAATGCTCTTCTCTCCTGAAAGCAAATTCCACCCTGTCAAATCGAAAGAGACCAAATCAGAGTCACAAAGCAAGAGAACCTCCCTGCCCAGCCAATATGAGGAGCATAAGGGCCAAAGGATATTATCTAATTCCTCACACAGACAAGTTTCCCTCCCTGAAAATTTTACCCCAGAGTCAGAAAGGCTGGGCTACCTTGCAGTTACTACAAAAGCCCTCTCTCCTGTCCACCACCTTCCAGATCCTGCTGGCCCCTTAGACTTCCCTAGATTTCTTTCCCTGGGTTCAAGGTGATCTATTTTTAGCCAGAAAACTTGAGTAAGAGTAGGGTTGCTATAGTGACAGCTTGCAGACACAAAGCCAAGCCTTGGTGCAAAATTGCAATGGAGTAAATGAATCGAAAACAAGATGGTGCTTCCAGGCCACATGAAATGTGGTGCCGAAGAGAGTCAGATGGGACTCCTTTACAGTGACAAGAGACATATTTCTACAAAGCTGGGATCTCGGTTAGTCCACGTGGCATTGCGTGAAGGCTCTTGCATAACGGAAGGATGGAATTGCCTGAAATAATTTAAGAGAGGTCATGGATGGGCAGCCAGCCAGAAATTATGGGTCAAGGTAGGGTTAAAAAAAAAAACCGAGAGGACATTCCCAAAAAGAACACAAGGAGGAAAGACCATCTACTCAGAAGATCCACAAGATAGAAAACATATGCCACTCTCTTACAATGTCCCTTAAAAAAGTGATCGATAAGAAGTTCACCCAATTTCGAAATAGCTAGCAACATAGGAAGTCAAGCTATCTGTCATCTCAGCTTAAGATGGTCTCCTTAGGATCTCCAGCAGGGAATTCCTTCAAACCATCTTCAGTCCTTCTTCTATCCAAAAATATAAAACATGTGCTCCACCATTAAGATCTGACACATCTTCAACAATGCCGTGAAATCTTCTACCCTAAGATGAACTGTGAATTTTAGATCTCTGTATTCCAGACCAAGCTTATCTGAAGAGAAAGAATTGAAGGTACCTAGGAATCGCTATCCTTGCAACTCAACAACATCCTTCTCAAGTCTGAAAATTCTGCATGCACTTTTCAAGGTAATCTGATATCAAAAAAATATGCAAAACTAATGCAGGTTTGATTTGCATAAGTTTTGTAAGCCATTAGGAATTTTCCTGTTTTTATTTGAAAGAACTATGATTCACCCTTCTGCTAAATTAATATTCTAAGTGTAGTTACTTGCTTGGACCCTTGAGCTTCTTAGATATGTAAGAAATTCAGCCTTCCCCCACCCACCCACTCCCAGTAATGTACAGAGAAAGCTATAATTTCTAGTATTTTTCAAAATTAGAGAGCTGCTGGAATTTGAGTGCCTGTCAAAACAGATCTGAAATTCTCTCTGCAAGGTTCGGAAACCTTTTCTGCATCTTGGGACACTCGTATCATCTGAAAAGCTAAGCCTAGAAACATAAACTCTTTGAAACCTCCTTTGCAAGTAATTCTCACAAGCCAGATTGTCCTGGGTTTGACCTGAAACCTGACCAGGTCATCTAAAGCTATGCCAAGTTTGTTCACATAGAATGTCAGCCCCTGGTCATTCTAGGACTCCATGATTAAAGAATTAACTACTGGAAAGGAGAAAACCACTTAGATCAGTGCCACCCCACCCCACCGATTTTGGGGGCACCAGAATCAGTTCCATGGGGAGAGGTTTTTCCACAGACCGGAGGGGGCCTTGTTTCACAATATTCCCACATCCCATGGATGGGGCTTTGCTTGTTTGCATGGCTCGGTTTCTGGCAAGCCACAACCCACTGCCTGTCCACGGATGGAGTTGGGGATCCCTGGCTTAGACATTCCATTGACAATATAACCGACTTTCTGCAGCATGAGGATATACAGATACCCTGTTTTCCCAAAAACAAGACCTCCCCGAATAATAAATCCAATCGGGCTTTTGAGGGCATGCGCTAAAATAAACCCTCCCCCCAAAATAAGCCCCCCCCCAAAATATTGCAACTCAACAGCAGCCATGAGGTGACCATGCTTGCAGCCTCCTGCACCTCAAAAATAATAAGACCTCCCCTAAAATAAGGCCAAGTGCTTTTTTTCGGGGGTCAAAAGAAAATGAGGCCATGTCTTATTTTGAGGGAAACACGGTAGTTCTCAATTTACAACAACCAATGAGCCCCAAAAATTCTGTTGTTACGACAAGTTAAATGAGTTTCGCCCCATTTTACAACTTTTCTTACCACAATTGTTAAGTGAATCACTGCAGCTGATAAATTAATTACATGGCTGTTAAGGGAATCTGGGTTTCCCCATTGACTTTGCTTGTCAGAAGTTTGCAAAAGTGTGGAGTATGGGCTTGATGATGTAGGGTTACCTTGGCAACTTTTAAGACATGCGGACTTCAATTCCCAGAATTCCTCAGCCAGTCTTGCTTAGGTTGAGAAGCACTGCCATAAACAGTTATTTAATAGTTTGAGTAGAGTCTACAAATATAACCTGAGTACTGCTATGCAGCAGGCATCCTGCTGATATGTACTGAGCCTGTTGATGCACACTTGTTTCCTGTGTTCAGACCTGTTGCTCCATATTTTCTGAAATGCGATAACTCAAGGGCTAAAGTGATGGGAAGGCAATGAAAAAAGAACTCAACAAGGACTCAACAAAAGGTGTAGCCAACTAACTCCAAACATAGCTACACATCTGCCTTGATCCAAAGACGGTTCACCCCACTCTGCTCAATATTTGAGAGGTTATCAGAGGGGGGAGCTATTCTCCAAAGCACCAGAAGGTCAGGACAAGAAGTAACAGGTGGAAACTTATCAAGGGGAGAACTAACCTAGAACTAAAGACAAATTTCCTGACAGTTAGAACAATTAATCACAGCTTGCTTCCAGAAGTTATGGGTGCTCCATCACTGGAAAAGGGAGCACCCGCGCTCGTCGGGGTCACAACACAGAAGAGGAGCTGCCCAGGAGGCATGTGCACACTGGGAAATTAACTTCCGGTTTCCAGCGCACAAATGCGCACTGGCCAGCTAGTCTTCTGGTTACTGGCATGCATGCACACGACGATCAGCTGGTCAGCGCACATGCTCATGCCAGAAAGTGGAAGACCAGCTATTCTACTTTCTGGCACTGCCACACGCACAAAGGCCAGCTGATCGTCATGCATGCATGCGGGCTAGAAACCCAGAAGAGGAACGGACAATTCCGTGCGTGCCAGATGACATGGCTCCGCGTGCCACTTCAGGCACACATGCCATAGGTTCACCATCACGGGTATAAAGTCTTCTGTTTGAGCAGGGAGTTGGACTGGAAAGCAAGGTCCCTTCCAACTCTGTTATTCTGACCTGAAAACCCAAATATTTGAGTCTTTTTCTGTCCATGAAAGCTCTTGATGTTTCTGCAAACAGAATTTGGCCTCTGAATGTCCTGACAATACAGAAGCTTTTCTGTGAATCTTCTTAACCGTTGGAAAGCAAATTGGAAAAACACTGTGGATCAATAAATCAAATATGTGGCTAACTAATTGTTCCACCTTCTACAGAAATCCATACTGGCTTTGATAACTGTTGTAAAAATGTATTGTTACTGGTTTATCCCATCTTTTTCTCTGGGGAGGACAAAGCCAGGATACCACTCTCGTTCCATCCTCTGTAACAATCCACCGACAACAGTTGAGTTGGGAGATAGCAAACCCAACAATCTTTCTTAACCACAGTCTAATCAAAGGCCTGGATTTGGATGACGAGCTACGTTAAAGCATTGTCATAGTGTAAGGGGGTCAAAGTAACACAGTGGTGGAATATTGAGAGCTATTTTGATCGAGTGGTTAAGGGCAGAGGTGAGTTCCTACCGTTCGCACCGGTTCAGCCAAGTAGGTAGTAACTCTGCCTGCCACACACCTGAACCGGTTCTATTGGCAGCAGCGCCATCTTGATTTTCGGTTCTGCACATGCGCAGAACAATCTTCATTGCAAAAATGTAATTCCCCCCCCCTTTCTAACGTTGTACGCATGCGCAGACCGTTTTAGGTGCAAATGCGCATGAGCCCGGAGCAAACTTTTTTGCACCCTGAACTGGCAGTAATGCCAGCAGCAACCCACCCCTGGTTAAGGGGGTATAAGATTATAAACCAGGAGATTATGAATTCTAGTCTGGCTTTAGGTTGAATGCCTTTGGATCAATTATTCTCCCTCAGCCCAAACCACTTCAAAAGGTTGCTGTTGTAGAGAAAATAGGAGGAGGGAGATATGCTGGGGATGTTCGCCGTCCTGAGTTATTGGTAAAAATAATAAAAGTGGGATATAAATAAATAATATTGAATTTGGCTTCAATGCCAAAAATCTGCAGCTTCAAAGGGGGCACTTGTACATTTGGCAGAAAACTGATAGCCAGCCCTACAAAGAGAACTAATGTGTTTTCTGTCTGGATTCTTTTCACATGTTTCATTATCATCTCTGCAGGAATGTCCTCAAGCTATGGTAAAAAAAGATGGTGACCATGATGGGGTGTGGCACATAAAAACAGGTAAAGCTTTGATCTTTGATCCTTACTGTGGCCACTATCTTCACCATTTTGAACACACACAGGAGATACCCCTGCATCAGGGTGGGCTGCTAAAGGTTCGGGAGAACCCTTAGCTAATGTTATGGCTGGTTCAGAGAATCTCCAAATGCCACCCCTGGCTGGCCCAGCCCAGCCCACTCCCCCCACCCCACCCCTCCCAGGAGTCTCCACACAGCCTGTTTTGGATGCGAGGTAAATGCAGAGGCTCCGGGAGGGGGAAAAATGGGCCTCCTGGAAGTTCCTGAAGGCCAGAAAGCTTCCGGAACCTGGGGAGGGCAAAAACGCTCCCTCCCACCACAGTGCAGAAGGCCAATGAGGCCACGCCCACCCTGGCCATGCCCAACCAGCAACCAGGCAGTGAACCCATTGCTGAAATTTTTGAAGCCCACCCCAGCCCTGCATTCATGGTTTCATTTGTTCCTGCTAATTGATAAAAGGGGACTCTAACATTGGGAACTTCATGCCCTGCTTCTCATTGCTAGAAACCCAGCAAGCTTCACTAGCTGATGAAATCTGAAGATGAAGGCGGGAATTTGGATAATTGAAATTAATCCAGTATCTGATGTTCCAAATCACGGATGCACAAAGATAACATTTCAAATGCGTAATAGTGTGGGGTGGGTGTATAATTATCATCATCATCATCATCATCATCATCATCATCATCATCATCATCATCTCTTTTATTCATTAAACATGAAGCACAGTCAACTGAACATTTAAAGATGTGTCACAAATACCATTAAGTGGTGCTAATGGTTGATACAGGTTGCTGTCAGTGTCCTATGTATCAACCAGGTTATTATTATCTCTTTTATTCATTAAACATGAAACACAGTCAACTGAACATTTAAAAATATGAAATTATTATTATTATTATTTGGTTAATCTTTGGTGAGATTTACAGCCTTTCGAGCTGGTTGGTAGCTCAAGAGCTCAAGTCCTAACCAAGGACCTGAACTGTTAAGGTAATGTCGGAGGATATTACCTTAAGTTGTTCCAAGTAGGGTGGTTTTTTGTAGAGTCAGAATGTTCAAGTCATTATTATTGTTGTTATTGTTGTTGTTATTATTAATCTTTGATGAGATTCACATCCTTTGGGGCTGGTTGGTAGCTCAACAGCTGGAGTCCTAACCAAGGACCTAGGAACTGTTAAGGTAACATCGAAGGATATAGGTTGTTCCAAATAGGGTGGTTTTTTGTAGAATCAGAATGTTCAAATCTGATAAATTTAAAATTTCCAAATAGCTAGGTAGCCCTTTAGGTATTGCTCCAAGGGCTCCGATTACAATTGGGACAACACATGATTTCTTTTTCCACAGTTGCTCAACCTCTGGATTCTGAAGTCCCACAAGATCTTGCCTTTCTCATTCTCTAAAACCTTCTCAACCTGTTGGTCCCAGTGGTTTTTGCTGTATTCAAATCCAAACTTTTGGCACAATTTCCAGTGAATAATCTTAGCAACGCGGTCATGGCGTTGTAGGTAGTCAGTTTGCGAAATTTTGCTGCACCCGCTGATCAAGTGGTCGACTGTCTCATCTTTCTCATTACAGAGGCGACATTTGCTGTTGGTGGTAACATGTTGAATTTTTGCCTTCATGCAGTTTGTGGCTAAGGCTTGTTCTTGAGCTGCCAAAATAAAGCCTTCTGTTTCTTTTTTCAGTACTCCTGATTTTAACCAGTTCCAAGTTAGTTTTTGGTCAGCTTTGCCTTCAATACTTTTCAAGTATTAGCCATGCATAGCTTTGCTTTTCCAATTATTGTTTTTATTATTATTATTATTATTAACTTCATTCATTAAATATGAAACTCAGTCAACTGAACATTCAAAAATGCATTACAAATACCAATGATTGGTGCTAAAGATTGATAGGGTTTGCTGCCAGCATCCTAGGTAGCAACCAAGTATTATTATTATTATTGTTGTTGTTGTTGTTGTTGTTGTTGTTGTTGTTAATCTTTGGAGAGATTCACAGACTTTGGGGCTGGTTGGTAGCTCAACAGCTCGAGTTCTAACCAGGGGCCTAGGAATTGTTAAGGTAACGTCGGAGGATATAAGCTGTTCCAGGTAGGGTGGTTTTTTTGTAGAATCAGAATGTTCAAGTCTGATAAATTTAGAATTTCCAAATAGCGATGTAGCCCTTTAGGTATTGCTCCGATTAGGTAAGGGCTCCAATTACAATCGGGACAACACTCGATTTCTTTTTCCACAATCTCTCAACCTCAATTTGCAAGTCCCAGTACTTTGTGATTTTTTTCTTGCTGCTTATCTTCAATTCACGCGTCACCAGGTATTGCAATGTCAATGAACCAAACTTATTATTATTATTATTATCATTATCATTATCAATCATTAACATTATTATTATCATTATTATCATTATCATCATTATGTTAATATTTAGTGAGATTCACAGCCTTTGGGGCTGATTGGTAGCTCAACAGCTGGAGTCCTAACCAAGGACCTAGGAACTGTTAAGGTAATGTCGAAGGATATAGGTTGTTCCAAGTAGGGTGGTTTTTTGTAGAGTCAGAATGTTCAAGTCAGGTAAATTTAGAATTTTCAAATAGCAAGGTAGCCCTTTAGGTATTGCTCCAAGGGCTCCAATTACAAATGGGACAACACATGATTTCCTTTTCCACAGTCGCTCAACCTCAATTTGCAAGTCCCTGTATTTTGTGGGTTTTTTTCTTGATATTTATCTTCAATTCGTGCATCACCAGGTATTGCAATGTCAATGAACCATACTTTTTTTCTTTTCAACTATTGTTACGTCAGGTGTGTTGTAGGCCAAGTGCCTGTCAGTCTGGATTCTGAAGTCCCACAAGATCTTGACTTTCTCATTCTCTAAAACCTTCTCAACATGATGGTCCCAATAGTTATTATTATTATTACAATTAGCCTGTCTGTCCTCAACTTTGCTCCAATCTTGCCTTAATTGCAAAAGCTGGAGTCTATTTATTTATTACTAAATGAGTTTTCTGCCCCAGGAAAACACAGTGAAAACCCATCTTGGAGCCTCTAAGAAAAAAACTCTCAGATCAGACTTTTAAAAATTGAGCCCCAGCACATCCTTGATTGGGGGTTGAATTAGCAGTTGGGTGTCAGCATAAGAAGAGGTATCATTTTATAATCGCTGTCAGGCTGAACTGGAAGTCCTTCAGATGTTTTCACAGCTGTAGTGTGAGAAGGCATCCTCCTCTCAGTGTTGATCTGATCAGATGAATCTGTTCTCACTCTTGCATCCTTTGAAAGTGTCCTTCAACATATCTCTGAACAAATGGGGCCTCTTTAAAGTGTACATGTAATGTCATCCTGCCTGGAAACTTTTTCCAAAATTGTGTTCTCTAGGGTACAGCAGTGGCCCACGATTGTAGCATCCACACAGGTTCCTGCCTTTATACCCACTGGGCAGGGATAATTACCTGTGGACTGCAAAATACTTGAATGACCTCAGATGACAGCAAAGAGGCAGGGAGCATTCCTCTTTGCTTCCATCTAGTGGGTATTTGGGGAGCTTGCACTTCGCATAAGGCAGTGATGGTGAACCTTTTCAGCACCGAGTGCCCAAACTGGAACGTGCATGCGTGTGTGCGTGTCGGAGTTCCAAAAACCCAAAGATGCACTGTCCAGCTGGTTTTTGCATGTGCCGGAGCATCAGAAACCCAATGACCAGATGGATGGCGCACCCATGCGCACTGGCCAGTTGGTTTTTAGGTTTCTGGCACTCTGCCACACATGAAGACCAGCTGGCCAGTGCCCATTGAAAACCAGAAAAGCAGCTGGTAACGGTGCACGTTCCCGCAGAGAGGGCTCTGCGTGCCATAGGTTCACCATAACAGACATAAGGTAACCTTACATCAGGGGTGTCCAACTCAAGGCCCATGGGCCAGATCTGCCCTGCGGGATGCTTAGACCTGGCCCGCAGGAACACCCTGGAAACAGCGAAGGTCCGGCCTGCAGTGCCTCTGCCAGTGAAAACAGAGTTCGAGAGGGCCATGTGCAGCGCTCATGAGCTCCGTTTTTGTTGGCAGAAGGTTGCAGGAGGCCGTCGCAGCTTAAAACGGAGCTCAGGAGCCTATTTTCACTGGTAGCGCACTCAGGCTACCACAGGCGCCCCTGACAAGCTAGCCACTCCCACTCTGGCCACACCCTTCTCTCCTCCCAAGTCAAACACAACCCTGATGTGGCTCTCACTGAAATCAAGTTTGATACCCCTGTCCTACATCAAGTCCATACTTAACCTTACTTTTTGCAAATCATTTGAATTTCAAACAAAATATAAAAAGAAGCTGCCCTGTGGCAAACTAAAGCACCAGGACCATGGTTCTTGCTACCAATGCCCACAGAGAACACTTGGGCTCCACCAGAAATCTGAAAAATAAAAAGGGTGAGCTGCTGCACTCCAGAGCTATTTGCAAGGGGGCCCTTCTCTCCAGAAAAACAGAAGTTGGGAGATTGATAGTGATTATCCTGATGTGAGAGATGTTTGAAGAAATGGATGTTTTGTGACTGGCTATACCTACTGGCTTATCAGTAAGGATAATGCAATACAGAGGTGGATTGCTTCTGGTTCGGCCTGAACCGGACGAACCAGTAGCGACGGCGGGAGGCTCCGCCATCCGCCCGGAGGCTTCTGTACATGCGCAAAAGTGTCGCATGCGGAAGCGCGCCCGAGCCGGTAATAAAAAAATGGCGACCCACCACTGATGCAATATGTGGGTAACCTTGGGAGACAAAGGGAAAAGATGTAGCCTAGGAAGCAATCAGAGAAGAGAAGCAGAATCCCGCAGTGGCTTAACAATCAAGAGGAAGAAATTCAGAAAGGGCCAATCAGGCGGTTGAAAGTAGCAATGGGGAGTTTTTACTTTCAAATCCTGCAAGATCACCTTACCATACAATAGATTTAGTCCATAAAGTTGTGTTTCCTGTCTGGTTTACCCAGGTTGGCTAACATCAGTCTTGCAAGTCGGAAGGTACAAACTTCCCACTGCCCCTTTTAACCGTGAAATGTGGCAAGGCCTGGCATATAATTGAGGGACACGGTTAAAAAATAACCAAGCTATCACCTACAGCCACACAACTGAAGCACCAACTCTTTTTTACACACGTATGGCCCTAGTTGCTACCTCAATTTTCTTGCTCACCTGTGCGCTTGTTCCTGGACCAATTGTAACAAAAGAATAAAATTACTTCTCTAAATTCTGTTAAAAACCCAACCCTGCTGGTAGGCCTCCTAGTTGCTGGAAGGGAAGATTAACAAAACCTTCAGTTCCACACTAGTTGCTTTTCCAAAAGGCAACTGGACTTTCTTGGGTTCTCCCCCCCCCCCCCCTGAAAATGTTTTATTTCTTATGCAGGAAGCTTCTTGAACGAGAAGTAAAATGTTTTCAAGGAAAAAAAAATTCCAAGAAAATCCAGTTGCTTCCTGGAAAAAAAAGACTTTTGGGACCGTCATCACCTGGGTGATTGAGAATTTCCAAAGACCTTCATTTCTACAACGCCTTCCAAACGTATGTGATGGCCCACCAGGTACCTAGGTACCTAGATTAGGATAAAAAAGAAGGCCCATTTACTTAAGGTATGAACTAACATTGGGGGGAAAGAGGGAGGAGGAAGAGAGGATCACTCCCAGAACCTTGAGATGGAGCTTGTGGAAGATGGAAGAACAGCCAAGGAATCTGAAAGACCTGGAGATCCAGTGGCAGATCTTCAACCTCCTGTCTTCTTTGCCTTCCAGGCCTTATAGATGATTGTTCCAATTCAATGTATTCCTCTGGATATTCCCAAGCACCCCAATCCCCCCCCCCATTTTCTTAGATTCTAGAAACTTCTGACCACCCCACGGAACCAAGGGAAGAGTTCTAGACTCAGTGGTCATGTTCATGCAGCAAACAAAACCCTAAACTTTGATTTAATTAGGCACAGCTCCTGCTCGCTTAGCAGTTCCAAAGCATGCAAATGTCAGGGTTCTGATGGCAAATGCAAGTAGATAAATAGGTACCATTTCGGTGGGAAAATAACAAGGATATGAAAGGAGCCCCCTGGGCAATGGTGATGTCACCAACTAGTCTTTTCAACCTGGAAGTGCCTTGGTAGATGTTTCCAACGTGAATGTGGTAGTAGAAGTAGTAGTACAAGCAGGGGTGAAATCCAGCAGGTTCTGACAGGTTCTGGAGAACCAATAGCTGGAATTTTGAGTAGTTCGGAGAACCAGTAGTGGAAATTTTGAGTAGTTTGGAGAACTGGCAAATGCCACCTCTGGCTGGCCCCAAAGTGGGGTGGGAATGGAGATTTTGCAGTATCCTTCCCCTGCCATGCCCACCAAGCCACGCCCCCAGACCTGGTAGCAAAAAAAAATTGAATTTCACCACTGAGTACAAGGCATAACTATTGCGTTCACATAATAACAAACAACTGCACCTGAGTACGGGGAAGATGATAGCATGCTGAAGCATTGTCTGGGTTTCTTATTCAAGTAGATCTCAACTTACAATCACAATCGGATTCAGAGTTTCTGGACTTTGATCACTCAGCTGCAGCCGCCATCTTGACTTTTGTTCCCTTTCCTGTTTCTCACTACCTGCCTTGATTTTGCACAATGTCACAGAGGACTCCGAGGGGCAAAACACATGGGCTTATTATTTACGGTGTTTCCGTAAATCTAGACACAGAAGATTTCTGCTGGGGGGAGGGTGAGTGGTGGCTAAGCAATGCTTTCGCCTTTTAGAGTCTCCTTCCTACTTCTCCCATTAATCAGCTCCAAATCTCCCTAATGATATGACACTGAAATAGTAATTTAATTAATGAACTGATGAGAAAACACTTACAGTTCCTTACGGAAGAACACTGTTAATTTACCATCCCCAAAGACTCTTAAGAGCTTAAATTAAGGCTTGACCCTTTATTAAATAAAATCAATGACTATGTATTTTTCATAAACGCAACGGGGAGGAGCAGCCTTTTTAAAGAGGACAAAAAATCGCAGGTAAATATTATTATTATTATTATTTTTCGCTTATAGACCGCCCCCTCTCCCGAAAGGGACTCGGGGCGGTGTACAGTCCATGTCAAAATACATCATTAAAACAATTAAAATTACTAAATGGACAGTATGTACATATAAATATAAATAGATAGATAAGAGGAGGATAAAAGATGTGCAGGACTGTATTGCTAATAAATAATTAAAATATACAGACATTAAAACCCCCAATACCCTATGAAATTAAGTTTACACAATAATCCCCCTAAAAACCAGTAAAAATATATATGCCAGGAGATAGGCGTTGAAATTATGCCAGGCCAGCCAGTCGGAACAGGTGAGTCTTCAGTTTCTGCCGGAAGGAGCGGAAGTCAGTGGTGGTTCTAATGTCGGTGGGGAGGTCATTCCAGAGGGTTGGGCCCATTCCAGAGGGTTGGGGGAAAACAACTCAAGAAGTTTGGGAAATTTTGAAAAATGAGATTAGAAAAGCCCAGTCTAACACAATACCAATGAAGAAGAAAAACAACAGCTCCCAAAAGAAACCAGCATGGCTGCATAAAGAACTATCTGACAAACTGAAAGACAAAAAAAGTAAGTATAAAAAGTGGAAGGAGGGGGACATAACTAAGGCAGAATATCAGCAAATAGCCCGAGCCTGTAAAGATGAAGTGAGGAAAGCTAAGGCTCACAATGAAGAAAGGCTTGCCACAAAAGTAAAAATTAACAAAAAAAGCTTCTTCCAACATGTTAAAAACAAGAAAAAAGTTAAGGAAACAATTGGTCCATTGCTAGGAGAAAGTGGCATGAAGGTGACAAGCAACAGGGAGAAAGCAGAACTATTTAACTCATGTTTTGCATCTGTCTTTACACAAAGGGATAAAACAGTCCAACCTATCAAAAGCAGCACCATCAAATCACCAGGACCGGATGGATTACACCCCAGAGTTCTGAAGGAACTAGCAGACGAGATCTCAGAACCACTGAATTATATCTTTCAGAGATCCTGGAACACCGGGGAACTACCAGAGGACTGGAAAAGAGCTGATGTGGTTCCCATCTTCAAAAAAGGGAAAAAATTAGATCCAGGAAACTACAGACCTATCAGCCTAACCTCAATACCAGGAAAGATTCTGGAAAAAATAATCAAGCAACGAATTTGCGAACACCTAGAAGCAAACAAAGTAATAGCCAAAAGCCAACATGGATTTGTCAAAAACAGATCATGCCAGACTAATCTTATTGCATTCTTTGATAATGTGACAAAATTAGTGGACCAGAGGAATGCCGTTGATATAGTTTACTTGGACTTCAGTAAGGCTTTTGATAAGGTAGACCATAACCTACTACTAGATAAAGTAGAAGAATGTGGGTTAGACAGCATCACCACCAGATGGATTGGTAATTGGCTGACCAACCGCACTCAACGTGTAGTTCTCAATGGAACTGCATCTACATGGAGGGAAGTATGCAGTGGAGTACCCCAAGGCTCTGTTTTAGGCCCAGTACTCTTCAACATCTTCATCAATGATTTGGATGAGGGAATAAATGGGGAACTCATCAAATTTGCAGATGATACCAAGCTGGCAGGAATAGCCAACACTCCAGAAGATAGGCTTAAGATACAGAAGGATCTTGACAAACTTGAACATTGGGCACTATCTAATAAAATGAAATTCAATGGTGAAAAGAGTAAGGTTCTACATTTAGGCAACAAAAACGGAATGCACAGGTACAGTATAGGTGATACCTTACTCAGTAGTAGTAACTGTGAAAGGGATCTTGGAGTCCTAGTGGACAACCATTTAAATATGAGCCAGCAGTGTGCAGCAGCTGCCAAAAAAGCCAACACAGTTCTAGGCTGCATCAACAGAGGGATAGAATCAAGATCACGTGAAGTGTTAATACCACTTTATAATGCCTTGGTAAGGCCACACTTGGAATACTGCATTCAGTTCTGGTCGCCACGATGTAAAAAAGATGTGGAGACTCTAGAAAGAGTGCAGAGAAGAGCAACAAAGATGATTAGGGGACTGGAGACTAAAACATATGAAGAACGGTTGCAGGAACTGGGTATGTTTAGCTTAAGAGAAAGAAGGACTAGGGGAGACATGATAGCATTATTCCAATATCTCAGAGGTTGCCACAAAGAAGAGGGAGTCAAACTATTCTCCAAAGCACCTGAGGGTAGAACAAGAAGCAATGGGTGGAAACTAATCAAGGAGAGAAGCAACTTAGAACTGAGGAGAAATTTCCTGACAGTGAGAACAATTAATCAGTGGAACAGCTTGCCTCCAGAAGTTGTGAATGCCCCAACACTGGAAGTCTTTAAGAAGATGTTGGATAGCTATTTGTCTGAAACGGTATAGGGTTTCCTGCCTAGGCAGGGGGTTGGACTAGAAGACCTCCAAGGTCCCTTCCAACTCTACTATTGTATTGTATTGTATTGTATCACAGAGAAGGCCCTACTCCTTGGCGTCGCCCGCTGGCGTTGCCTAGCGGACGGCACCAGGAGAAGCCCCTCCCTGTGAGAGCGAATTGGCCGCTGGGATGTATGTGGGAGGACGCGATCCCGCAGGTAACCGGGCCCTATGCCATGGATATGATATAAATATAAATATGAATATGATCATATAAATCATATAAATCATATAAATCATATAAATATGATCTAGTCTAGTTCAATTATCAAAAATCGGTTGAGAATGAAAGAGATAGTTTCCCCTAAACCTAGAACCGCTCGTAGGCATCTCATGGGTGAAGGATATGGACTGCCCAGGCCGAGACATCTGGATAAAGCATGGAAGGAGGTCACTTGCGAGGCATTTGGATGTAGGTCTCATCATGTTTGCAGCATCATGATTTGCTATGACTGCTACATCTACGGCAGGAAGTCCTCAACTCACAACCATTCATTTAATGACCATTCAAAATCACAACAGCAGTGAAAAAATTGACTTATGACTGGTTCTCACACTTACAACCATTGCAGCATCCCCATGTGTACCTGCGTTCAAAATTTCGATGCTTGGCAACTGTACGGTAGAACCTCTGGTCACGATCATAATTCATTCCATAACTTTGGTCGCAACCCGATTTGATCATGACACGGACCTAACCAAAATTAATGCTGCAGCCACATGTGTGTTGCTATTGTTGGTAAACAAATTCGGTTCTTACCAGTGGTGGGTTCAAGATCCGGTCACAACTGGTACACCGCGACGGGGCTGGGTGTCCACCATGGGCATGCGCGCTGCACATGCATGCGCACCCACCACCTGCGATTCTCTAGCTACTCAGCGGAGTGTTGTGCAGGCGCCCTATGCTGCATGCACATGCGCAAATGGCCCGGTTGGCTTAAATACAGGTAAGGAATGATAGTGGGTGGGCAGGCCCCCCCAAAGCACCATTCCGGTACGGTGGCTGCTGCTCCCCTTACCGGGGCATAGCGGCTAGAACCCACCACTGATTCTTACAAAAAAACTCAATTTGGTCATGGTCAGAAGCATTTGTGACCAGAGGTTCAACTGTATTTGTAACTGTTCCAGAGTCATATGATCAATTTTTGCAAACAACTGACAAGCAAAGTCAATGGGGAAGCCAGATTCGCTTTACAACTGTGGCAAGAAAGTTCATAGAATGGGGCAAAACTCAATTAACAATGGTCTTGCTAAGTAACAGAAATTTTGGACTGAACTGTGGTCATAGGTCAAGGACTACCTGCATCATTACAAGCAGTTTTTAATTTATGACGGGTCACTTTGTAAATGTTCAAACTCACGAGAGACCCTGAAAATGGGAGCAACCTGGATTCGTTACCACATCCTCCAGAGGCAGCACGTACAGCCATTTTCAGTACCTCATGGTCACCTGAGTCCAATTTACAACATTTTTGTGGAAAATAGGAATGTATTTCTCGTTTCTGGCAAAAGTTATCCCAAAGCGTTCTCTTAATAACAGCCACATTCTCTTTGTGACTGCTGCAAAAAAGACTCATAAATTCAGGAATGGTCATGCAGTGACCTGCTTTACGGCTCTCACAATTTACAACCAAAATTGTAGGCTCAATTATGGCTGTACGTCAAGAATCACTTGTAAATATATTAGCAATACACCTGGAGGCCGCGAGGCTGAGGAGGAGGAGGATGTCAAGCATTTTGGAGGCTTGAGAATTACAAGTAGGCCTCAACTTACAAGCCCAATTAGGTCCAACATTTATGTTGCCAAGCAAGGCAATTGTTAAGTGAGTTGCACTTCTTTTTCCTATGGTTGCTAAGTGAATCACTGCAGTTGTTAAGTAAATCATGTGGCTTTCCCCATTGGCTGTGCTTGTCAGAAGTTGACTCGGAAAGTCACAAGTGGTGCATCACATGCCCATGGGGATTCTGCAATGGTCATAAGTTTGAAAATTGGTCATAAGTCACTTTCTCCAATGCCATTATAACTTTGAACGTCATTAAACAAATGATTGTAAGTTGGGGACTACCTGTACTGTATATTCTGGATTCCATCAGCTAGGAAGCCAAGAGGAACCAGAAGGTTACAGCACTGTCTCTGAAAAAAATATTTCCCTTTTAGTCTTAAAGCCTCACTTATTCCCATCTCGATTTCATCCCATTGTTACAGCTAGTTTGCATTAATAAAGTCCACATAGAAAAGCATTCTCAATTCTAAAATGCTATCCTAACCAATTTCTCCTATTTAACTAGATGGGCATTTTTTGCTACAATATACTTAGATACACACATATGCCATTTTGGGGTAACAAAAGACAGCGCTTTCCTCAATACAAGCAATTTTCACGAATGAAGGCAAATATACTTGTGCCAAGATCCTGGATCTGGGGGTGGGTGGGGGTGTTGCATCCATGCATTTTTATACACATTTCCTGCCTTGCCATTTCTTTACTGGATAATAGCATTGCAATATTCCAAATTTGAAACATCGCAATAAGCTGCCTTTTGAGTTTGCTTCTTAGTTGGGAGGTATGAATAGATCATGTTTGTGTTGAAAATCTAGGGGAAATCATTTCTCCCATACCAGCTACTTCTCTTCTCATCTTCCTTTTGCTTCATGCGATTGGTAGCCTTTAGTTATCTCAATTTTGCTGGAAAACCAACAGAATCGCCTGCCTACTCTCCCTCCTCCCTTTGAAGTTAGAAATAATATTTCGCCATCCCTCATCCTCAGATACTACAATCAGTATCTTCTCAAAAACTATAGAAAGGAGACAAAACAGTCTCCGTGTGCTTCTTCATGTTGATACTAAATGTCTTGTTTTCTTTGCCTTCCCTTCAAAACAGAACAGGATTCCAGGGGAACTAAGCAGAATGACTGACCACAAGAGGAAGCCGAATAAACGAATCTTTCTTGACAGTCCTGGGATAGTCTAGTAGTTGTGTCCTAACCAAGTAATAACCAGGTCAAACCCTGCCTAGCTGTTTAAGACCAGCCAAGATCTGCTATATACTGAGTCCCACACTAATATTAATACTAATATTCAGATATTTCAGCCAGACTATGGCTGGCTACGATCACAGATCTATCATTCCACTGGAGTCATTTTGGGAAAAATGGTATAGGTGGTTGGAGAATAGAAACAAAAGATAGCAATAACAGTTTAACAAAAATAAGAGTTACAAAGCTAGGAAAAATGTCATAGTAGCAGAAGAATAATAAAGTTTGTTCGATATAAATAGCCAAATATAGATCGTTAAGTGAAAGAGAATGAGATAAGAGGTTTTAAAATGTGAAATTGAATAGAAATGTATTGAGAGGGAAAATAATGTATGTAGAGATATACCAATTGATAACTGATACAAGAAGGAATGTTCCAGTGTGATGTATAAATGTAGTGTATGTCTTTGTTATTGTGTATATATGTTTAATTTTTTAAAAAAAAATTAAAAAAATAAAGTTCCATATACTACTAGACATTCGTAGCAAAGTCACATTATGAAATTTAAAATAGAACAAATTTAAATCTTTTGCTGTCCAAAAGAAAAAAAAGATCCAAGTTTTAAAATATGAGTTGTGAATATCTACATCACGGTTTCTTCCAAGTGATCAGTGGAGCCCTGGAATCCCACAAGAAGAATCATTAGGGAATCATAGAAACAAAATTATTTGCCAAGTATTGAAAATATTTGCAAAAACTTAAAACAATGCCACTCTTTTCATTACTATTTTTCTTTGTAAAAAAAAAGGTTTTTTTTTTCATGAAAATTTTTTAAGCTAATATCTAATGTTAAATATTATTATTTTACCCTAATCAGTAAATAAATATTCTAAATGCTGCATACGTTTTAATTTTTAATATGGTGAATATAGAAGACTATATAGCCCATACAAAGCAAAGCTTTTAGGAACCTCCATACATTTAAAAAATAGGAAAAGTTTAGAGAGCAAAAACATCTTAAGAAAGATTGATCTAGATGGACACCAGATGGTAGCGATGAGTTAAGAGTTTTCTGTACCCCTTTCTTGTCCTCTTACTAGTCCTCAAGTTATCTGTAACGTGGATCCAACAGCCCTTCTTAAGAATCCCCATTTAGCTGCCTCTTGCACATCCCTTTCCTCAAATCAAGAAGACATTAGACCAGTGTTTCTCAACCATGGCAATTTGAAGATGTGTGGACCAACTCCCAGAATTCCTCAACCAGCAAGCTGACAGGGGAATTCTGGGGGTTGAAGTTCACACCTCTTCAAGGTTGAGAAACACGGCACTAGACGCTTCCCACTCCTGCCCAAAAACCGGCAAAGTTTGCCTACCTAAAAGGCCATGAGGTTCCGATTTGCGCCTTTCCGAACTCCTGCCTTGATCCTTTCGTTTCTTACTCCCCCGCAGGCTGCCAAACCGCTTCATGGGCTCAGTCACTAGCAGATGTCAATCATAACCTTGGTTCCAAGCAAAAAAAAATCCAGCCCACAGTTGGAGCAGAGGGTAGAGGGAGAAAGGCACCCGTCGAAGATGTCAAAACACAGCAGCGGTAAAAATCCTATCAGTCTGTCTAGGATGAAGATGGATGAAGCCAGTTCTTCTCCAGTTCTCTCAACTTAACCCCGCAGAATTAAAAAGCAGGAAGCTTTAGCAAAAGTTCATCTAGTATGGGACCTTCCCGATGCCCCTTCCAAGCAACTCCACCAACATCTATGGATGCCCTGAACAGCTGCACAAACTCAGCCAGCTCACAACCGCCGTGCTTAAAATCCCTGCTAACTCTGCCTAAGAGATGCAGCAGCTCTGGAGGTAGAAGAAATGCCCAAGCAGACTGGCTTCAGATGAAAATGGGCTATGACCACAAGATCTGCGTCTTGCCTCTTTTTATTTAAAAGCCTGCCTGGTGCACGAGATTGCTGGAAGGGAATGACCATGTGCAGTTCAGCGTGATGTCCCCTTTAAAAAAGTCTGTAAAAGGAAACCACGCTTTTAGAGCAGACAATCCTTGGCACCCACTGGCTGGAGCACATTCCCATTATGACATCATGCAACTATTTTGATTCATGTCTCTGAGCTCTCAAGTGGAGCTGCTGTGGATAAACCTAAGACCTGCCAAGCTCCCCCCACCCCCCCCCACCCCGCAGCTGAGTGATAAGCTGCGGAGTGGTTAATGGGGAACAAGATGCTGTAATTTCACCTGGAACAATTAAGGAAGAGAAAAGAGAAAGGATGAAGAAGAAGGAAGGGGGAGGAGAAGGAAAAGGAGGAGTAGAGGAGGAGGAGGAGGGAGGGAGGAGGTGAAAGAGAAGAAGAAGCAGGGGGAGTAGTAGTAGTAGTCTGATGTCTCTTTCTCTTTCCTCTCTGTGTGTTGCGAATATTGTGCTAGGTAATGTGTGTGTTTGACCAACATGCACAAAAATAATGTCCTTTTTTCATGGAAGGATATGAAATCATGGCATATCCATTTTTGGTAACTGCTAACAGGGACTGCTAAGACTCTCCTTGAGGGAGATGATAGATAGATGATAGATAGATAGATAGATGATAGATAGATAGATAGATGATAGATAGATAGATAGATAGATAGATAGATAGATAGATAGATAGATAGATAGATAGGGAGGGGAGAGGAGAGGAGAGGAGAGGAGAGAGAAGGGAGAGGGGGGAAGCGAGAGAGACTATTCAATGGTTGAGCACAGTTATTTTTTCACTTACAAACATTTTTCCCACCTTCCTTTCCCATTTCAATCCCATCTCAAAGCAATTCATGTAAATGGACATTGTACCTGTTTTCTAATAGGTTTTATTAAAGCAAATGTAATAATAAACATGTATGCCCTAACCAATTATCTGCATTGAAATATTTTTCTCTGAAACATTTCAGATCTTACATTCTCCAATATAGAAGAAAAATCTACTCTGTGGCTGGATCTGTCCATGATGCTAATTATTCAATTGTCCACAAGTCACTAGGCTCACACAAGCCCACCACACTCAAAAAGTTAAAGGTTTTAAGTGAGGGTGCTCTCTTGATGACTGAGCCAGTAGACAAAATGCAGAAGTAAATAAAACATTACATATCTGTTACTCTTAGGGTTATGAAAGTCCTACTGCATTCAGCTTAGAGTTTTATCCCAGGCAGGATAAAACTCAGATCACCTGATTCTCTTCTGTTTGGCTGTATGGCAATACCTCATATTGAATTTGGATTTACTAGACTTGTAAAGGCAAGAGGTAGAGAGAGCTGATGGTCTGGGGGCAGAATGACTACACAAAGTAGTTACAGCCACCCAGTAATTATAGGGTGAGTTGTTCCCACTAAAACCAATGGGATTTTATAAAAGGATTGCATCCAAGATGAGTAAATAGAGAGCAACAGTCAAAATAATTGACAGTGAAGCCAGCTGTCTTTAGACATTTAAATATAGGGTTTGCTAATCCATTAAACATTTTGATAATCTGGG
This sequence comes from Natrix helvetica, assembly GCF_964273705.1. NCBI lineage: Eukaryota > Metazoa > Chordata > Lepidosauria > Squamata > Natricidae > Natrix > Natrix helvetica. The sequence continues at coordinate 133,680,062 of NC_138554.1, read as the reverse complement.
TAGAATGAACTAGCCAGATAATCTTCCATGGACACCATCATTATACAGTTGAGTCAAAAGGGGCCACTAGATTTAATTGCATCTCACGGAAATCAAGAACTCTTTGATATATTTCTGTTCTTTGCTATCTAAAGAGACAGTAAACTTCTTGCTGAGTCTTGAGGATGATCGGTCTTGAACCTGCCATAACAAATATAAAATGCACAGTGGAAAAGTGGCAGCAAGAAAGGATAGGAAATTGTGACATGCCCATCCTTATACTGCTAATTCCTAAATTGAGCATGGTCAGTTTTTCACACATTTTTTTCCACTTATTTCTATGCCTTTTCCAGCCCAATCCCATTTCAAAGTAGTTCATATAAATGGACTTTGTCTCTATTTGCCTGTTGCTAGGATAACATTACTTTAAAGAAGGAGAAAAGAGAAAAAGGAGGAGGAGGAGGAAGAAGAGAAGTTAGAGAGAAACTAGAAGAGGAGGAGGAGGAAAAAGAGAATGAAAAAGAAGAGAAGGAGGAAGAGGAGGAGGAAGAATAGAGAAAGGAAGAGGAGAAGCTGAAGATAGACAAGAAGGACTTCTATAAGGAATTGATCGGAAAAGCCAACAAAAGAGGCTTAATTCCCTTAGATAGCAAAATCAGAAGCAAAGTAATGGAGGCAGGAACATCTATCGGATGGGTGGATGATTTTGGACACAACTACCTTATGTAATCAAAATCCCCACCCTTTTTTTGGGGGGGGGGAATACATGCAGGGCTTCAATCACATTTTTGCAATCACCATATTTACTTTTCATATACACACACAAATGCCCCCTCCCCATATACCCTGGATGGAAAGTTCATTGGTACAAATTTATCTGACTAGCAAATACCAATCCTTTTTTTAGAGAGCTATACTTCACATTTAGCCATCAGACAACTTGATTTGATCTGTTTCTTCTTGGTTTGTCACGTTTGCATGTGAACTTTGCCATTGGTTAACCATGGTTTTAAGATTATGAGAAGTGATGGTACCACTTTATACGGCACATAACAAGGCCACACTTGGAATATTGTGTCCACTTCTGGTCACCAAGGCACAACAAATTTATATTGAGACCCTAGAAAGAGTGCCAAGAAGAGCAACAAAGATAAGATGCCTGGAAGCTAAACTGTATGGTGAATGGTTGAGGGAGCTGGGTACCAGTATGTCTAGCTCAGGGATCAGCAACCCTAAGCACTCAAAAAGCCACAAAGGTCCTAACCAGAAATTCTGAAGCCAACCAGAAGTCCGGTTCCCCCACCATAGTCTCTCCTCCTAGCGCAGTGCCCTTTTTACTCTGCTGACTGGAAGTCTGGTTCTCCCACCATAGTGTCTCCTTCTAGCACGGCATCATTTTTCCTTTTACCAACAGGCAACAGGGAGCCGCAGCAGAGGGATGGAAGAGCCACATGTGGCTCCAGAGCCGCAGGTTGCCAACCCCTGGTCTATCTTAACAAAAGGATTAGGAGTAATATGATAGCCATTTTCCAGTACTCAAGGGGCTAAGAGATAAGGGGGTTGACTTATTCTCCAAGTCACCCGAGGGAGGACAAGAAGCAATGGGTGAGAATTGTAAAAGAAAGATCCAACCTAGAAGTAAGGAAAAAAATTCCTGACAATGAGGACAATGTGTGGAACAGTTTACCTGGAGTTGCGAGTCTTCCATCACTGAAGGTTTCCAAGAAAAAAAATATCACAACCATTTATCCACGATGAGGATGAGGGCATCTGCCTTGATCAGGAGGTTGGACTAGAAGACCTCCAAAGTCCCTTACGGCCCTGTTATTCTATGATTTAATAACCATACCGAGCAGCAATTACAATATTGGCTTTAGTAACTGGTCCACTAGACAGTGTCGGGGGGCGGCGCCTAGGAGTAGAGCCTTCTCTGTGGCGGGCCCAGCCCTGTGGAATGACCTCCCTCCGGATATTAGGAATACCTCTGACCTCCGCTCCTTTCGTATTAAGCTTAAGACCCACCTTTTCCAAGCAGCTGGCCTGGCTCAACTTTGATCTAACCATATCGCTCCTGACGGGTTTTTACTGGGTATTTTAATTATATTTAATTATCTAGGGGTTTTTAAATACTGTATTTTAATTGTTTTATTTATCAGCCGACCTCCTCCTTGTGTGTGTCTCGGTATATGTCTCTGTTATATGTTTGTTCTGTCCACATATTTATTTCATATGTTTCATTGTACGCCGCCCCGAGTCCTTCGGGAGAGGGTGCGGCTAAGAAATAAATATTTATTATGATTATTATGATTATTATGATTATTATGATTATTATGATTATTATTATGATTATTATTATGATTATTATTATTATTATTATATATCAGCATTATTCATTGTTTGCTTTAATTTGATTGGGCTGAACAAGACTCTTTGGTCTGGTTCACATGTAAATGCTAAGCCATAAATCATGTTTCTGGAAATCCCCCTACCTCGGTCAAAGCATCACCACAAACAGAATGCAATCCCATGACGGCTCAGCAAACCAGGCCAAAGAGGCTGACTTCTAAGTCAACGCACTTTGCGTTTGGATTACAGCTGATAAATCCTGTGGAACCCTGTGGAATTAGCAAAGGCGTGGTGTGGCCATCGCTATTCCCACCTCTCCGAGATCCAGTAATTACAGGGAAGTGCAGAGCAGGCTGGCTGGCTGTAGAACAAAGAAAGAGGAAGCCAAATGCTATTAACGCAAAGTGCTTGAGAAATTTGGAACTATCGTATTTTATGGCCGTGAGAAAGGTCCGGTGAAGGTCACCGATGCCCGGATGCTGAGGGATACTCATGCCTTGTTCCTTCTAACAGGATTATCCAGTGGCTGGGTCATTCCTACTTCTCTGTGTGCCTGCAATTCGCCATTCTATGGAAGGCTGCACCAGGGGAGGGCAGAGCGTTTGGCAGGAAGCTCAGAAAAATATTTTGGCAGATAAAAAGTGCTGCACTTGCATTGAAGTTCTCAAGGGCACTGAAAGCCCAAGCAATTAGGAAGGCAAAGGAGAAAGAATCAGGATCTCTTAGCTGATCTGCTCAACCCTAGGCTGATCCACCAGCTTGTCCTATAGCAGCTGTTCAAAAAAATACATTTGGCTTCCTTGAGCTTGACATGATCTAATTTGGAAACCTCAGTGACCTGCTGTTCGACTCAAAAGTCTTCGGAAGCGTAGCTAAAGTTTCTATTCTCAAGAGTTTAGCATCCTGGATTCTGATGGCAACTTTTGCGCCAATTATGAGGCAAATCAATAATCTCATTAATATCACTGTCCGAAAGATTATTTGTCCAGAAAAAAAGTTAAGAATGCAAAGATAGTTCTTGATTTATGATCAAACGCTAAGAAACCACTTGAAGTTACAAAGGCGCTGAAAAAAAATGACTTTACGGCCAGTTCTCGCGCTTACAACTGCCGTAGCATCCCTACATGATCATCCTTACATGATAAAAATTTGGGTCCTAGCATTCAAACTAGCATCCCATTTAAAACAGATACAGCATCCAAGGATCACAAATTCTTAATCTATGAATAATGCAACTTCTGTACAGGGTTTTGAAAGATTTCACTGGTCCATTTTCGCTAGGGAATTCTGGGAATTCTTGAAGTCCATACAACTTTCAAGCTGCCAAGGTTGAGACACACTGGCCAAGAATAAAATTTCTTTCCCAAAATTTTTCATCCATACTCCAACTCCCTCAAATTTCAGCAATAGAAAACAGGAGGATGGTGGAGAAGAGTAATGACAGATTTTCCATCATAATAAAACAGGCGTTTGGCATTTGGGTCAAAATAACTATTTTAGCCCTTTGCATGTTCTAACAGAAACACAGAGTTGGAGCTTTCTGCGATCCTTGGATTTCATTCCCCAAATTGACAACCGAGAAAATAGCAAAGGAGATAAAACTCCACAGCTGGGTCACTCTTGGGTGTTATCCCTTTAATAAAATGTTTAGAAAGTGAATCATGGAATAAGAAGCAGCTACAGGGGCTGAAGATAGTCCACACCAGCATCTTCTCCTGATCTTTGGGACATGAAACTGTAGCATTTGGAGGAATAACAAAGGGGACTCAGGGAGGTCTTGATTTGTGACCATTTGCTTAAGGACTGTCATTTCTATGAAAGCTGCCCAAGATTGACACCTTCTAGTTATATATTGTGTAAGTGGACCTTGGCCAAGACCATACTTATAGCCCTGTACAAAACACCAAAGCTAGCTAGCTGCAGAATAGCAATATCACTTAGACTTGTATACCACTTCATAGTGCTTTTACAGCCCTCTCTAAGCGGTTTACAGAGTCAGCCTATTGCTCCCAACAATTTGGGTCCTCATTTTACTGACCTTGGAAGGATGGGAGGCTGAGTCAACCTTGAGCTAGTCAGGATCGAACTCCTGGCAATGAGCAGAGTTAGCCTCCAATACTGCATTCGAACCACTGGGCCACCACAGCTCCAGAAACTGAAGACAGAGAGAGCCTGCTCTTCACATCCAACGGTCTCTCTGCCGTCATAACCTGCACTGTTATTGCTGTGATTCTGAGTACATCTCAAGCTGGTGGCTGTGACCATAAAGCCTACATGGCATAAGGTCAGATTATTTATGGAAACCACCTAACGTCCATGGTGTCTGCCCAGCCACTAAATGTGCAGAGCTGGCACATTCCAGTTCTCTTTGACTAACAATGTCATGTCTTGGGACCTTCTTGACTGCAATGCCTGCCCTGTAGAATGAGATCCCACTCCCCCACCCCCCTGAGATCTGCTGGTTCCCATCCTAATGGGGTTCTGGAGAACCTTAAAAATCTAGTTGTCTTCCTGGGTCTGGACTTCAGGCAGTCCCCAATTTACAACCACAATCGAGCTCAAAATTTCTGTTGCTAAGTAAGGCAGTTGTTAAGTGAATTTTGCCCTATTTTATAACCTTTCTTGCCAAAGTTCTTAAGTGGATCACTGCAATTGTTAAGTTGATAACTTGGTTGTTAAGTTAGCGGCTTCCCCGTTGATCCTGCTTGTCAGAAGGTCACAAAACACGAACAAATAGCAATTACAATAGCACTTAAGACTTACAGGTGAAACTCAAAAAATTAGACTATCATGCAAAAGTTCATTTACTCCAGTAATGCAACTTAAAAGGTGAAACTAATATATGAGATAGATTCATTACATGCAAAGCAAGAAAGTTCAAGCCGTGATTTGTCATAATTGTGATGATTATGGCTTACAGCTCATGAAAACCCCAAATTCACAATCTCAGAAAATTAGAATATTGTGAAAAGGTGCCATATTCTAGGCTCAAAGTGTCCCACTCTAATCAGCTAATTAAGCCATAACACCTGCGAAGGGTTCCTGAGCCTTTAAATGGTCTCTCAGTCTGGTTCAGTAGGAATCACAATCATGGGAAAGACTGCTGCCCTGACAGTTGTGCAGAAAACCATCATTGACACCCTCCATAAGGAGGGAAAGCCTCAAACGGTAATTGCAAAAGAAGTTGGATGTTCCCAAAGTGCTGTATCAAAGCACATTAATAGAAAGTTATGTGGAAGGGAAAAGTGTGGAAGAAAAAGGTGCACAAGCAGCAGGGATGACCGCAGCCTGGAGAGGATTGTCAGGAAAAGGCCATTCAAAAGTGTTGGGGACTTTCACAAGGAGTGGACTGAGGCTGGAGTCAGTGCATCAAGAGCCACCACACACAGACAGATCCTGGACATGGGCTTCAAATGTCGTATTCCTCTTGTCAAGCCGCTCCTGAACAACAAACAACGTCAGAAGCGTCTTACTTGGGCTAAAGAAAAACAGACCTGGTCTGTTGCTCAGTGGTCCAAAGTCCTCTTTTCTGTGGAGAGCAACCTTTGCATCTCATTTGGAAACCAAGGACCCAGAGTACGGAGGAAGAATGGAGAGGCACACACTGCAAGATGCTTGAAGTCCAGTGTGAAGTTTCCACAGTCTGTGTTGATTTGGGGAGCCATGTCATCTGCTGGTGTTGGTCCACTGTGCTTCATTAAGTCCAGGGTCAACGCAGCCGTCTACTAGGAGATTTTGGAGCACTTCATGCTTCCTTCCGCAGACGAGCTTTATGGGGATGCTGACTTCATTTTCCAGCAGGACTTGGCACCTGTCCACACTGCCAAAAGCACCAAAACCTGGTTCAATGACCGTGGGATTACTTGCTTGATTGGCCAGCAAATTTGCCTGACCTGAACCCCATAGAGAATCTATGGGGCATTGCCAAGAGAAAGATAAGAGACATGAGACCGAACAATGCAGAAGAGCTGAAGGCGGCTATTGAAGCATCCTGGTCTTCCATAACACCTCAGCAGTGCCACAGGCTGATAGCTTCCATGCCACACCGCATTGAGGCAGTAATTGCTGCAAAAGGGGCCCAAACCAAGTACTGAGTATATATGCACGCTTATACTTTTCAGAGGTCCGATGTTGTTCTACGTACAATCCTTGTTTTACTGATTGCATGTAACCTTCTAATTTTCTGAGATGGTGGATTGGGGTTTTCTTGAGCTGTAAGCCATAATCATCACAATTATGACAAATCACGGCTTGAACTATCTTGCTTTGCATGTAATGAGTCTATCTCATATATTAGTTTCACCTTTTAAGTTGCATTACTGAAATAAATGAACTTTTGCACGATATTCTAATTTTTTGAGTTTCACCTGTATATACCGCTTCATAGCGCTTTTACAGTCCTCTCTAAGCAGTTTACAGAGACAGCCTTTTGCCCACAACAATCTGGGTCGTCATTTTACCCACCTCGGAAGGAGAGAAGGCTGAATCAACCTTGAGCTGATGAGAGTTGAACTGCGAACTACAGCTAGCAGTCAGATGAAGTAGCCTGCAGTACTGCACTCTAACCACTGCGCCACCTCAGCTCTCAACCCCGCGACAATGCAGCCATCATAAATATGAGATGGTTGCCAAGCATCTGAATTTTGATCATGTGATCATGGGGATGTTGAAATAGTTGTAAATGTAAAAAATGGTCGTGTCTTTTTTCAGTGCTGTTGTAACTTTGAATGGTCACTAAACAGACTATCTATACCGTGATTCAGCTTCTTTTTGGATAGGTCTGTGTTTTGGCAGCATTGGCTGGATGCACCATCTTGCTCTCTATTTCTTTTTCTGCTTTCCATTATACTGTTTTACTCTGCCTTGCTGACCTTGAATTGATGCCAAAATGGATGAGAACAAACAAACAAACAAACAAACAAACAAACAAACAAACATGAGGATGGGAGAAAGCCCTGAGGTTATGTCCCAATTATCCAGCTATATCCTCTGGAAAACTGATTTTTCAATCAGAGGTGAGATGAAGTCTCCTGGAATCAGCTCCAATTTCAGGTAGTGATGAAGGTAAAATTACCCAGGAATTGGGAGGGAAATTGGACAGCATGGTGTAGCTAAAGAAGAAGGTGAGAAAAAGGATATTTAATTGAGGGTAGGGGCAGGCTGGAAATATTTCCAAGTCTTTTGCCTCCCAAGAAGGATCGATAGGTGCATCAGTTTAAAAGGAAAAGAAAACACAACTGCAAAAATAGAAAATTATACAGATCTCAAGCAGATTATTTTTTCAACCTTAGAACAATGCTCCTTCAGTGATCTAAAATTAATCTGTTCAAGCCAAAATAAATCTTAGGCAGATTATAGGAAAAAGTCCACATGGAAAAATCAGCAGGATTCAGTTTGAATCCTGCTATCACTTGTTTCTGAATCACTTGCAAGATGGATGTCTTTTCAGTCAGCTTCATTCCCAGTGGGCATTTCTTGATTATTTTTCCTCTTCCTCCCCCCCCCCCCTCCTCAGTTTAGCCTAATAGAGCTGGATCCAATCCCAATATTAAGATTTCCTCCCTTCCTAACTCTTGGTAAATATTATTGCTACTATTACTACAAGACTGGCTACTAATAGAAGCTGTTTAGATCCTCTAAATTCGCATTTCTTAAAGGGTGCTCTGAAGATCCATGCAGAGGTACATTCTTCTCCTTATATTTTACAGGTGGTCCTCAACTTAAGAATCAGCCCAAAGTTTCTGTTGCTAAGTGACAAAGTTGTTAAGTGAGCTTTGCCCCATTTTACGACCTTTCTTGCCACAATTGTTAAGTGAATCACTGCAGTTGGGGCCAGATTGACTCATTCCATAAAGCCAGCACAAGGATACTTTCATTTTGGCTTTCTGCAATGGGTGAAACCAGTAACTGTGGCTTATTAAGAGCTGTGGTGGCGCAGTGGCTAGAGTGCAGTACTGCAGGCTACTTCTGCTGACTGTTGGCTGCCAGATATTTGGCAGTTCGAATCTCACCAGCTCAAAGTTGACTCAGCCTTCTGTCCTTCAGAGGTCAGTAAAATAGGACTCAGACTGTTGGGGGCAATAGGCTGACACTGTAAACCGCTTAGAGAGGGCTATAAAGCACTGGGAAGTGGTATATAAGTCTAAGTGCTAATATTAGTATTCCACAAACTACAGGTAAAATTACGTATAGCTTAGCACAATACAGGTTGTCCTTGTTTAATGCCAACAACTAGGACCAGCAACTTGGACGTTGAGGTAAGTGGTTGCTAAGTGAAAACTGTGACTGTTCTTATGATGTTCCTTCCATTTCTTTTCTTTTACAAACTATGACAATTGTAAAACTGCAAAGTTATTTTTACTTCACCATTGTAACAGCAAATGGTCACTAAATGAAGCAGTCACTAAACAAAGACTACCTTTGTTTCAACCTACCAAACAAGCAAATGATTCCTACGTCTTTTCCCCTTTTATCTCCACAATATTGCTCAAGTTACCATAAAACTCATTAATGGCTGGTAAGCCACAAAGAGAGTAATTTTATTTTTAAATTGTATTTATTGTATTTCTTTCAATTATTTTTTGATAATGCTTACACACAATATCTTTGGGTTGTTTTAAAATCAGCTCTAATATTATTTGCTATCCGAACCTATCAGCCTCATCAGGGATGATAGGTAGACAGAGAGAGAGAGAGAATGTCAAAACACATTCTGTGTTTCCCCGAAAATATGACCTGTCCTGAAACTAAGGCCTTGCCACATTTTTCTGGTGGGCAAAAATATAAGCCCTTCCTCACAAATAAGCCCCCTGAACAACCCCCCACCTCCAGCCAGGCAGAGCGCCACTTACCAACCTAGCAGTATCCCAAAGGTGCCAAGCCGCGGGAACCGGGGGGGGGGGGTAAAGATGATCATGTTGCTTGGCGTCTTTGGGATACCCTAGGTTGGTGAGCGGCTCTGTGCCCAGCTGAAGAGAGGGGTTGCCAGGTGGCTGCTCGCTTACAAGCGGGCTCCCAAAGAGCCAGGGCACCTCCGCTGCCGCCGCCATTCCAACATGGCTTTTTCGGTGGCTTCCAAACGGAGTCTCCCGGCAGTGGCCACTCTGGGTGTATGTTCTATGGTTGTGGTCGCTTAATGGCTGATGTGCTGTGCTGCTGTGACAGCGCAACACAGCTGTTCACCCCTGAAGCTGTGCCGGTTCTTTGGGAGCCCGCTCGCAAGAGAGCAGCCACCTGGCAACCCCAAAACAATGATAATGACAACCCCTGATAATAAGGCTCAAGCCATATTTTGTGGGTCAAAAGAAAATAAGACCCTGTCTTATTTTCAGGGACACACGGTACACACACACACACACACACACGATGAACATACCTAATAATCCTTGCTCCTATTTTTCCCAAACAACCGTATTAGGTGGGTTGAGCTGAAGGAGAGAGTGACTGTCCCAAAGCTATCCAGCTGGCTTTCGTGCCTAAGATCAAACTAGAACTCACAGTGTCCTGGTTTCCAGCCCGGTGCAATAATTACTAAATCAAACTGTCATGTAACAGAATCTTGTAACTTTAAAAAAGACAGCATCACGATCTTGGGGCACTGAGTCTCCAATGCAATGCAATACTAAGATTCTTAAAGGTAGCTTAAGTAAGAAATCATCCATCCATCCATTTCTCTCTTCCTCTCCACAGTGCTTCTTCTCTTCTCTTCTCTTTTCTTCTCTTCTCTTCTCTTCTCTTCTCTTCTCTTCTCTCCTCTCCCCTCCTTCGTCTCCTTTCCTGCAACTCAATGACTATTCGAAGACTATCTGGAATATGTTCTACCATCTCTGATAAATGTTTCCTGAGTAGCTCTTAGACAATTTTCTAGTCGTTTCCATGCTCTTACCCTGGATATTCCTATACATAATTCTATTTCTGATCACAAGCTATTCTTTTTCAGCATGATTTGGCATTTATCTTTGAATTTTATTAACCATCATTGCCACTGCTAGCATTATAAGACACTGTCAGGCTTAAATTTTGGGAAAAAAAATATCTGAAGGGATTAAAATCAATTTTGAAAGTACTATTTAAGTTCCAATTTCTCCCCTTTTGACTACCTTCTTTCTTTTTGCTTGTATTTTCTGTTGAATAAGTCCATGGACTTGCCATCATGTTTCATTCAATAATGCATTGATATGTAATAAAAGATATCAATATTTTAAAAAGTGAGTTGACTCAGAGACTGTATGGACCATCTTACTAATTACAGATTTCATCAGGAATAAACTTTGGGCTCCACCTCCCTCACTCAGTGCTATTTTGCTCTTTAAATAATGGATTTTTAATACTTTACAATCAAATGTTATTATACAAAATGCCTGAACGAGCCTAGAAAAACTCCACAATTAATCTAAACATGTTTAAAATCATACTCTTGTTTCCTTGGTCCCTAGGGAAGAGAAGCTTACTATGTCATTTTATCTTAGCCAAACAAAGTGGAAAACATTAATTTTATTAAATGGGAAAGAATTGGATTTTGTTGGAAGAAATCCAGAGTCTTTAAAAAATGCTTTGATAATAGGCTGAATTTTGCAATCTTTTGATCTTTACAAATATTCGCATACAATGATAATCTAACCCAATGACTGGATTTTAAACTAGCCTTGTTGGTCTATGTATACTGGCTATTTATTCTGAATGCCTGCAAGGTATCATGTTTGGGAAAAGCTCTCTTAAATTGATGAAACAAATTACTGAAAGCAAATACAGCATCTTGATTCCATTTGAAACCTTCCTCTACTGTTTTCAAAAGCCAATTGTGGGTAGAGATTTCTCTTATTTATCCATTAGAAGCATCTGGGTAATAAACAAACATATGGATAAAGTAATCTTCAATATTAATTTTACTTAGTGGAATATGATTTTGTGTTCCAATTAGAGACTAATGTACATATTTACAAAGATTCTTGACCAGGGTCTGAAGCAGGGTTGAAATCCACTTACCTTTGCTACCTGTTTGGTAGCAATGTGCGCCTGCGCCTGTGCAGTACCTCCCACGCATGCGCAGAGCGTCAAAAATATAAGGTAAGTGAACAGCGAAGTGTGTGGGGGAATCTGCTATGCTGGGCAATATAAGTCGCATGGCACAGCTGATCATTGGAAAAACTGGTTCACCTGAACAGTTAGCACTTTTTTTACTACCAGTTCGGGCAAACTGGTCCGAATCGGTAGTTTTTTTTAAAGTAAACATAAAAAATGTTGGACATAGTGCAACATTTCTGGCGTAGTCATTTCCATAGGTTTGTTGATCTTACAACAATAGCAATTTATATCCATTACATAAGTCTGTGTAATCAGTCAAATTACCTACCCATTAATCCCTTTTAGTATATAGTTACTATCAATACATATCAGCGGTGGGTTCTGGATCCTGTTGCAACCGATACAGTGCAACGGGGCCTTGCATCCACATGAACACGTGCAACACGCGCATGCGTACTTACCGCCCACGATGCTCCGTGACATCTCCACAATGCTCCAGCTGCTCGGCGGAGCATCGCACAGGCGCCGCACGCTCCATGCGCATGGGTGGAAGCCCCAAACAGCTCAAATACCAGTAAGGAACGCAGGCGGACGGCTGGGCCCCCTGGAGCACCATACCAGAACGGTACCTGGTGCTCCCGTACCAGGGCACACTGGTCGTAACCCACCACTGATACATATACATATCCAATTCCTACCTATTGTCCAATATTAATACCATATTTTCCAATTCTTAACTTATTCATGTTTTTCTGTCCCAGCTTTTTCCCCTCGCTTCTAACCATTGGTACCATTTGTCCCAGACTTCGTGGTATTCTGTCTCACCCTTGTCTTTGAGCTCTAGAGTCAGCCTGTCCATTTCTGCGCACATCAGTATCTTCTTTATTATTTCTTGTTCCGGGGGGAATCTCCTTGTTTTTCCAGTTCTGTGCAAAGACCCAAAGGTGCTTTTTCAAAAGGCAACTGGACTTTGTTTTTCCTAAGGTAGAACAAAGTCCAGTTGCCTTTTGAAAACACCTTTGGGTTAATATTTGTAGCTCAGGGATGAAATGAGGGACCCTGGGTGGTCTCTGAGTTTGGGACTAACACTAGAATCAGTGCTTCTCAACCTTGGCCCACCTGAAGATGAGTGGACTTCAACTCCCAGAATTCCCCACCCAGGTTGAGAAACACCGCACAAGATGATGTTTAACTAGTTTGGGTAATGAAATGTCTGAAGTGCTTAGGACTAGTACTGATAAATCTACCTAGTTTGGGTAATGAAATGTTCACCTGAACAGGTGGACAAACAACCTGGGAGCATCTGGGACCTCTGACATCTGTAGCAAATGCCAAGGAGACCGGAGTTCTGAATGTCCATGCCATAAGCGTAGTAGTTTAGAAGCCTGAACCTGAGCAACAAAAAAAAACAGGGACATACAAGAAACAGCACCACCTTAAGGGGTAAATCTGAAGAGCAGACCCTATTAAACTTCTGTTTGGAGAATTGTCCGTCATTCAGAAGATATGGAAGAAGTCACTTTATAGCCATACTCTTGAGCCATCTAGTTTGCAACCATCTATGATATATGTTTATATTTCTATGCTGTTTGCAAGCTGGGAAGTCACCCCTAGGAATTAGTGGCTTTGCAGATTTTAAACTCTACCTTTCCAAGCCCAACCAGAAGTCGCTCCAACTATCTCATCTTCCAATGTTAATCTTCCTCCATACAGTAATATCTCTATCCAGGGTTGGGACTCTACCGGTTTGGATCGTTTCAGGCGAAACTGTAGCTCTGACGATTAGCTGGGAGCGAATCGGTTTGCTCCAATGATCAGCGGGGCCCACCCATCCACCTACCTCTGTGCTATATTGACTTATATTCCCTTTTCCTTTTTTCAGTTGTTTCTTTTTTAATTTTTATTTTCATACATGTAACCACAGGCATACCATTACATAATCAGCACTGTTTTGTGTTGTCCAGTATTTTATCAGTTTCTCTTATCATCAACACACAACAATTATCATTTGCTCTTCTGCTTTCCATACATCACATTATACCCCATCCATCACCATCCTGCTTCCTCTCCCTCTCTCCTCCTCCCTACCTCCTTCCTTCCCTCTGCCATCCCTCTCTTCCCTACTTCCCCTTCCTCTCTCCTTCTCCTCTTTCCACTCCTTCTCTCTCTCCTATTCTTTTCCTCCCTTCTACTCCCTCTCTTCCTCCTCTCCTCTCCTCTCCTTTTCTCTCTTCCACTCTCTCCACTTAGTATGCATGGTGTATTTCAGCATCTGAGCAAGCTTCATTTAATATTGATGATATTAATAATTACATTCCAATAAACATCTTTCATATTAGTAATTTTAACATGCACCCTCCTTTTAAAGGTATACATATATAGCAATTCCACTGTTATTGCCCCCTCCCCGAAAGCATGTTTTTGGGCCAAAGTGTAGGCCGGGTTCAGGTTTCCAGCTATTCTCATGCTAATATTTCATACTTATACATCATTACATGCCCCAAATTTTTTAATCTCTTCTTGTGGTCTCAGTTATTGCCGTGCCTCAGCTGTTTTGCACCGGGGCTACAGTAGAAAGTAAGTTTTCAAACAAACTGTGTTTGAAAAGTTACATGATCAAAATTCAGGCATTTGGCAAATCAGCAATGTGTTTATGACCACTGCTGCATCTCCAGGGTCATATAATCAATATTTGCAACCTTTCCAGCTGGTTTCTGACAAGCAAAGTCAATGGGGGAAGGCAGGTTTGCTTAATGACCATGTGATTCACTTAACAATTGCAGTGATTTGCTTAACAACTGTGGCAAAAAAAATATAAAATTGGACGCAACTCATTTAACAACCAGCTTGCTTAGCAATTGAAATTCTGGTCTTCATGATAGTCATATGTTGAGGACTAACTGCACTTGCTATCTAGAGGCAAGATATGCTAAGTCCGACCCAGAAATAGCCTGCAGCTATCATAATTAGTAGTCATTATAAGCTTCTGGAAAAAATTGCTTAATCCATGGCACATCCATTAAGGTCAGACCACTGGATACTAGTCAAGGATGGAATAGACCAGAAAGTTCCCAAATTCAATAGCACCTCAGCTTTTATATATACTTGTTGATAAAATTGCAAGATGTAGGAGAAGAACAGGCTGTGCTTGTTGGTGGTGGTGGAGTTAAACATGCCATCAACTTAGAATTGTTACATCCCCACAATGATCCAATTCCAACCCCTCTTAAATTCCACTGACCCTTATCTGGAGACAATTTAGTATTGAACTTTAGTTGACTGGAGCCTTTTATATAGGCTTGAGCAATAAATCTACTGAACCACAATTTAACCTATGGTCCTGATCCTTTGTACAGAAAGGAGGAGGAGGAGGAGGAAGGAAGGAATAGAAATTAAAGAGCAAAGTTCCAAGATTGTTTGCAAGAGTCAGCAGAGTTTCTTACATAGGTTGTCCCCAATCGCAGCAGAGTTATGCTGGTCCACCTCAACCATTTCGAACAGGGAAACAAAATGTACATTTCTACAGATGACAAGAGCAGATTCCCACCCATTATATCAACAGGCTCAAATTCAGAATACAAGCTATTGAACATCTGTTCTGCTTTCCTCCTACCTCTTGTCAGTGTATGAGTGTTCATGGCTTGGGAGAGACATGATAACAAGGTCAGTCAATGAAGAGACATGGCAACTGGGTCAGCCAATGAGGGCTGTTTGGAAAGTGAAACAGTATTTGCTGTGTGAGCAACAAGGAGACAGCAAGGAGCCTGGGCATGGCTCAACTGTTCTGTACTAAAGCTCTGAGTCTGTGCTGAGCTCTAAACTAGTCTGCTGCTCCGAACTGAAACTGAAACTGTTCTCTCCTCTGCCTGTGTTTTGCTTGCCTTTACTACCACGTTGGAAAACCTGCTTTTGGTATTGTATATTTACTTCATATATTATATAATATAATATATAAAGAGAAGTTAATGAATCCTGCTGAATGAGTTACCTGTGTGTGCTTTCTGGATGTGATTGCTGCAACAAACTTTGACACCTCTATCTTGTTTTCATACAGCAGGCAAAGGAACCAGAGCAAAGCTCTTATGGAAAAAAACAGGATCAATGCCTTACTTTTTCTTGATCTGGAGAAGAACTTGATTCCTCCGGGGGAGGTGGAAGGGTTAGAGCCAGAGGAGGAAGAGTCCTTTGAAGACGACCTAAAAATCCCACTGAAGCTCAGGCGTCGAGGGGAGCGAGGTGGTGATTCCTGGTATGGGAAGGGAAACACCGTTTTGGGTGAGCCTGGACTATGTTTAGACTTGACAGGAGCAGAAGATGGACTGGAAGGTCGGTTCTGGAACCCCTTTGAGAAGATTCCTTTGTAGGGGCTTCCTGAATTGCAGCTGTCTTCCGTCTGCAAAGGGGGGGAAAAGTGTTGAGTTGAAATATTGGGAATTCATAAAATCATAGAATACAGAATCATAAGGCTGGAAGGACCTTGTAGGTCTTCTAGCTCAATCTCCCGATCAAGGCAGGAGATCTTATACTATCCCGGTCAAAAGGTTGCCCTGTCTATTTTTGAAAACATCCATTAATGGAGCACCCACAACTCTGAGAGGCAACTGATAACTGTTTTTGATGTCAGGAAATTTGTCCTGAACTTTAGGCCAGATCTCTCCTTAATAAGCTTCCACCCATTACTTCTTGTCCTGCACTCTGGTGCTTCGGAGAATCCTCTCAAATATTGGAAGACAGTTAACATGTCCCACCACCACCCCAATTCTTCTCTTCGTTATACAATTGACTCTTTATCAGACTTGTTGCTCTTCCCTGCACACTTTCCAGGGTCTCAATTAACACAATTAAAAACCAAATATCACCTGGTTCTATTTCAACTTCCAAATGCAAGGTTTTATTAAAGATAAAGGTAAAGGTTCCCCTTGCGCATATGTGCTAGTCGTTCCTGACTCTAGAAAGGCTCATCTCCTTTTCAAAGCCGAAGAGCCAGCCTTGTCTGAAGATGTCTCCATGGTCATGTGGCCGGCATGACTAAACGCTAAAGGAACACGGAACGTTATTACCTTCCCATCAAAGGTTGTTCCTATTTTTCTACTTGCATTTTTTACATGCTTTCGAACTGCTAGGTTGGCAGAAGCTGGGACAAGTAACGGGAGCTCACTCCGTTACGCGGCGCTAGGGATTCAAACTGCCAACTGCAGACTTTTCTGATCGACAAGCTCAGTGTCTTAGCCACTGAGCCACCGCGTCCCTCTTTATTATGTACATACAAAAACTACCGTCTTTTAGATAGTGTATGTTGCACTTTTTAAACAGTATTATTTGTCTGTGCAAGGATCCAGTTCTCAACAACTACTGTTCCTGAGGATATAACAAAACTTACAGAGACACGATCAAGAAAGTAACGTGAGATTTGGAAAACGTAAAGCTGCAGTGTGCATTTTTTTTCCTATAAAAGGCAATCTATAAATGGGAAATATTAAATCAGAGTCAGGAGCCAAAAATAAGCAAAAATCAGAGAGGTCTAATGTCTCTTTGCTATCACCACCTTCAGCTTCAACTTCAACTTCAACCTGTGCGTGTGTGTCCGTGTGTGTGCGTGTGTGTACATGCACACGTACACCTCCCCCTAAGGAATACAGTATACTCCAGTACACACACAAACAAACACACACATATAGACACAATAGTTTTGTGAATTACTCTTTCCCAATATGGAACATCCATAAACTTTGCTGAAGTCAACATATCTGGAGGGTGGTATGCTAGGCTTGTACTTCACTTGTCTTCCAGGACCCCAAGACGGTATGTGTATGTGCACTCACAGACACACACACACATACCCAGAGGTGGGCATCACATACTGTAAAAACCAGTTCACCCAGAACCGAAAATGTGAACACACGTGCAGCATCGAAAAACCAGCGACTATATAGGATATGATAGCGCTAGGGTGCATGGGCGGAGCCAGCTGCTGGTTGGAACTACCGGTTCGCGCAAACCGGACCAGACCGGCACCAGCCCACCACTGACACCACCTTAGCAATTTTCATCCTAGCAGCAAACCTATGAAATACGTGGGGCTTACATTATTGCCTTCAACCAATCCAATAACCTTCCTTGTCTAGAGATGAATTTAAATCTGGGTCTCCTTGGTCCTAGTTCAACATCTTAATTGCTACTCTGATCAGTCATTCCATTCTCCTTCTCTCCAGCTTCTCTTTAAGCAAGTTGGGTCTTTTCAAGCTCTGCGGCCTGACCTTCAAAGATGATGAATCGTATTTCCAAAACAGCTGTAGCTCTGCTGATGAGGGATATATAATCTAGTCAGAGATGCACCCATCTAGCAACATCAAAAAGAGGCCAAACTGATGTAAAGTGGTTTAGATATCCTGTTTCCCTGAAAATAAGACCTCCTGGATAATAAGCCCAACCGGGCTTTTGAGCGCATGCACTAAAATAAGCCCTCCCCCGAAAATAAGCCCTCCCTGAAAATATTGCAACACAGCAGCAGCCATGAGGTGACGACGCTCGCCGCCTCCTGCACCTCAAAAATAGTAAGACCTCCCTGAAAATAAGGCCAAGTGCTTATTTTGGAGGTCAAATAAGAAGCTCGTGTCCTATTTGGGGGGAAAACACGGTAGTTAGATGCCTATCATGGTTCAGATGTTTAATGTTATTTTAATTTTGTTCTCCACCTAGAATTACTGTTGTGAAATGAGCATTTATATAAGCAGATATAAATAATTTAAATAAAAAAGACAAATTTTAAGACGTCAAAAATAAGTTTCAGTGCCAGCACAAAGTAGAATTTAATCCCTGATTAAACACAAGAAATGCAGGTGGTTGAGCGCTACACAAAAACAGTTTCCAAATAAAATGGACGGAAATGTGGAAGTAAAAAACAAAAAATCCACCTTCTAAGATTTCCCAGGTAAGAGTGTATTTTGCTTTTTATACAGCATTTAGGAGAGAAAAATCCCATGCAACATCCACCTTCCAAGTCCTCAGAAAGAAAATTTGAGGACAGCCAAAAAGTAAAATTCATTTGAGATCTAAGACAGGACTTGATTTGGGCTTTTTTTTTTTTTTTTTTTGCACACAGAAGGATAGATGGATTGGCGGGGCTTAAACGTTGGAAACCTGCCCATTTGACTGAGTTTCAAAGGCTTTGAAAAAAGCCTTGAGCAACATTACCTAAAGATTTGTCGTCTAGGATGAATTCATTGAGGGCATCCAAGCATATTTCTCTACAGGACATGCAGCAAGAGCCATTTTTTGAATTAGAAATTATTTATTGAAGCAAACAAAGCATCTACCATCCTGGTCTTTTCATCAACCTCATGGATGCTGCCAGCTGGACTCCTTTGCGTCAAATAGAACAGACATACCTTCTAGGCTGCACAGCCCCAAAACTGATTCCAGATACCTTCAGTTAAGAAACAGTCTCATAATATTAAACATTAATCCATATAATTACCCCTGGGAACATTTTTTTTTAAAAAAAGAAGTCCAGTCACTCCCAAATTTCAGAGTCCACTAGACATCTCAACCAAAGGCCTGAAGCCCCCTCCCCCTCCGCCGTGCTTTTGAGGAGCCAGTAGGAAGGCGGGGGGGGGAGCAGGGGAAAAAAAGCCTCATGGCTCCTCAAAAGCACGGAGGAGGGGGAGGGGGCAGAGGTAACCCAGCGCTGAGCTCAGGAGCAAATCTGGTGATTCTGTTGGAGGAGGAGGAGGAGGAGGAGGTAGCAGCAGTTATTCTGGTGGCAACTCGTACTCGTCGGCATCTTCAGCAGAAGCCCTGCCCACAATGAAGAAAGCAAAGATGGAGCAGATCCACGCAGATGACGTCGCTGCAACATGACTGGAGGAGGAATTCTGGGAGTTGAAGTCCACAAGTGTTAAAGTTGTCAGGTTTGAAGACCCCTGGGGGTTTTTTTCCCTAAAGGGTTAGGGGTGCAAGGGTCTTGTAACTTGACAGCTTTAAGAGTTGCGTGCTTCAAATGCCAGAGTTTCTGAGCCAACATTTTGGTTGCTAAGCAGGAGCGTTGTTAAGTGATACTGATATTATATAACACTTTGAATTAAGCGGGTACCTTGAAGAAACATAACTTTGAGTTTCAAATAATACTGATTTCGTTGTTGTCTTAGGTGACATCTGTGAAAAAAATTCGGGTGCTCAGGCATGAAAATGTGCCGCTCAAACACTATACTTTTCTGCTCACATCGAAAAAAAATTAGAGGGAACATTGCTTCCGGGTCTGTTTTGGCAGGTCACTGCGTGGTGTGGCTCTCTGACTCTCACAGTTTAAAATTTTGGCTCTTTTTGTCGAACTTGTTCGCCACCCCTGGTCTGGAGGCTTCCCTGACGCCTTCGGAGCGCTTAAAACGACCCTCTGAGCAAACCAGAAGTCACTTCTAGTTTGCTCGGAGGGTCGTTTTAAATGCTCTGAAGGCGTCAGGGAAGCCTCTGGACCGTCCCTGAAGCCTTCGGAACGCTTAAAACAACCCTCCGAGCAAACCGGAAGTTTGCTCGGAGGGTCATTTTAAGCACTCCGAAGGCGTCAGGGAAGCCTCCAGACGGTCCCTGAAGCCTCTGGAGGGCCTCCGGGGGGGCGGGGGGCTCTTTTCGCCCTCCCCAGGCTCCTATAAAGCCTCTGGAGCCTGGGGAGGGTGAAAAAAGCATGTAAAAATGGGGGGTCAGGCCTGTTGTGCGCGCATGCGCATTGGGGGGTCGCGTATTGCATTATGGGTGTGGCATGCCCACACACGCCCCCCCTGCACTCCCCCCACTTGTGGCACGCGAGCCAAAAAAGGTTCGCCATTGCTGCTCTAGATGACATCACTTAATTGCCAGAATCTAAAGCAAGTTGTCCCACCATATAGGATAGGGGTCGGCAACCGTAAACACTCAAAGAGCCGCAAAGGTCCTAACTGGAAGCTCCCCATTCAATTCTGGAGCCGACCGGAAGTTTGGTTTCCCTACCATAGAATCTCCTAGCGCGGCATTCTTTTTCCTCTACCTGCCTTAACCGAAAGCCCTGTCAATTATGGAGCTGACCGGAAAGCCCGCCCCTTGCAACAGAGTCTCCTGGCGTGCCCTGCTTCCCACCCACTAACTGGAAGCTCCTCTCAAAATTGTGGTGCTGACTATCAACAGGGAGCCGCAGCAGAGGGATGAAAGAGCCACATGCGGCTCCAGAGCTATGGGTTGCTGACCCCCTGGTATAGGATGAGCAAAGAATGATGGAAGGCAGATGGCTTCCTAGATAATTAAACTCTATGCAATGTTGGGCTTTATAGATAACATAGATAACATATACCATATTTTTGGAGTACAAGACGTACCTTTTTTCCTCAAAAAAGAGGCTGAAAATCTGGGTACGTCTTATACATCGAATACAGTATTTTTTGGCCTCCCGAAGCCCTGCCCCTTCACCAAAATGGCCGTGCAGAGCCTTATGGAGGCTTTCAGAGAGCTCCTGGGGGCTGGGGAGGGCAGAAATGAGCAAATAATGGGCCGTTTTTTGCCCCCCCAGCCCCCAGTACCATTCTGCAAGTCCCCCCCCCCGACTATTCATGCCTTTTATTTGAAAAAAAAAAGGGCCTGTTTTCGCACAAAACTGGCCATTTTGGGGAGGTTTGCAGAGTGCAAAAACTTTTTCTCCCTTTCAGAAAGCTCTTTAGTTAGAGTGATTGATGAGAATTACATTGATCAAGTGCTGTGCCAGGAGAAACAAGTCTTAGGTGCTGCAGGTTGTCCGATTTCCTTCTCCAGCAGATGGATAAATACACCTGGAAACATCTACCTACCTACCGACTCTCTTTCTCTCCCTACCTACCTACTGTATTTCTCTCTCTCTCTCTCTCTCTCTATCCCTCTATCTACCTCCTACTTACTCTCTCTCCCTACTTACCTACTGTATTTCTCTTTCTCTCCCTCTATCTACCTACCTACTTTTTTTTAAAATTTGCCTCTTCAAAACCTTGGTGCGTCTTATAATCTGGTGCGTCTTATATTCTGAAAAATACAGTATTTGAAAGGCTCATAATGATAAGGGACCACTTTGCAAGCCCCCCCCTCCAAGCTATTCATGCCTTTTATTTGAAAAAAACAGGCTCCTTTTCGTGAAAAACTGGCCGTTTTGGGGAGATTTGCAGAGTGCAAAAACCTTTTTTTTCCCTTTCGGAAAATTCTTTAATTAAAGTGATTGATGAGAATTACATTGATCAAGGGCTGTGCCAGCAGAAACAAGTCTTAGGTTATCAGCAATTTCCTTCTCCAGCACATGGATAAATACACCTAGAAACATCTACCTATCTACCTACCTACTCCCTCTCTCTCTCTCTCTCTCTCTCTCTTCCTACCTAACTACTGTATTTCTCTCTCTCTGTCTTCCTCTATCTATCTACCTACCTACCTACTCTCTCTCTCCTACCTACCTACTATATTTGTCTCTCTCTCTCTCTATCCCTCTATCTATCTACCTACCTACCTACTCTCTCTCTCTCCCTACCTACCTACTGTATTTCTCTCTCTCTCTCTCTCCCTCTTCCTACCTACATACCTACTCTCTCTCTCCCTACCTACCTACTGTATTTCTCTTTCTCTCCCTCTATCTACCTACCTACTTTTTTTAAAAAATTGCCTCTTCAATACTTTGGTGCATCTTATACTCCAGTGCGTCTTATACTTCGAAAAATACGGTATTTGAAAGGCTATCATAATGATGAGGGAGACAACCTATTCTCCAAAGTACCTGAGGACAAGACAAGAACTAAAGAATGGAAACTAATCAAGGAGAGAAGCAATCCAGAACTAAGGAGAATTTTTCTGACAGTGAGAACAATTAATCAGTGGAACAACTTGCCTCCAGAAGTTGTAAATGCTCCAACACTGGAAGAGTTTGAACAGCCATTTGTCTGGAATGATATAAGGTCTCCAGCTTGGGTGGAATTAGACTAGAAGACTTCCAAGGTCCCTTTCCTGTTATTTTATTTTGTTTCTGTTATTTTATATTCTGTATTCTAGCAATAGAAGAGAATATTTGAGCTTGGTTGTTAAATTGGTAATGATTATCATTTTGACACAACAACTAAACAGCTCTGAAATCAAACCCTCTTGCTATGGCATACATTTCATTGCTTAATTTAAAAAAAAACATAAAAAGTGCAGATTTATTAAAATATAGCAATGTTTCTAGGGCACAGGGGGTCAGAAAAGTCAAAATTGCAGCTGCAATCACTTAAGAGAAATATGTTCCTTTTTAATGTGCATTGCAATTTGGGCAGATATTTGAATGGAGATGTCCTTAATCCGAAGCTCTTGAGAAAGCTAAAGTCCAACTCCCAGAATTCCCAATCCACATGGCCAACCGAAATTAGGCCACCTGGAAATTTCTTCATATTTGAATGATAATACCAGTGTAATTTCTGGACAGCAAGAAAATGGCAGTCAAATGTTGTAACTTATCAGCAGAAGAATATAATTACTTTGCAACTAAGACATTAAATGCAGAGGTGGGATTCAGCCACTTCACACCTATTCGGGAGAATGGGTTGTTAACTTTCTAAGCAGTTCGGAGAAGCGGTTGTTGGAAAAAATCTTATTTTGATTTTTCCCACTTTACAGGGCTAATCCTGTAAGGGAGGCAGGAAGGAAACATTCTGGTGTTGTTTCTAGCCTAATCTTTATTGCCCTGCTTACAGAAACTGCCTCTCGGCTTGAGTGACATTGAATTGGCCATGCCCACAGGGTCACATGATCACCAAGCCACGCCTACCCAACTGGTCATTAGGGCAGAGAACCGGTTGTTAAATTATTTGAATCCCACCACTGATTAAACAGGGCAAAAGGTAGAAAATTAGCCCATTTCTTATTCACTAATTGTAAATCAAATATATGTTTCTAGCCAGCATTTTCTGATTCTAAGACTTGATTAAGTTATTTATTTCCAATTCTTTCTCTCCCTCTCTCTCTCTCCATCCTCTGCCCCCACCACCTACACCCACACAAAGTAAGATTTCCTTTGCTCAGGATTCTTCTCATGTATTTATTCATTTATTTATTTTATCTTGCCTTTAATACTTTAGAAGTAACTCAAGGCAGCAAACATACACAACACTCCTTCCTCCTCCTGCCTTCACCACAACAACGACCTTGTAAGGTGAGCTGGACTGAGAGACTTATCATAATTTTGTTGCAGTTTGGCGTTTCCTGTGCTTCTCTATATCACTGTGCTTTATGGGCAGTTCTCAACTTACAACCATAATTGGAAATATACCTTCCGCTGCTATGTGGTCATTAAACGAATCATCATTTGACTGCACTTGGATCTTATGACCTTTTTTGCCATTGTCATTAAGGAAACCTGGCTTTTTCCTACTGACTTTGCTTGTAGGGAGCCAGCTGGGAAGGTCTCAAATAGTGATCGTGTGAGCCTGAGATGCTGCATCCATTATAAATACACACTGATTGCCAAATGTCCGAAATTATCACATGACTATAGAGATGCTGCAACAGTGATACATGCAAGGGACTAGTTGTAAGTCGCTTTTTTCAGTGTAGTCGTAACAATCACTGAACAAATGGCCACAAGCTGAGGACTGCCTTAAACACAGTAGATTTAAGAATTACAACATCTATATTACTTTTGGGGCTCAACTCTTGCCCTCTCATTCTAGGAGATGGGGCATCTGTCTATCGTGATGCCTTCCTTTCGGATGGAGAGTAGAATATCTCTTTGTACTGCTCTTCTTTTAGAATGTGCTGAATCTTTGTGGTGAATCTGGGGGACTGACTATGTTCTTCTTCATCTCTCTCGCATTCTTCTCTTTTGAGGAAAATCCAAACCCACACTTCAATAAAACCCTCCTTGAATTTTCCCACTTCCCTTGGAAGTAAAAGCACTGGTCTCACTTTAAGAAGCCATCTAGCCAAAAAAGAAATGTTGCCTCTTTCCCAGGACTACCATCCTGTAAGACCCAAACCTACTCCACTGGTGTTATAAGATGCTTCTTAGTATTCTAGAAAAGAAGAAGCCACAGCACAGCATTTATATAACGCTTCACAGTGCTTTCCAGCTCTCTCTAAGTGGTTGACACAGTCAGCCTCTTGCCCCCAACAATCTGGGTCCTCATTTTACCAACCTCGGAAGGATGGAAGGCTGAGTCAATCTTGAGCCCGTCAGGATCGAACTGCCAAATTGCAGGCAGCCAGCATAATTAGCTGCAGTACTGCATTCTAACCACTGCGCCACCACGGAATAGAAGACAACCCTGTTCTTTTCAAATTTTGGGACAATAAGTCAGTCCCTTGCTCCTGGCCATTCTGAGCAGCAGAGAAGGGGATTGAGGTCCAAGGCACCTGGAGATAAGGTTTGATGGGCTCTTCCCATACTAAGACGTCCTTCTACAACCTGATGTTTGATATATGGGGTAGCCTACAACTGCCATGTTCCTCAGCACATACGGCTATTTGAATATGCATCTCCTCTTACAAATTCTTGGTTTGGTCCCAGAAAGTTCTGCACAGGTTTTTAGAAGTAAGTTAACCAGGAATAAAGTGGCAAAAACTTCATGAAGGCACCTAGCTATTAATTTTCACTGGCAACTCTAGGCAAAACCTCATCTGTGCTTGCAGACTCATCTCATCAGTGGCTTCATAATTTTTCTTTTAGCTTTTGATTAGGAAAAAATAAAGCATTAAACCCCAATCCAAGGGATAAGGCTTTACATTGTAGATAAGAACACAGAATAGCATCAAGAAGAGAGTGGGTGAAATGCAAACCTTTTAAGGCCCTGGAATGTACTTTGCTTCATACAGTAGTCTTTTTTTCTTTTTTCTTTTTGCTCTCAATTAAGACTGTAAAAACCCTAAAATGTCCCACTATGGTAGATGTGAGTCAGCGCCACAGTACTTCGGCCAATTTCAGCTGCTAAATCAATCTACTTGTGAAATCAATGGATCCTGGAAAACATTAACGCCAGACAGAAAAATTGCTCCTGGAATTTTTCTTGAAGTTGTCTCAAGGGGTAAAATAAAATATAATTAGAACATGAGAGCAACTGCACTTTAAATGCCTCCTTTCCAAATGTGTGCAGGGCTTCCTCAGGAGAAATACAGGTAGTCACATTTGTTGGGTGACCATTCAAAGTTACAATGGCACTGAAAAAAGCAGAGGTGGCTTCCTACCAGTTCGGACTGGTTTGGCCGAGTAGATAGTAAGTTGGCCGTGCACGTGGCCAAACCAGTTCAATAGGTGGCGGTGTAGGCACTGCCATCTTGTTTTTTGCTATGTGCATGCACAGAAGCCATATTTTTTACTTCTGTGCATGTGCGCATAATGTGCATCAAGCACGCGCACCCCAAGCGGGTCCCTGAGCAAACCAGCAGTAAAAGAATCCGGAACCCACTCCTGGAAAAAAAGTGAGTTATGACTGGTCTTCACACTTACAACTGTTGTAGCATCCTCATGGTCAGTTGTTGTGTCCCGGGATCAAGTGATCCCATTTTGCGACTTTCTGAGAAGCAAAGGCAATGGGGAAGCCAGCTTCATCTGATTGTAGTCATTTGCAAAATGGGGCAAAACTTACTTAACAAATGTTTTCCTTAGCGATGGAAATTTTGGGCCGAGGGCTACTTGCATTCATTTTCATCTCACTATAATATCACAAAGATCAAAGTTTCATCCAGGTTGGCATTAACGTTCCCGCAATGGCTAACCAGATGTCAGGAGAAAAACTGGTTTGAAGAACAGACGCATTCTAATTTTTTGTTTCACCACACCAGAGGTGGTATTCAGCCAGTTCAGACCGGTTCAAGAGAACCGGTAGCGGAAATTTTGAGTAATTCAGAGAACCAGTAAAAAGCAGCTCTGACTGGCCCCGCCCTCCTGCCCGTCGTTCCTATATTCCCTTGCTTTTTTAGCTCAGCTGATTCGTATGGCAGGGTGGATTGCTGCACCTCAGCTGAGCTAAAAAAACAGCTTAGCTCACCAGCGCTGACACCAGGGATGGGTTCCGGCTTTTGTTGCTGCCGGTTCGCATTTTACGTGTGCATGCACAGTAGTAAAAAAAATTGATTCTGCGTATGCGCAGAAGCAAAAAACAAGATGGCACCCCCTATGGCGCCTCCAATAGAACTGGTTTGGGAGGGTGGCCCGCCAAGTTACTACCAACTCACCAAACCGGGCCGAAACAGTAGGAACCCACCTCTTCCTGACACCAAGTGCGGTCTTTGAGTGCTGCGTATGCGCATAAAGCGCCCTCTCATAGAACTGCTAGGAAAACATTTGGAATCCCACCACTGCACCACACTTGCTAGAGGAAGGAACAAAAAAAACCAACAACCATTGGATCAGAATTCATTGACTGATCTGACTTCTCCACTGCTCCAGTGTGCTTTGAGATTGGGACATAGCTGGTTGCTTGCTTGCTTCTCCATTTCATTCATTGCAGCTGACCATTCTTTTTTTTTTTTTTTTGCTCTTAATCATTTTCTGCATATAACAAAAATATCCACTCTATCCCATTATGCGGTCCCAGTGGGTCATAAGAAGCTTCCTTGGGAAGACACTGCTGAGCAGCTGGTCAGTAGTTCATGAGATATTTGGAAGGTTATTTGAGAAACTCATTATGGTGAGAAGGATAAATATAGTTCTGGAGAAATGAAAGCCTTTGCTTGTTTTTGGCCTTTCTGATGATACTTAATGAGCAGCTTTTTTAAATTGGATGGCTTTCCTGGTGCTGGTGGGGCAAAGAGCTTATGAAATAAAGAACAATGGAAATGGAAAGAGACCCCCCCCCCCGCTCCCTCCCTTCCTCTCCCTTCCTCTCTCTCTCTCTCTCTCTCTTTTATTTTAAATCACTCTTGACTCCTGGAGACACTTTGAACTACTCCTACTCCCTGCAGTTTTCTTGGCAAAGTTTTTGGGAAGTAGTTGGCCATTGCCTGTTTCCCAGGGCTGAGAGAAAGGGACTGGCCCAAACTCACCCAAATAAATATTACTTAATTAGCCTTAAACGCATAGCCCACTTTTAATCTGGAATAGCAGAGTTGGAAGAGACCTTGGAAGTCTTCTAGTCCAACCTCCTGCTCAGGTAGGAAACCCTATAAACCATTTCAGACAAGTGACTGTCCCGTCTCTTAAAAACCTCCAGTATTGGAGCACCCACAATTTCTGGAGGCAAGCAGTTCCACTGGTTAATTGGATATTGAGAATGGCACACATAGCCATTAGGTAGCTAGTGTGGAAGGTGACACTCTGTTTCCTTTCTGTGCACTTTTTGCTTCCTCTCTCTCCACTCCGGTGCCCAGAGCACCAGGTACCGTTCCGGTACGGTGCTCCGGAGGGCCCACCCATCCTTAACCTGTATTTGAACTCTTCGCCGCTTCCACGTACGCGCACAGCGCGTATGGCGCCTGCATGACGCTCCACCAAGCATCTGGAGCGTCGCAGAGGCTCTCGGAGGATAGGGTGCATGCATGTGCTGCGTACATTCATATGGTGGATACCAGGCCCCATTGAACTCTACCAGTTGCAACGGGATATGGAACCCACCACTGCTCTCCACCCCAGTTAATTTAATTTTAATTGAATTTTAAATGTATGAGCCTTATTTATTGTGTTTTCATGTTTCTCCGTGAATTTTAATTGAAAGTCTGTAGGCTGCCTAGCGTTGTCTCTGGCAAGATGGGCAGCACACAAGCTTAATAAATAAAGATAAATAACACAACAGTCTTAGAATTTATTAATTTTGGTTTTCAAAGGGCATTTGAAGGTCCCTACCTTTCGTGGAGCATGTTTCTCAGACCCATCCATGTCCCCATCCAGGAACGGCATGGCAAAGGAACTGAGATCCTAAAACAAACAGAAGTTTAGAAAATTTCATTGAAGCTTGAAAAGCAAACACTACCTATAATTCACAAATATCCTTAAGCCCCCAAGCTATTTGAGCAGATAAGCCCTGCTCCAAGGTAAGTTTATTTGAATGATATCAAAGCAACAATGAGAATCATTAAAGGACATGGCAACACAGGATAGATGGGTACAAGGCTGGCCTAGGTCAGTGATGGCAAACCTTTTAGGCAACGAGTGCCCAAATTGCAAGTGGGGCACTCGTTGTGCGCCCTGCGCATGCACTGCAAAGACCCCAAAATCAGCTGGTTGGCAGGAGGCATGCGCACATGCACGGCAAAGACCCGAAACAGAGCTGGGAAAAGAGCACATCTGCCCACAGAGAGGGCTCTGTGTGCCACCTCTGGCATGTGTGCCATAGATTCGCCACCACTGGCCTAGGTGGTTGCTCCAATACCCAAGATAGAAGTTACAAGAGGTGATTGGACCTCCGGCCACTTTGTTTTATGTGTGATGGACATAAAAGATAGGTAACAGCCTTTGGGGATACTATCTTGGTTGCCACTTTGACACTTTGGACCATACCCTGCTAGCTACCCCATATCAAGTGCTTTGGGATCACAGGTTTTACCAGTTTTAACTGGCCAGCCATCAAGGATGGTAGAAAGTTGGTTCAACCAGGGAAGGATAGAATAATGGCTCCAAACTAGAAGCTATGCTGTATCAATAACTGATATAAGCAAACAGTAGTAACAGACTGTACATTCTGGGCATGGTTACTCAGGTGTCCCATTGAGTCCAACAAGGCTTATTCCAAGATAAGTGAGGATCCTGGATCGTGTGGCCCTGCGCACAATCACTCATGCCCCGGTCATTTATCCGCTGGATTATTGCAACACACTCCACATGGGGGTAGCATTGAAAACTATTTGGAAGCTGCTGCTGTTGTTGTTGTTAGCTGCAAAGTCGTGTCCGACCCATTGCAATCCCATGGACAATGTTCCTCCAGGCCTTCCTGTCCTCTAACATCCTCTGGAGTCCATTTAAGCTCAGGCCAACTGCTTTGGTGACTCCATCCAGCCACCTCATTCTCTGTCCGTCCCCTTCTTCTTTTGCCCTCCATCGTTCCCAGCATGAGGCTCTTCTCTAGTGAATCCTTCCTTCTCATTAGGTGGCCAAAGTATTTGAGTTTCCTCTTCAGGATCTAGCCTTCTAAAGCGCAGTCAGGGTTGATCATTTCTAGGATTGACCGGTTGGATGGCCTTGCAGCCCAAGGGACTCGGAGGAGTCTTCTCCAGCACCAGAGTTCAAAGGCCTCCATTCTTTGGTGCTCAGCCTTTCTTATGGTCAAGCTATTGTTGCCATGGTCCAATTCAAGGTATTGGTCATTATCTTTAAAGCGCTTTATGGTATGGGTGCAGGGTATCTGAGGAGCCATCTCACTCCAATAGGATTGGCCCACCCAACTTGGTTCCTGCAAAAGAGGCTTGCTACAGGCTCTAAGTGTCAAGGAATTTTGACTGGCAGGATCCAGAGAGGAGCTTTTTCCACCATGGACCCCGCCTTGTGGAATATTCTGCTGCTGGAGATGAACTCTGACCTCAGTCTTTTGGTCTCCCGAAAGGGCCTTAAAACCTGGCTTTGCTGGCTCACTTGGGGCCTTCACTAGAGGTGACTAATGAGGTGGAAAGAAGGCTTCGGTCTTTCCCAGTCCTTTAGTTTTTAGTTCCTATTTAAGCTATTTTTAATTGTTTTTATAATTATCTTTTTATCATTTTGTAAGCTGCCCAGAGTTGCTTTAACAATGAGATAGACGCCATACTAGATAAGAAAGATAGATGATAGATGATAGAGAAAGAGAGACAGACAAAAGCATAGACAGACAGACAGACATCATATATATATATGATGATTGATAAGATAGATAGATAGATAGATAGATAGATAGATAGATAGATAGATAGATAGATAGATAGATAGATAGCCAGATGAGAGAGAGAGTGAGAGTGAGATGATAGATAGATGGATGGATGATAGTCAGATGAGAGACAGTGAGAAAGAGGGAGAGAGGGAGAGAAAGAGAGAGAGAGAGAAAGAGAGAGAGAGATGATAGATAGACAGACAGACAGACAGACAGACAGACAGACAGACAGACAGACAGACAGAGACAGTGGAAGAAAGACAACTTCTGGGGACCCTTTCAGATCGCAGGAGATACCTCCTCAAAGGTCGCTGCTCTTGGAACAATGAAACCACTTTTGGCCTTAGTGGGAGCAGAAACACACACGCTCCTTTTTTCATGCAACATCCGAGCAGGTGATCTAGCCTGCAGTTCTTTTACAGTATGAGGATTACGCTTCTCCCTCTTCTCTCGCAGTCTCATGATCTTTAGGGTCCTCGAAGGTTTTATTTCCTGGTCAACAAAGTTCCTCTCAGAAAATTAAATCCTCTACGGCTATCTTCTTCCAAGAAGAGGAAGGATGACTGCACTGACAAGGCTTCCCTCCTACTCTGGCTGGCACCTTCTGGAATCGGTTAGAAAAAGCAGTTGGTTCCTCGTTCTTTATTCTCTTTCCAGAAGGTTCTAGACCAGGGCTTCCCAACCTTGGCAATGTGAAGATGTCCGGGCTGGGGAATTCTGGGAGTTGAAGTCCAGATATCTTCACGTTGCCAAGGTTGAGAAACACTGGTCTAGACTATAGACATTGGAAAGAAGAAAAGAAATATCTCCATACAGATGGACCTTGGCTTACAATTCATTTAGTGACCATTCGAAGTCATAACGGCACTGAAAAAAAGTGAGTAATGACCATTTTTCACACTTACGACCGTTAAAGCATCTCCATGGTTAACTTGATCAAAATTCAGAAGCTTAGCAACTGGCACATATTTCTGACGGTTGCTGTGTCCTGGTGCCATATGATCACCTTTTCTGACTGTCTGACAGGTACATGGGGAAGCCAAATTCACCTAACAACCAAGTTACTAACTTAACTAGCTTAAGAGAAAGAAGGACTAGGGGAGACATGATAGCATTGTTCCAATATCTCAGGGGTTGCCACAAAGAAGAGGGAGTCAAGCTATTCTCCAAAGCACCTGAGGGTAGAACAAGAAGCAATGGGTGGAAACTAATCAAGGAGAGAAGCAACTTAGAACTGAGGAGAAATTTCCTGACAGTTAGAACAATTAATCAGTGGAACAGAAGTTGCCTCCAGAAGTTGTGAATGCCCCAACACTGGAAGTCTTTAAGAAGATGTTGGATAGCTATTAGTCTGAAACGGTATAGGGTTTCCTGCCTAGGCAGGGGGTTGGACTAGAAGACCTCCAAGGTCCCTTCCAACTCTACTATTGCATTGTAATTTGGGGTTTTCTAATCTGGCTTAAAAAGCACATAAAAGCCAGGCAAAACTTTGATCACAAGATGACCAAAAGCTTGGCTTTTTTTTAACCCTACCCTGTGGCACCCCTGTCTGAGTACCTTGATGGCTAGTTTAACTAGATTCTCCTGCCTCTCCTGCCGATTCAAGAATTGGATAGCCATTTGTCTGGAACGGTATAGGGTTTCCTGCCTAGGCAGGGGGTTGGACTAGAAGACCTCCAAGGTCCCTTCCAACTCTACTATTGTATTATTGTATTGTATTGTATTAACAACTGCAATGATTCACTTAACTGGACAGGAAAGGTGAAGCTTAACAATTGTCTTGCTTAGCAATGGAAATTTGGGGGTGAATTGTGGTAGTACGTACTTGAGGATTATCTTTACTCGTCCAGGGCTCCTATTCTTACATGAACATCTGCAACGACTCCAGCATTTATTTCACACAGTGTCAGTGCTAAGCTGTCTTTGAATCTAACTGGAGACACAAATAATACCAGGAAGAAGACCAGCATGGCTGCCTTTTTGAATTGAACTAAAAATAGGCTGTATGTTGTGGTCCACTGGTGGCCTACGGAGCTGGCAGCACAGTCGGACAGTGAGGAGATTGGGGAGGAGCATGGGCCAGTCCTGGAGTCTGGGGAAAGCTCAGACGAGGGCTCTGCATTGGAGGCAGAGAGGGGGGGCAGGGCCATCTGGGAGTTATGTGCTACCTCCGGAACCTCCAAAGTTGGACATCAGCGAGGCAGAGGAACAGGGGGAGCCTGTTCCCAGTGCGCACTTGTGCAGAGCTGCCAGAAGGCAAGAATAGTTAAGACAGAAGGGATGACTCGGGAGTAAGGCTTGGAGGTGATTGACCTCTCCATTAGGGCATAAAGGGGGAGTAAAGGCATGTGAGCCTTTGCAGGAAGCAACTTTGTTCGTGCTGTTTGGTTTTCCTTTTGAAGCTCCATTTTGACTCTTTGTTCCGCATGGCTTTGCTAAGCTAATAGCCAATTAAGTCTTTGTTAGCATTTCAAGGAAGATAAAGGTGAGTGCTTATTAGCCTTATCCCGAAAGACTTTGGCAGCCTACTGTCAGACTCTTTACAAATGATTTGGGACTCATTATGGGCTGTGAATGAACATAATTCACAGCCTTTGAAATAAAAAGAGGATTTTTGGGACTAAGCATCTGCTTTTTACTATATCAGGAAACCTAGGTTAGAAGATTGTATTGGAGTGCCACTGCTTGATTTATTTGCAGGAACCCATCCTCTTGTTAAGTGAATTAATGATATTTAATAAAGAAAATTAAGATGATGGAGAAGGGGAAACAGGGAGACCCTTGCGCTATAATAATCACGCATCTTCAAACGATAGTTAGTCCATCGACTTATGACCACAACTGGGCCCTAAATTTATGTTGTTAAGTGAGACATTTGTCAAATGTATTTTGCTCCATTTTACGACCTTTCTTGCCACAGTTGTTAAATGAATCAATACAGCTATTAAGTTAGTAACAAGGTTGTCAAGTGAAGCTGGCTTCCCCGTTGACTTTGCTTGTCAAGAAAGGGGACTCACATGACCTTGGGACACAGCGACGGTCATAAATAGGAAACAGTTGCCAAGTGTCTGAATTTTGATCACATGACGCTGCAAAGGTTGTAACTGACTTATGACTGCTTTTGGTTATAAGTCACATTTTTCAGTGCCGTTATAACTGTGAACAATGAGTAAACAAACAGTTGTAAGTCGAGGACTACATGTATAAGAAAAATTGTATCTAATGAGGCAAAGATGCTCAAGTCATCCTCATTCATTCTTTTTCATCCAATCTTAATTAACGTAATTTTCGGACTATAAGATGCACCAGAGTATCAGACGCACCAAGATTTTGAAGAGGTAAAATAAAATAAAAAAAGTTTTCCCACTCTGCAGGCCTCCCAAACCCTCTGCAAACCTCATTTTTTTGTGAAAAACGGGGGGGGGGGGGGTTGGCCAAAAAAAGGGCATACATAGCCTTTAGTAGGCTTGTACAATGTTCCTGGGGGCTGGGGAGGGGGCAAAAATTAGCCAAAAATGGCCCGTCTTTCTCTCGTTCTTGCCCTCCCCATCCCATGGAGCACTTTGCAGGCCTCCCAAACCTTTTGCACTTCCATTTTTGTGAAGGGGGGCGAGTTTCAGGAGGTCAAAAATGCTGCATTCAGTGTATAAGATGCACCCAGATTTTCACCCTCTTTTTTGCGGGGGGGGGGGTGTTTATACTCTGAAAAATACGGTATTTTTTTATAAATAACTCGAGATGGTAAACATCCCTAAATACCCCTTTCTCCTCCTAATTTCCACACAAGTACCCCAGGAGGGAGGCTGGACTGAGAGAGAGTGACTGATTTAAAAGTGTCCCAGCTAGTTTTCATTCCTGAGATGCAACTGTCTCCTGGTAATTGGCCCAAAGTCATCCGGCCAGCTTGGGTGCCAAAGACAGGACTAGAACTCATCGCCTCCTGATTTCTAGCCTGGTGCCTAAATCACTAGACCAAACTTGCTTTCTAATGTTCTACTTCTAGAAAATAAACATCAGTTTAACTTCCTGCTGTTACTAGGTGCCACTTGAAGTTTCTGATCAACTTCACTTTTTAACTAAACATTTTCTGCTTTATGCTTTCTCAATTTTTAGTAGCACAGAAGATAAAGCTGTCAGTTTGCACTGAACTCAGACGATTCTTGGGGCTTATTCTGTGCCTGGCCCCAATATGTCATCTGCTTGTCCTCTTCATTTGCCCACAGCCTCTTATGGCAAAATCCCATTCTGGGATTGAGGATCTTCAGCCTTCGGAAGGTGTCAGTGGCCTCCTGAACGACTAAATGAAAGCTAAGCATAAAATTAGGAGTTGGCATTTAAAATTAAAAACAGACATTGGGGCACTGCCAGTCGACTGTTCGTTTTGCTGTCATTCCCCACCAGACAAACTCTTGTTCATGGACATAAAGATCTGAATCTCATCCCTTTTGGAGTAGCTGCTTACTTACTTATTTGTTTGTTTATTTGTTTGTATTCTGCTTTATTGTTTTTATATATAAAGAAGCGGACGTTTCTAACATACCTCTCTCCTCCTATTTTTCCCACAACAACAAGCCTGTGAGGTGAGGTGGTGCAAGGGAAAATGATTGGCCCAAAATCACCCAGCTGGCTTTCAAGCCTAAAACGGGACTAGAACTCACAATCTCCCAGTGATTGGCCAAAAGTCACCCAGCTGTCTTTCATGCCTAAGGCAGGACTACAACTCACAATCTCCCAGTGATTGGCCCAAAGTCACACAGCTGGCTTTCATGCCTAAAACGGGACTAGAACTCACAATCTCCTAGTGATTGGCCCAAAGTCACCCAGCTGGCTTTCATGCCTAAGGCGGGACTAGAACTCACAATCTCCCAGTGATTGGCCCAAAGTCACCCAGCCGGCTTTCATGCCTAAAGCGGGACTAGAACTCACAATCTCCCAGTGATTGGCCCAATGTCACCCAGCTGTCTTTCATGCCTAAGGTAGGACTACAACTCACAATCTCCCAGTGATTGGCCCAAAGTCACCCAGCCGGCTTTCATGCCTAAAGCGGGACTAAAACTCACAATCTCCCAGTGATTGGCCCAATGTCACCCAGCTGTCTTTCATGCCTAAGGTAGGACTACAACTCACAATCTCCCAGTGATTGGCCCAAAGTCACCCAGCCGGCTTTCATGCCTAAAGCGGGACTAGAACTCACAATCTCCCAGTGATTGGCCCAATGTCACCCAGCTGTCTTTCATGCCTAAGGTAGGACTACAACTCACAATCTCCCAGTGATTGGCCCAAAGTCACCCAGCCGGCTTTCATGCCTAAAGCGGGACTAGAACTCACAATCTCCCAGTGATTGGCCCAATGTCACCCAGCTGTCTTTCATGCCTAAGGTAGGACTACAACTCACAATCTCCCAGTGATTGGCCCAAAGTCACCCAGCCGGCTTTCATGCCTAAAGCGGGACTAGAACTCACAATCTCCCAGTGATTGGCCCAATGTCACCCAGCTGTCTTTCATGCCTAAGGTAGGACTACAACTCACAATCTCCCAGTGATTGGCCCAAAGTCACCCAGCTGGCTTTCATGCCTAAGGCGGGACTAGAACTCACAATCTCTTGGTGATTGGACCAAAGTCACCCAGTTGGCTCCAGGTAGGCCTTGAATTCACAGTCTCCCACATTCCAGCCTGCAACTTTAACCAGTAGCCCAAACTGCCTCGCTTATAGCCACAACTGCCAACAAGTTGTTTCGACAGACATTGAAGGTAGAATTAAATTGCACGCCAGTCAATGAAGAATGCTCCAAAAGTAGTGGAAAGAAGCCATCAAAAATAAAAATCATAACCATAAAGACCATTGGTGCTTTAAAAAAAGAGCAACTTCACAGCGAAAATTAGCATTTTCCACTTCCTTTTTACCACCATCTAGTGGCCACTTAACAATCTTTTAGATTTAGAAGAATAGATAATGAAGCTGAGGCTCATACTACTTTGGCCACCAAATGAGAAGCGAGGACTTATTGGAAAAGATCCAGAAGTTGAGAAAGATGGAAGGCAAAAGGAGAGGGAGACAGCAGAGGATAAGATGGTCAGAGTCACTGACGCAATAATGGACATGAATTTGGGCAAGCTCCCGGAAACGGTTGAGGACAGTGGAGCCTGGCATGGTGTGGTAGATGGGATCGCGCAGTGTTAGGCATGACTTAGCAGAGATAGGGAGGGGGAGAGGGAGGGGAAGGGAGGGAGAGAGAGAGAGGAAGAGAGATATTCCAAACTCCAAATGCAAATATTTACAAACAATCAATCAAATCATAACAAATAACATTTGAGGGATATAATTCAATATTGTCTGTGAAAGGAAAGGATTGAAAAGCAATCTAGATGAGAAGAACAGCCAGTTAGGCCCTGCGGGGTTCAAACAAAATGTTTTGTACCATACCAATTTTGAGCCTGTTTGCTCATCCCACTCCTTGGCCAATCTGAAGATACACAAAAGTAATTTTATAGGACTTTTAATCAGAAAGTTTCTAATGAAGCTACAGTAGGCAGATCATCAGATGCCTTTATAATTTTGTTGATTTACGTCTGCATAATATATTGGACTTGATTAACTACAGATGGTCCTCAGCTTACAACGATTTGCTTAATGACTGTTTGAGTTACGGCAGCACTGAAAAAGTGACATGATCGTTTTCCACACTTACAACCATTGCAACATCCCCTATGGTACCTGATCAAAATCAAGACACTTGGCAAGTGACATTTATTTATGACACTTGCAGTGATAAACCTTTACGACTTTCTGACAAGCAAAGACAATGGGTATTAACAACCGTGTTACTAACTTAACACTGCATGTTTCACTTAACAATTGGGGCAAGAGTGGTTGTGAAATGGGCAAAGATCACAACAATTGTTTTCCTTAGCCACAGAAAGTTTGGACTAACTGTATACTTCAGTTCAGTGTCTTGGGAAAATCTAGCCCCCATTTAGTTAATGGGTCAGTGTGTCTTATAAGTTCATAAAATGTGTTCATAACCTCCAAAAAATATTTTATCCCAATATCTGCTATATCCTTGGGAGTCAGAAACAGAGCTGTTGAGTTTTGCTCCTGACAGAATCACATCAGGATGGAGTCTACGGAGATCTCTATACAGGGAGTTTTTGACTTACAATCTTAGTAGAATCTGTCCAGTCATAAGTTATGATACTCATAAAGCAGGTCAACCCAATTTTATGACCTTCCTTGCTATCCTTGTAAAGTGAATGCTGGGATCATTAAGTAAATGCTGTTGTTAATGTGTCCATTGTTTGCTATAGGACATTTTTGCTGAAAACCAAAAGTAAAAGTTGTAAGTCCAGAATTACCTATACAGGTTTCACTCTAACCAAGGTTACCAAATCCAGACTGCCTAGAGACAAAAACCCAGCAGGAGACAGGCAAAAGATACAGAAAACTAACTTTCTGGTGCCCCTTTAATGATAATTTGGTATTTTGTAATTCAGATCTGATAACGCTACACATGTTGAATGTGAAATTGTCCACGGTATGGTTTTTAAAAAGTCAAGAGGCCATATAATAGGCAGAAGGAGTAATCTTGAGGAACAGGAAGAAAAACTGCTAGTAAGTAAAGGTAAAGATTCCCCTTGCACATACATGCTATCATTCCTGTCTGTAGGGCGCGGTGCTCATCTCTGTTTCAAAGCCAAAGAGCAAGTGCTGTCCAAAGATTTCTCCATGGTCATGTGGCTGGCATGACTCAATACCAAAGGCGCATGGAATGCTGTTACCTTCCCACCAAAGGTGGTCCCTATTTTTCTACTTGCATTTTTACATTCTTTTGAACTGCTAGGTTGGCAGAAGTTGGGACAAGTAACGGGAGCTCACTCCATTACGCGGTGCCAGGGATTCGAACCGCCGAACTGCCAACCTTTCTGATCAACAAAGCTCAGCGTCTTAGCCCCTGAGCCACCGCATCCACAAACAAAGACGAATAGCCAAATAAAATTGAGTCTGGGCAAAAAATGCGTCTCAGACTTGACCCACCTTCGTTTTTATGATGATAAAGGAACCGGGGCAGGGGGAATACATTCAGGCTTGCAAGATTTTTTTCTTACTGTAGGCTGATAATAAAAGTGTCAACCCTGAAGCTGACCTGACCGAAGCCATCTTGGAGCTTCACAGTTGCCACACTGGAGCTGAAGGATAGGGAGTGGGGATTTGAGATAGGGTTAGGGTTAGGACTTTGCAGCCAAAGCAAAATACTTTCTCTTGGGAACCAAGGACATCCTCACACCTGGTCAGAGGAAGGAAGAGTGATGTCACCAGGCAACCAGGCAAAGTTGTGATTGGATCATGCGACTGATTATTTTGAGAAAGGGAAAAACTTTTACTTTTAATTAGGTGAAAACCGCGGAAATCTTCGGACTCGGTTTTCACCAGATCTGTGCCAATATGATATATATCCAATAAAGCTATTCTTTGAGGAAACTGCCTGCCTCAGAATTTTGCTTATTATGGTCTACTACTTGGAACCCTGACAAAAAGTAGTGTTAGCATTCATGAATTTGGGGTTTTCTAATCTGGCTTAAAAAGCATATAAAAGCCAGACAAAGCTTTGATCACAAGATAATAATAATAATAATAATAATAATAATAATAATAATAATAATAATAATAATAATAATAATAATAATAATAATAATAATAATAATAATAATAATAATAATATATTTATTTCTTAGCCGCACCCTCTCCCGAAGGACTCGGGGCGGCGTACAATGAAACATATGAAATAAATATGTGGACAAAACAAACATATAACAGAGACATATACTGAGACACACACAAGGAGGAGGTCGGCTGATCAATAAAAACAATTAAAATACAGTATTTAAAAACCCCTAGAAATTAAATATAATTAAGATACCCAGTTAAAAACCCGTCAGGAGCGATATGGTTAGATCAAAGTTGAGCCAGGCCAGCTGCTTGGAATATGTGG
Organism: Natrix helvetica; assembly: GCF_964273705.1. Classification (NCBI taxonomy): domain Eukaryota; kingdom Metazoa; phylum Chordata; class Lepidosauria; order Squamata; family Natricidae; genus Natrix; species Natrix helvetica. The sequence continues at coordinate 133,640,950 of NC_138554.1, read as the reverse complement.
GTCTTAAGCTTAATACGAAAGGAGCGGAGGTCAGAGGTATTCCTAATATCCGGAGGGAGGTCATTCCACAGGGCTGGGCCCGCCACAGAGAAGGCTCTACTCCTAGGCGCCGCCCCACGACACTGTCTAGTGGACGGCACCTGGAGGAGGCCCTCTCTGTGCGAGCAAATTGGTCGCAGGGATGTATGGGGCAGAATACGATCCCGCAAGTAACTAGGTCCTAAGCCATGGAGCGCTTTAAAGATAGTTATCAAGATGACCAAAAGCTTGGCTTTTTTTTAACCCTACCCTGTGGCACCCCTGTCTGAGTACCTTGATGGCTAGTTTAACTAGATTCTTCTGCCTCTCCTGCTGATTCAAGAATTGGTCTGCCTTTCATTTATAAGTTGGTTCACACAACTAGCTTTAGCTGCCAAGGTTGGCTGAAGAAGCTGCAATAAAACCATATTTCATACTAATAAACCATCACCCGTGGTTTGTTTACCAGTTGTAATGCCTGGGCTCGCACGTTGTACCAAGCCAAAAGCGAACCATATCATAGTTTTGCTTAATATGGCTAAGTTCACACAACTTGCTTACCCTCAAGTAATTGTAGTTCATGAAATTAACCAGGTTTTCTAGGTTGATCGACATATTGTACCATCAAACGACTTCCTGAAATTAATCCAAAATTTGTGTGTCTGATTAATATCCTTCGATTTCAACCATGAATTTTTAGAATTAGACCAAGTTGTTTTTTAACTAGAACAATTATCTTTACAGTAAAGCAAGGAAAGACAGATGGATTTCGAGAATAAATTGTCATGGCGATTTATTCTTCCTTTCTTAAACAAGCCTAAACTGGATCATCTGATTCTGAAAGCTTTTGCATTGTAAATCCCAAAGCCCAATTATAACAGAATTCCAGAAAAGGAGATCTCCCCCAACTTTTCAAAAAAATAAAAAAGAGTTTGCTAACTTCAACCTCGAAGTAACTTTTTAAAAAAAATTGTTTGGAATTTTTACAGAAGCTTGGATGAAAACAGGAAGCCAATCCTGACAACGCAAAGCCCTTTTTCTCAATCATAAAATGCAAGGAAGCAGAAGAGTATTGCCAAAGGGTTTCTTGTTCTACCTGAGCCTTTTTTTTAAAAAAAAAGATTTTTTTTTCAATGAAACAACATTTAGGAGCTGGCTTCCTGCAAACCAGAGAGGCATAATCTGGCATTATCTTAATTTGCAAGAAGGCTGGAGATGCCAGTGACACTGAAATAATAAGAGGCTGAAGCAAAGGTAAGTTGAGAGTACAAGAGCAGAGAGAGATTTATGAGCCTTATGTGCAGACACTGAAATCACAATCTATAGAACATTTTATAAAAGGAATTTTGAGTCCCCCTCCCCTCTTCCGTTCAATCGTGTCGGATTCTCAGAGGCTGCCTGGATAGGTCCTTGCAGTTTTCTTGGCAAGGTTTTGTCACGATGTTAAAAAGTTTGCTAGGCCTGAACTGAATGAATTGACACTCAAGAGTTAAACTAAGAAAGAGTTATTGCGCAGGTCATAAAAGTTCTTATCTGAAAGTGATTTATTGCGCATGCGTTACACATTCCAGAACTAATTCCTTTCTTCTTTTGTCCGGCTGCCAAGCAGAGCTGGCAGACGGAGCTTTCATTATCAAAATGTAACAATTACCGTATTTATCGGCGTATAACACGCACAGGCGTATAACACGCACCTTCATTTTAAGAGGGAAATTTCAGGAAAAAAATTTAAATTTCAAATAAAGAACTTTGAAGCAAAATAAGGGTAGCTCAGAACTTTTTTTTTATTAATATTATTACCACTTATAAGGTAAATAATGTAAAAGGACAGTAAAAGCAACTATGAACACTGCTGCTTTCACTGCTACTATCTTCCACCCTCCCTTCCTCCTTCCCTTCCTTCCTGCCTCCCTTCCAGTTCCCTCCTTCCTCTTTCCTCCTGCCTGCCTGCCTTCTTTCCCTCCTGCTTATCTATGCTTCCTTCCTTCCTTGCACCTCCCTCCCTTCTGCCTGCCTGCCTTCTTTCCTCTTTCCCTATCCTCCTATCCTTCCTTTCTCCCTCCCTCCTTCCCTGCCTCCCTTCCAGTTCTATCCTTCCCTCCTTCCTTTTTTTAATTAACTTTTAGTCGGGAGTCCGGGGAGAGGAGAGACGGCTCATCCATTCTCTCCTCCTCTCACCCACACCCCGCTGTCTAAAGCGCTTCCTTTCGCCCGCCCGAGCTCTTCCGCGGGCGAAAGAAAGTGTTTTAATCGGGTGTCTGGGAGAGGAGAGACGGCTCATCCATTCTCTCCTCCTCTCGCCCACACCCCGCTGAGTAGCGCTCCGTGATCCTTTTCTGTGCGCCTGGTGTTTAGATAGATAGCCGGATGTTTTAAACGCCAGGCGCACAGAAAAGCAGCTGCTTTTGGGGCGAAGCACTCCGCGATCCTTTTCTGTGCGCCTGGCGTTTAAAACATCCGGCTATCTATCTAAACGCCAGGCGCACAGAAAAGGATCGCGGAGCGCTTCGCCCCAACAGCAGCTGCTTTTCTGTGCGCCTGGCGTTTAAAACATCCGGCTATCTATCTAAACGCCAGGCGCACAGAAAAGGATCGCGGAGCACTTCGCCCCAACAGCAGCTGCTTTTCTGTGCGCCTGGCGTTTAAAACATCCGGCTATCTATCTAAACGACTGCTGTTGGGGCGAAGCGCTCCGCGATCCTTTTCTGTGCGCCTGGCGTTTAGATAGATAGCCGGATGTTTTAAACGCCAGGCGCACAGAAAAGCAGCTGCTTTTGGGGCGAAGCGCTCCGTGATCCTTTTCTGTGCACCTGGCGTATATCGCCTGCCGTATATCGGCGTATAACACGCATACATCATTTGCCCCCTATTTTTCGGGGGGGAAAGTGCGTGTTATACGCCGATAAATACGGTAGTTTATTTTACTTTTATTTACTTTTATTAAAGTTTGTTTATTAATTAGAATACTTGTCAAAGACTTTTATTTTATTTTTCTTAATATCTCAAAAGATATGCGGAAGGGAATCAGCCCGATCCATTGATCTCAGATATCAGGCGTTTTTTTCCCCTGACAGGTTTTTCATAGTGGTTTGCCATTGCTTCCTTCCTAGGGCTGAGGGAGTAGGACTGGCCAATATCACCCAAGCTGGTTTTCATGCCTAAAACAGGACTAGCACTCAGGGCCTCCCAGTTTCCTGCCTCATGCCTTAACCGCCACGCCAAACTGGCTCTCATATTTTTGTATTAAAAGCTTAGATGCAATGAAATGAGTCTTTTGGCTATTCTGTTCCAAAGTGTTCTTGCCTGCCAGCAACCAGCAGAGCTGGCAGCAGAGTCAGATAGTGAGGAGGTTGGGAGGGACATGGGCCAGTCCTGGGGGCAGAGGAAATCTCAGACGAGGACTCTGCGGTGGAGGCAGAGAAGAAGTTAGACAGCAGTGAGGCAGAAGAACAGCTGGAACCTGTTCCCAGTGTGCGCACGTGCAGAGCTGCAAGAAGACAAGAATAACTAAGAAAGCAGGGTTGACTTGGGAGTAAACCACACCTTGGAGGTGATTGGCCCCTCCCTTAGGAAACAAAAGAGGAGCGAACGGAGAGGGGGCTTTTGAAGGAAACAATTCCTTTCTTTGGTCATTTCAAGATTGGAAAGTTCTGTTTGTGACTATAAGAGACTCTATGCCAAGTATTGCCTTGCCCTGTGTTTGGAAACTAGTTATCTGGCAGCGCTCCAAACGAGATAAGGTTCGTGTTGATAAACATTCCTCTGAAAGGCTGTTTGCTAAGCCTTACTGACTGTGAATGAAAGGAATTCACAGTCGTGTAAAGAAAAGGGGTTTTGCCAGGACCAAGACTCTGCTTCTTGCTTTTTAAAGAAACCTGGGTCAGAACACAAAGCTGGGGCTCTCCTTCAGGGTCAACGTGTTTCTTATGCGCCATTTAAAGTGGGCATCTCTTTAGAAGGTCTTTTTTTCCAAAAGTGACCAGTCAGGTGTCAGGTGTGGGGTTCATTCAGTGTTGGACCAGATGCAAAGAGAGTCAGCAGCAAGCTGCAATGAACTGCAGGTCATCACTTTCAGACAAGACAAGTTTGCCCTTCACAAGGCTCCCTTCTCCTTATGAGTTGGGCTTTGTTCCAGGATACCAATCTTCAGCAAGTCCGTTTGGTGTAGTCAGGCTGGTTGGCGAATTCTGGGAGTTGAGATCCTCACGTTTTAAAATTTGCAGCATTGGCAAACATTGCATTGGGCAACAGCTCCAGATATCTAAATCAGCATGAATCTGTGATGGTTGGGGAGATGAAGGGCATTGCAATCAAGGCCTCTCAATATGTCCTTCATGCCAAGTCTATGATGGTCCATTTGAATGTGCAGAGATAGATCCCCTAGAATCGTGATGGCAAACCTGTGGCACATGTGCCAGAGACGGCATCCAGCGCCTTCTCTGTGGGCATGCGAGTCGTCGCCCCAGCTCAGCTCCACTGTGCATGCGTGCATGCCTTCTGCAGGCCTGCTGGTCTTCAGGTCTTTGCAGAGCATGTGGGGGGCACACACAGGTGGCCACATGCACATGAGGGGAGCATGTGGTGGTGCACACACACATGGGGGGGTTGGGGCGCATGCGTGGGCCCCCTTTGCACATTGCATTTTGGGGGTTCAGGAGCACATGCATGCATTTGCATGCACACATGCGTGCTTTGGGCACTCTGTCTGGAAAAGATTAGCCATCATTGCCCTAGAATATTTTATACAAATATATAAATATGGTTACACTTCAAGTGTCCCTTGGTAAATTTGGTCTGAAATCAAGCTGCAAACAATTCATGACTCAATGAATTGGGAAACCTGGTGACTTTGGACATCTATTGTACTTGCAGGTACAGGTAGTTCTTGACTTACGGCCACAACTGGGATCAAAAATTCACTAACTGGTCATTAAGGGAGTCACATTGGATTTCATGATCTTTTTTTTTTTTGCCACGTTTGTTACGTGAATCTACGTAGCTTCCGCCATTGACTTTGCCTCTTGGAAGTCCCCTGGAATGGTCACAAATGGGGATCACGTGACTTCAGGTTGGTGCAAACATGGTAAATACATACAGATTGCCAGTCATCCTAATTCTGACTACGAGAACACTGAGCCCATTGGTGCCCACATATATATGAACAGTCGTTAAATGAATTAAACTAGTGGTTTAATACAGGTAGTCCTCAATTTACGTTCACAATTGAGCTCAACATTTCCATTGCTAAGCTAGATAGTTATTAAGTGAATGAAGATCCATTTTATCACATTTCTTGGCATGTTTGCTAAATGAATCACTACAGTTAAGCTTGGTGGGCGTGGCAGGGGAAAGACACTGTAAAGTCTCCATTCCCTCCCCACTCCAGGGAAGGTTGCTGCAAAATCCCCATTTCCTCCCGATCAGCTGGGACACGGGAGGCAGAGAATAGAAGTGGGCGGGGGCCAGCCAGAGGTTGTATTTACCAGTTCTCCGAACTATTCAAAATTTCCACTACCAGTTCTCCAGAACCTGCTGAATACCACTTCTGATCTTAAACTTGCTGAGCCGGAGCAATGCTGGCCTGAGAGAATTGTTGAGTCCTGTACATTTTCTGCGCCATGAATCACCCGTCTTTTACTTACGTTCTTGCTGTGGAAAGATAACAGCCAAAGGGCAGATAGAGAACACTAAAAGGATTCTTAATGCTGCCGTAGTTCTGTGCGGCATAATGTAATTTTCATTTCAGGCTGGTGGAAGACAGGACGACACGGCTCCTGGCATGTGACTCTCTGTTTATTCAATCTTTCATGCTCAAATGGACCATTTGTCATACAGCAGGCAGGCAGCTTTGGGGTAGAATATTGTTCTGCAATGCTACTGAATGAAAAAAAGAGAGAAAGAGAGCTGGCGTTTCTCTTTTTCCATGGAACCTTTCTTGACCAGGCCCCAGGCGTTTCTTAAGGATCCCTTTGTCCCAATCACCGCAGTCCTGGGCACTCTTATCTAAGAATACACTTCCTTGCACAACCAGATCCCAATTCAAGGGATTCAGATGGCACGCTGTTAGGCCGGGAGCAGGGAAGGCAACGCCCATGAAACTGAGATTGGAAGCGACAGCACTGAATAGTAGCTAAACCACAGAAAAATAGGCCTTCGCATGGTGGGCCCTTAGTGCTCTCTGAGCTTTGTTGTTTTCTTGCAGACATTTAATTACCCAGCTAGGCAACATCAGCAGTGATGGCGGACAAATGCTTCTACTGATGTTATTTAACTGGGTCATGATATGTCAGCAAGGAATATCACATCTGCATTGGGCGAGTGTGGTGGATGGTAGTCTATTCCACATCACGTTGCTGTCATGTGACGTTTTGCTATGTTTTTCCCATTCACGGAGCTGGACGTGGCGTGCGTGTGATGCTTCCGGCCTGCGGGTCACCAGTTTGACACCCCTGGTCTATTCCTTCAACATGTCAGTACAACCTCAAAAATGGTCCTCATTCCCCGGAGGCCCTAAGGCCGTGATGGTTAACCTTTTTGGTGCCGAGTGCCCAAAGTGCATGAGCACACAAATGAGCATGCATGTGCCCCAATTCCCAAAATGCAGTGTGAGCACCCCTGTGCATGCGCCACACCCCCACGCATGCCTCTGTGTTCCCTGCACATACACCCTCCCCGTACCCCCATTTTGGCTTCCAGGTTAGTTCAGGAGGCTTTTCAAAGCGGGACATGGGGGGGAACGGGTTGAAATCTCTGCAGTTTCTCCCCAGCGCACCCAGGCTTTCTCCTCCATTCCTGCCATGAAGAGGCACCAGTGGAGGGTGGAACCTGCGAAGATTGGGGAAGACACGGGAGGCAGGAATGTAGGAGAAAGGTAGGGGGCGCTGGAGGGATATTGTGGAGATCGGTGAAGGCCCCGCCCCTGCTCATGAGCGACAGACACCCAAAGACCAGCTGACCAGTGGGAGGCATGCGTGCATGCGCGGTGGATAAAGGTAGGGGGCGCTGGAGGGATATTGTGGAGATCGGTGAAGGCCCCGCCCATGCTCATGAGCGACAGACACCCAAAGACCAGCTGACCAGTGGGAGGCACGTGTGCATGCGCGGTGGAGCTGGGCTGGGGCAATGTCTGTCATGCCCACAGAGAGGGCTCTGCATGCCACCTGTGGCATGCATGTCATAGGTTTGCCATCACGGGCCTAGGGCAACTACCCATGGCAGCAGGAATACTTGTCTGAAGGCAGAAGGTGTTAAGAATCACCGGCTGCCTTTCGACATAGAGTATGAATGCTCAATGATTGAAAATGGACACTGGACTAGAAGAACTGCTGATGGAATGAATAGATTCCACCTGATAAAAGGCATCCACGAAAGAGACGTGAAACAAGATGGAGTGACTACATCAGAAAGTATTGGGGGCCCAACTGGCAAAGGAAAGCTCAGATCTGTATTGGTTGGAAACATTCAGAAGAGGCCTTCATCCTGCAATGGATAGACAATAGCAAGAAGGAGGAGGAGGAGGAGGGGGGGGGCAAGAAAACAACCAAGATGGCTTCTGACAAGGAAAGTCAATGGGGGAAGCCAGATTTGCTCAATAACCCACATAATTCATTTAACAACAGTAGTGATTCACTTAGCAACTGTGGCAAAATGTTGTAAAATGAGGCAGTACTCACTTAACAATTGTCTTGCTTAACAAAGTAAATTTGTGGTTGCACGTCAAGGATGCTTGTAGTCCTCACATTTACAACCATGGCAGCATCTCTAGAGTCATGTGATCAAAACTCAGGCACTTGGTAACAGGCATGTATTTCGGATAGCTGCAGCTGGGATCAGATGGTCGCCATTTGCAACCTCCCAGCTGGCTTCCCACAACCAAAGTCCATGGGGGAAGCCAGATGTGCTTAATCCTTGAAGTGATTCAGTTGCAGTGATTCGTTTAATAACCTTGGCTAAGCAGGTTGCAAAATCAGGTGTGACTCATATAAACACACCACTCTTAGCAATAGAAATTTTGGTTGCATTTGGGGTTTTGAGCAGGGGTGAAATGCTACCGGTTCAGGCTGGTTCACCCAAACCAATAGTAAAAAAAATGCACTAAAAAAATTTAAAAAAAAGTTCTGATGATTAGCTGTGCAACCATCAGCCGTGCCGCGAGATCGTCAGAACTTTTTAAAAACTTTTTAAAGCATTTTTTTTACTACCCATCAGCTGTGCGACGATCAGCTGTGCCTGTGAGGTTCCTGCTTGTTGCAGGGGTCATCTGTGAAGCCCAGCTGCTTTTACATTGTGTGTGAGTCAGTTGTGCAGCCACGCCCACCTAGCCACATGACCACCAGGCCACGCCCACCCAGCCACACCCTCAGAACCGGTAGGGAAAATTTTTGAATTTCACCACTGGTTTTAAGTCAAGAATTATCTACACCAGTGGTAATCAACCTGGTCCCTACTGCCCACTAGTGGGCGTTCCAGCTTTCATGGTGGGCGGTAGGGATTTGCTGTAACTCTGCTTTATAAATTTTATAAAGTAAAGTTACTTCCCTACTTTATAAATCACCATTACTGTGGAACCGGTGGGCGGTTAGAAAATTTTACTACTAACAGAGATACAAAAGTGGACGGTAGGTATAAAAAGGTTGACTACCCATGATCTACACTCTAAAGCTGAGGACGGCATCTTTTCCATCGGGCAAATAAAAGTTAACAACACCTCCTTGTGCCTGGATAGTTTGCCACTCATTTTGTACCTGCTCCTCTAAACAGCTGGAATATTCTCAATTGCCTAAAATGGGTTTAGAGAGAGATTTCTTTAACATATTAACAGAGTTAGAAGGGACCTTATAGATCATCTAGTCCAGCCCCCTCTCTCTTAACTCTTGCTCTTTAATTACTGGGGAATGCTCTGTAGTTGCGTCCCTTGAGGAAAGCTTTGAGGATGACTTGTTTTTTAAAACGATATATCTTCTATAAAAAGGGGGGAAAGCCTCCTTCGGTGGAGCTTGACTTCTGCTGATTTATGGACACATCCAGGATTCTTGGCAATAACAGAGAAGGAGTTTGCTGGAGTCTGTGTTGCTATTGGAATTATAGTCTCACGTTTTTAAAAATAGGAAACTAGGCTAGAAGTATGATGTAGCTCCAGCTTGATGTAGCAGTGCTGGCCTGGAAACCAGGAGATGGTGAGTTCTAGTCCCATTTTAGTCATGAAAGTCAACTGTGCGACGACCTTGGAATAGTCACTTTCTCACCATTTCACAGGATTATTGTTGTGGGGATAATAGGAGGATGGAGGAATATTTTACCCTGTTTCCCCAAAAATAAGACCCAAACAGAAAATAAACCCTAGTATCAACTCCTAAAGTTGTCATGGTGAGGGAGTAGGAGCGCATTCCACGCATACTTTCAGCTAGAGTCAGGTCTCAGATTATTGCAGGCTTGGGAGGGGTGCACCTCATTGGGGAATGTGATTTATGACACAGACTGAGGGCATGGAAGGAACAGGGGTAAATTTCAGCTATAATTCAAACAAAGCTCAGATCTGACTGCAAAAAGGCCTTGCCTAATGGTGCTCCTAATAAATGACTTGTTTTGTATTGGAACCTGGCTTGATACTCATGAATCAATTAGGGCATTTTTAGGAAACCTGACACCTAGCATGATTTCGCAGGATGCTTGTAATATAAGCCCTATCCCCAAAATAAGCCCCAGTTAAGATCATCAGCCAGACAGACGCAATTAGTACCGTGTTTCCCCCCAAATAAGACCTAACAGAAAATAAGCCCTGGTGCATCTTTTGGAGCAAAAAATAATATAAGGCCTGGTCTTATTTTGGGGGGAAACACAGTATGTATATTTGCCACCTTGGGTTATAAGGCAGGATTTTTTAAAAAATCCAATAAATAAATGGAAGTATGGATCCTAATTGAATTTTTATATTTTTTAGTGGTGGGTCCCTGCATGTAAATCTTGGAAATGAAACAGCCATTTCTCAGCCTGTCTGTTGCCTGCATGAGTTGGTCTGTTCCCCAACTGTTTCAGTCAGTGAGAAAGTATACCTTGAAAACAAAAAGGACAAAACTGTGCACAGCCTCCTCAGTGCAGACAAGAGCCTCATGGCTTCACTTCTGTCTCACAGCAATGAAGGAGACAGCTGTTCTTACTGCTGGCTTCCCACATGCTTTTTGGTTAATTGCCATCAATAATTCCCAGGCATGAAAGCGATCAGGCTTTGCACAAAGACATTAAAGTCTCAGTCTTATTATTGCTGTTGTTACTATTATTCATTGTCACAGGGCATTCAATCCCTAAATAGCATCCGAAGGTTCGATCTGTTTTATCGCACACCAACGGGATGTAGGAAGTGATTGCTGTTTTCACAGTCTATGCTAGAACGGATGGGAAAACATAATTAGGCTTTGGCCTCAGTTACTCAGAAATAATCGTTTATCCTGTACTGGAAGGCTCAGCAACCATGATACTTCACACAGAGAAAAAAACCCGAATCACGACGCTAAAATCTTTATTTCTCATTCTAATTTCTAGCAGACAAACCAGAGGTAGATCGCACTGGTTCAGGTGAACTGGTAGTGAAAATTGCGACTGGGTCGCCAAACTGGTAGGGATGGCTGGCTGGCCACACCCCTGGGTTCCCCGGTTTCTGGTAAGTTTTTAATTCCTTTTTAAATGTTCTGCGCATGTGCAGAACATTTTTTAGCAACTGCGCATAGTGTGTGCAAAACAGTGTGCACAGCGAATCAGCAGTAACACCAGGAGCAACCCATTCCTGAGACAAACTAATCTCCTGGAAATGGGAGCTAAAAAACATAAAAGCATCAGTATCGTGACAGCGGATTTCTGTAGGATTTGCAGAAGCTTAGCAGAAAGGTCCCTGGGAAATCACTTGATGGAAGACCACAAGGAAATCCTGGGATTGTAGGCTACTTTGTGAAATTAAAAAAGTAAAACATCCAGAAGCAGAAATTGAGCCAAATCAGTTTGCAATTTGGTCAGGTCAGCTTGTATCTGCTTCAAAACTTATTCAGAAATTCTCTGGGGGTCTTGTAAGCACAGCAATTCATTTCGCTTTTATTAAGTGAATATCCAAAATGCTTAAGAAAAATAAACAATGCAGAACTTTGCAAGGAAGGGGGAAACAAACGACTGTCAGCTTATGGTTGACTCCTATCGACTTGATATCTGTAGTATAACATCTATTGCTCAGAGTTACTTCTCAATTCCACTACAGGTAGCCCTTGACTTATTATCCTTTTAATTAATATAGGTTCAAAATTACAACATTTCTGGGGAAAGTGATTTGCAACCATTCTTGCATCGTTACAGCATCCCTGCAGTTATGCGATCAAAATTTAAGCACTTGGCAACTTGCATGTATTCACAATGAATGCATGTACAACAGATGTGATGCATTTAATGACCGCATCACTCCCCAATGGATGTTCAGGTCCCAATTGTGATTGGAAGTCAAGGACTACTATTTAAAAAAGTGCCATATACAGTATTTCTTCCAGGAGGACAGACAAGGTCTTGGCAATGGCAGGAGAAGAAAAAAGCCACAAGCCATCAGATGTAGTATTCAGCCGGTTCTGACCGGTTATGGCGAACCGGTAGCAGAAATTTTGAGGAGAACCGGCAAATACCACCTCTGGTTGGCCCCATCCCCAATCTATTTGCTGCCTCCTGAGTTCCAGGTGATCAGCTAGGTCTTTTTCTGTTGCCCTGAACAGGAGAAGGGAGCTGGAAAGCAGGTTAGTGAGGTGGGGAGGGAATGGGGACTTTGCAGTAACCTTCCCCAGGAATGGGGAGGGAATGGGGCACAGGTGGGTTGCTGCTGAACAATCGGCTGAACCGGTAGTGGAAGTCAGGCCTGGGTCACAGAACTGGCAGCGGCCCAGGCCTGACCAGGCCCCGAACCGGTTCCCTTGCCACAACTGGGCCGCCACCATTTTGGATTTTAGCAACTGCGCATGCGCAGTTCAATTTAAATTGTCCTGTGTATGCGCGCAGAACAATTTATATTGAACAGTGCGCACATTGCATGCGCATTGTGAACCAGTAGTAAAACTGGCAACAACCCACCCCTGGAATGGGGATTTTGCGGTATCTTTCCCCTGCCATGCCCACCAAGCCACATTACACCCACCAAGCCACACCCACAGAATCTGTATTAAAAAAAATTGAATCCCACCACTTCAACTCCTCCAATGCCTTTAAGCTCTAAGAAATCTCCACTTATTTCTAATACATAAATAAACAAACCAACCCCTGGGATTATACTCTTTCTGAAATTCCCAGTAGATAACCATCAATCCACTGCATAATTTAGCATCCATTCTAAAAAGGAACAAAAAACATAAAGCTTCCAAGATAACACAGAAACAAAACCAGCAATGGAAAAAAGTGTCTCCATCCAGCTGCATGTTGTCACAATATCACCCTCTGTCTTATGGTCAATACTTGGTCAATGTGTCCTTCGGGCCTCAAGAACCCAAAACAAAAGGAAAAAGGAAACATTTACAGAGAAATTCATCACAGATTTCTCTTCCAGCAAAGATCAAGAGTCCCACAAGATGGAATTCCTCACAGCCCAAGATAAATCATTTCCCTAAAAGGAAGCTTGAAGATGTATTTAGTTCATTACTTCAACCCTGGATATTCATTTATGAGTTCAGGATCTGTAGAAACGTCCTCAAATGGGCTAAATAAAATTACCCATCCATTAGAAAGGAAATAATACAATCAGAAGCAGATTCCAATGAATGGAGATGATATATTAACCTTTCATGTATTTGAATTGGAAATCTGCTTTCCTACTGATTATATTAGTCTCAGCTTAACAGACAGTTGGAATGCTTTTCCAAATAGCATCTTTAAAAACACCCCCCACCCCAAAAGGCTGTAGTCACTTCTGAGGATAAACTTAGACCGTTAAATAGTAGCTACTGTCCTGTAAAACCTTTTCTCCAGAGCCTGTCTGTTTACTAAATAGGTTTAAAGTTTTTTTTTCCAATGCATATCTATTTTGGATCATTTTTCAAAATTCCACCTTACATATTGGATTCAAAACATCCAACCCATCACCTCTTTCCAGCAGCACAGCCCTGTTAACTTATTTCTGGAATCTTAAAAGCAGAAATTGATCGGTTTCCAGCTCCGTGTAACAGTAACAGAGTTGGAAGGGATCTTGGAGATCATCTAGAGTTGTACTAGGGATCCGAACCCCCAAACTGCCGATCTTTCTGATTGACAAGCTCAGTGTCTTAGCCTGTGTGTGTGTGTGTGTGTGTGTGTGTGTGTGTGTGTTTCAACACAATTCCTGGTTGCACCAGCCAGCATAGTCAATGTTTAGGGATTCTGGGAGTTGTAATTTGCCCTTATTTAGTAGGCCTCAATTTCCTTCTTTTCTTTTTACACACATTTCCAAGACTGACAGATATAAGAAAGCAAAGATAATACCTGGATCATTCAAAATTCCTGCTGTCTCCAGCCAGTTCTGTCCAGCATTGCTGAAGGTCCAAAAATCAACGTGGCACTTATTATGATTATCATTATTTTGTTGTTTTACATTACACTGAGAGATTCTGCACTAGAGGCGAATTCTTCATGGGTCTAATCATGCTTAGCCAAATGAAGTTATTCAATTCAATTCACAAACAAAAACTTCCGAGACCATCCGAAGCCTTATATTGGGCTAGCATAGCTTTTTCTTTCCCTCCTATGCCATCGGCAGAACATTTTTTGAGAAGAACTGCTTGTGCTGGATTACGGATGTTCAGGTACTATCAGTCTGTATCCAACAGAGTTCACAGATGGCTGGGGAAGCTTCTGAGCAGAACAAATTGGAAAAAAAGTCGTATCCCGTCACTTTCCTCCCTTATGCATCTGTGTGTGTGTGTGTGTGTGTGCGCAGACATAATTTCCATTTCAAAAGCAAACAAAATCTACCTTCCCTTCCCCGCGGTGTTCTAATTTCACCCACACATGACAAATGGTTCAATAATGAATTGAGGGAGCCACATTTTTTTTAATGGGATGATAGGGTGCCCAGAAATAAATTTTTCTACATAAAATCTCCCCACAACTCCAATTGACAAACTTTAGATTCTTTCTTCAGGTCCTAATAAAATATTTGCTGACTTCAATGGCCAGTATTTTTCTCCCCACTGTTATCTCAAGCAGAGAGGACCTCTTTTAAATTCAGTTTGACACCAGTTATCTACATGGACATTTACTTATTATTTTCATTGCCATAGTATAAAAAGTAGCTTATCCCTATCTTTTGGAATCTTTAATTTTATTTCCTAATCTAAATTGGAAATGTGAATTTCGTAGTGGTGCAGTTCAGCTTTTTTGCTATCAGCCTAGATCTGTGATGGCAAACCTATGGCATGTGTGGCCACAGGTGGCACATGGAACCTTCTGTGTGGGCACACTAGCCATTGCCCAGCTTAGCTCCACTGCGCATGTGCACATGACTCCCGCCAGCCAGCTGTTTTTTGGGACTCTGCCATGCATGCTGGAGATGTGCGTGCATATGCAGGGGGCAGGGGGTTGTGTGCACATGTCTGGGTGGGAGCCCAGGGGGGGCATGCATGCAAGAGCGGGGAGGTCACAGGGGGGTGCACCCCCCCGTGCCCCATTTTTGGTCCCAGGAGGCTTCAGGGAGGTCTGCTAGGCTCAAAATGGGCGCAGCAGGGGGCTTCCACACATGTGGGGGGGGAACACATGGGTGTCATGTGTGCATGCACATGGGAGTGGGGTGCACTGTATTGTGGGTGCGTTGTGGCGCATGGGCATGATTTTGGCACATGAGGACAAAAAGGTTAGCCATCACTGGCCTAAATCATTTAAGTGCTGCCACCTGCTGTTCATGTGCAGCCTCTAAATTAAGAACCAGCATGTGGCTACCAGCTTGGACAGCTCCCGATTTATAATCATCTGGTGTTTTTAAATCAAGGGTGTTATCAGAACTTGGGACAAGAGATCCATAAAGCTATGTTCCCACCCCTCCAAAGTCCAGGATGTAGTCTATAAACCAGGATTAAGCCAAAATACATTGTGCCGTTTGCATGCCAGATCGTAGGTAGCTCCATTTTCTGCAGTGTTGCTTCCTATATATCAGTGTTTCTCCTCTACCTTAGCATTTTTAAGAGGTTTGGACTTCAATAGCTGGCTGGGAATTGAAATCCACACCTCTTAAAGATGCCAAGGTTGAGGAACACAGCCAGATGCAAAACGGCTTCAAATTAACCTGTAGCATAGCAATGTAATAAAAAGTCTATCTGCCTGGCTCCAATGAATTAAGGGAAATAAGCTATCTTCGCTCCACAGACTTGTTTTTCATTAATGAAATCCAGCATGGTTTGTGACAAGCATCAGAATCTGCTCAGAATGTATCCTGCTTCTTTTCAAAAGCCACAATGATGTTGTGGCATCATCCGTGATAAAAAAAAGGAATAGCAGAACAAGATCACCCAATGAAGTGAGTTTTAAAGCTTTTCAAGTAATTTAGATTTACCTGCAGGCAGTCTTTCTCAGAATTCCTATCTTAATTTCACTGCTGTCTCTCAGAAATGGCCAACCTTGGTGCTAAACACCGAAGAACACAGTGAAAAAGAAAGGACTAGAATTAAATATAAAGAAGGCCAAACTAAGGACATCGGGTAGAACAGGGCTGTCAAACTCGATTTCATCGGGTTATGTTTGACATTGGGGAGCCGCGGGGAGGAGCCAGAGCAGGCATGACCAGCTCAACGTCATTCCTGTTGGGGGTACTTGTGGTGGCCCGAATGCTCGGCCAGCGAAAACAGGATCCCGAGTTCCATTTTCGGCTGCCATGGCCTCCTGCAACCCTCTGCCAGCGAAAACAGAGCTCCATTTTCTCACTGGCAGAGGGTTGTAGGAGGCCGTGGCAGCCGAAAACAGAGCTCGGGACTCTGTTTTCATTGGCAGAAGCACCGCGGGCCGATCCCTCGCTGTTTTCAAGGCAGCCCCATGGGCCACATCTAAGTACCCCGCAGTACAGATCTGACCCCCTGGGCCTTGAGTTTGACACCCCTGGGCTAGAATAGAGAGTGAAGACACTGAAATATGTGAGTATCTTCTGCCTTGTAGGATCAACCACCAACAATAAAGGAACAAAAGCTTAAGAAATATGCCACTGACCAGTATCTGGTAGAGGGCCATGAAGACCTAGGAAAAAAATATTCAGAACCCATGATGTATCTACGTCTACAAAAATAAGAATCGTACAAGCCATGGGTATTCCCCGCAACACTCTCTGGAAATGGAAATTGGACTCTGAAGAAGCAGGATAATGCCTTTGATATTGGTGTGGGAGAAAACTTCTGAGATGGTTGTCTGGGGAATTCTGAGAGTTGAAGTCATCTATCTTGCCCGGATTTCGAAACATGGCCAGCTTATTTCTATTGGCTTGCTTAACCATAGCTGTTTGATCCAGTGCCCCCACCCAGACAACCAGGTTCAAACCCCGAGGTTTCCTACACTTCCCCTGCCTCTCCTGTCCCTTCAATTATCATCCTTTTTTTCAAGAAGAAAAGAATAATTTCAGGCACTCACTCCAATGGAGCAAGTCCACAAAGCAATGGAAAAAGTAATATAGAGTCTGTAATTAAAATACCCACCCAGAATGGCCAACGGGGAGAGAAAGTTGAAGTAATGCCATTTAAAAAAAAAAAACACTACTACAGCAAGTTCTCCAAGCGTGAGTAAAAGTATGAAGGAGACATATCTGAGCATCAATCACCATTAGAGGGGGGGGGACAAAAACCCCAAAGGTGAGGTGTGCTTTTGGCTGCAGGAACTTCTGTCATAGCTGTACAGGGCCAACCTCAGCAAGCCTGTCTTCTCCAAAACCCTGGTTTCACTAGAGCACCCCAACATTAGAACAGAAGGATGCTGGTTTGTCCTCCATGTAGTTTTAGCCTGCCCCAAATTTGCAGCCAGCGCTGAGTTTGCCAGCAAATTTTGCTTAGCCCTGAAGTTCCATTCTGCCTTATTTTGCGAGAATGTTTGAAAGTCAAATTCTCAGACTCCCAACTGACCCAAATGTAAGATTGCTAGGTAGGTATCTCTCAAAGTAGCAACTAGCTGGGAATCTCCGGCAGCTTCTTCTCAGCTGAATGAGCCGAGCAAGGCGAACGCTGCTGCAGAGAACAGCAAAAGAACATCCAAACAGTCTCATACAGACAGTACTCCGCGCTCCCTCCCTCTTTGCTTCTCCCCATAGCTCCCCTGTCAGACCTTTTGCTCTAGTTGTAAAAAAGGGGAGGAAGAGTTGTGGGTGGCAAACAAGCAGGGTAAGACCACGATGCCTGCAACCTTTCATTTTCTGTAATTAAGGAAAGCGTCACCGTGCCGGTAACCCAAACAACAGCTATCCACTTCATCAAAACACAACAGGGATTACTACCTCTTTCCCACGTCTGATCTCTCTCTCTCTCTCTCTCTCTCTCTCTCTCTCTCTCTCAAAACCTCTTATTCTAAAATATAGATGTCTCTCCTGGCACAGGCTATTTGCCTGCTTTTCCTATGGCAGGAAAACATAATACCGATGACTCACGCATTACTTACGATTCAGAAAAATCCTGCACCTTGGGTTGAAATAGCCTCAGAGATGCACTCAAGGAATAATAATAATAATCTTTGAGGGTGGGGGTATCTGAGGATGGGGTAACCTAGAGGGAGGGGGGGAAATCAAAATGCTTTCAAGTCCAGGAAGTGACGATGCTGCTCCCCCAATAGATGAGAACCAGTGTCTGGGTGTCCTCTGAATACCCCAGGAGAGAAATCCGTCTGATGCCAGGGCATACCGATGGGAAGCGAGGGGAGTTCCGTGGGCACAAAGCTGCAACCTGAGCCTGCTTCGATACGCTCAGGAACATCCCGCAGGCTCCTCTTTTAACTTTAGAAAGAGAAGGGAATGGGAATCACCCCGAGAGAAAGGATAGCTGTCCTCCAGCTGCGTGAAAGGCTCCGAGCCCAACAAGAGAGAGGCTGGAGGTGGGAGCACATTATTCCTCCTGCGCCAAAGTTACTGGGGTAAGGAAAAGCAGAGTGTAAAGTGGGGGGGAATTAATAAAAGCTCTCTACTTTTAAGAGGTTTGTGTTAGAAGCCTGGTTGTTGCTGTTTTTAAATAGTTGGAAGGAGACTTTGTTTTCCGATGACACCAAAGCAAGATATGTTTATCGATGCGAACGGGATCAATTCAGCAAAATCACCACTGCTACACTTAAGGAGAATCTATTGGTCTCGTGGCTTTGCTGTCGATTGAGGTTGAGGGACAGACACGGGTTTTCCTCCTGTGTCCCTGGCAGAAAATGAGTGTCCGTTTATTTATTTTTTTAGTGTTTATTCATATGCTGCTTTTATTGTTTTTCTAAATAATTCAAGGTGGTGAATAGGCATCGTATCCTTTCTTCTTCCTGTTTTCTGTGAAAGGGGCTGGGCTGAGAGAAAGTCACCCAACCAGCTAAAGTAGGACTAGAACTCACTGTCACCTAGTGATGGACCCAAAGTCACTCAGTTGGCTTTTCAATGCCTTAAGACAAAACTAAAACTCACCATCTCCTGGTGATTGGCCCAAAGTTATCCAGCTGTCTCTCATGGCTAAGGCGGGACTAGAGTTCATTGTCTTCTGGTGATTGGCCCCAAACACCCAGCTAGCTTTCATGCCTAAGGTAGGACTAGAACTCACAGTCTCCTGGTGATTGGCCCAAAGTTATCCATTGGTCTCTCATGCCTAAGGCGGGACTAGAGTTCATCGTCTCCCGTTGTGTGGCCTAAAATCACCCACAGTTGGCTTTCATGCCTAAAGTAGGATTACAACTCACCATCTCCTGATTTCTAGGTCAGCACCATAACTAGCAGACCAAACTGGCTCATGTCCACATCTTGGTGAATTTAACAGGGTGGTTCTTTCCCCAGGCACTATCTCCAAAAGCCCCAATGGTACCAATCAAGTATCAGAAACTGCAGATGATCAAAAGGCTGAAACTGGAGCTCTGGTCTTGCAATCACTGACATCTTCCAACTGTGATTCTGTCCCCTTGTTATGGATGACTTGGTCTTTCCTGCACTCATCAGGGTTATGTGGTCATGCATGGGTTACAGC
Source organism: Natrix helvetica (assembly GCF_964273705.1). Taxonomy (NCBI): domain Eukaryota; kingdom Metazoa; phylum Chordata; class Lepidosauria; order Squamata; family Natricidae; genus Natrix; species Natrix helvetica. The sequence goes on along the minus strand of NC_138554.1, from coordinate 133,621,784 downwards.
TGTACTTATTACATTCTTCCCAGCTGCTGTATTTTTTTTCCCAACTCTCAATTTTTCCCCAAGCACAATTACTTTAAAAACGGACGGAAATATCCACTGTGCAATAATCACGGAACTTGTCACCATGGATAAGTTTGGGACGGGGGTGGGTTTTGCTCATGGGCATGCCAGGCATGCTTGATGCGTGTATGCGCAGTGCAATAAAATTGCTTTGTGCATGCACAGAAGCAAAAAACAAGATGGCAGCATTTACGGTTGCCGCCCAGAGAACAGGTTCGAGGGCGTGGCTGGCCTGAGTCGCTACCGGTTCCAACAACCCAGGCCGCCAAACCACTGGTTCGGCTGAACCGGTCCAAATCGGTAGGAACCCACCACTGGTTTAGGGCTTTCTCCATTTTATTTTGGTTCATTTTTCATCCCACCTGATGAAAACCAAGCTAACCAAAGAGAAAGTGTGCCTAGAGAGAACGTTTCTCTTTCACAGTAACTATCTAGGACTTTCTGTACATGACTTCCTATTCTATGGTTCCATGATAGGCTTTTGCTTTGATCTTAGGAGAGTTCAGTTAGCAACATCATGGATAACCACATGGATTGGTTAGCCACATAGATAACAATTCCCACGATGTGGCTGAGTGTGTGAACTTAGTTTAACCTAGTGTTTTTCGAATTTTGCAATTTTAAGATGTGTGGATTCCAACTCCCAGAATTCCTCAGTCAGTATGAGGCTAAACTGTTGCACTGGCATTAAGGAGATTCTGGTTCAATTCCAGCCACAGCTACTAAAACTGGATGATTTGGGATAGACCATTTGAGCCCAACCTACATCCCAAAATTACCATGTTTCCCCAAAAATAAAACAGGGTCTTATTTTCTTTTCACCCCCGAAATAAGCACTTGGCCTTATTTTCAGGGAGGTCTTATTATTTTTGAGGTGCAGGAGGCAGCGAGTGTGGTCACCTCATGGCTGCTGCTGTGTTGCAATATTTTGGGGGAGGGCTTATTTTGGGGGGGAGGGCTTATTTTAGCACATGCACTCAAAACCGTGATTGGGCTTATTATCTGGGGAGGTCTTATTTTCAGCAAAAAGGGGTATTGTGGGAAAAATGGGGAAGGGGGGGTATGACTTGAACCTCTGGAGGAAAAGTGGGATTAGATTCCTAATAAATAAGGGATCCAGAGTGGGATGATGGGCAAAATGTGGACCAGAAAAAAGAAGACACATATTCTAAGCTACCCCCAGCTACAGAAATACCCCTGGGGGGCTTTCGGCCAATGATTCTTTCTCATATCAAACCTACCTCGCAGGGTTATTGTTATTGGGGGGAAATAGGAGGAGACATTATTGCCTCGGCTCGTTAAAAAAAGGTGGATCTTGCAAATCTATTAGACCTTAATTTCTGTCTCATTCATTTGCTAGAATGAAAAGCATTTTTGGCTATTTTCAGGATCTTTACTAGTGCTTCAGGGCGCACAGCAGTAGTGAACACGACTGGTACGCCCGGGTATGGGCGTACCGGTGCCTGCTGGGAGCACCAGGTACCGTGCCGGTACGGTGCTCCGGAGGGCCCGGCCGCCCATCCTCCTTACAGGTATTTGAGCCGATTGGAGCTTCCGCGCATGGAGCATACAGCAACTGAGCGACGCTCCACCGAGCAGCTGGAGCGTCACGGGCAGTAAGTATGCATGCACACGCTGTGCACATGCTACGCGCATACATGTGGTGGACGCTCAGCCCCATTGCACCATACCAGTTGCACTGAGATCCAGAACCCACCATAGGCCCACAGATGTGCATGCCAGAAACCAGAAGAGCAGCTGGTGATGGTGCATATGCCCACAGAGAGGGCTCTGTGTGCCACCTCTGGCACACTGCCATAGGTTCGCCATTATGGGCATATATGGTTTCTTTTGATATCATTCAAAATCTTGCCTAAACTCTAAGGAAGTCTAACTCTCATGAACAAGCAACTAAAAAGCAACAAAAAACCTGAAATTTTGCTGAAAACAAAAACTTTGTAACTTTGTAGCTTACCCTGAGAAATGCAATCTAATGAGGTTGTCCTTAACGGCTTTAATTCCCCAAAAGACTCCAATGATTAATAATTAATGCAGCTAATAGAGACAATTCAGAGGATGATAGGAATACAAATAGGATGTTCTTTCATTTTACAAGACAAATTAATATGGCCCTCAAACATGAGGAAAATATTGGAAGTTTGGGAAAGATCTATCAGGAGATTCAATACAATACAATACAATAGCAGAGTTGGAAGGGACCTTGGAGATCTTCTAGTCCAACCCCCTGCCTAGGCAGGAAACCCTATACTGTTTCAGACAAATGGCTATCCAACATCTTCATAAAGACTTCCAGTGTTGGGGCATTCACAACTTCTGGAGGCAACTTCTGTTCCACTGATTAATTGTGGAATTAATTGTGCTTAATTAACTGTCAGGAAATTTCTCCTCAGTTCTAAGTTGCTTCTCTCCTTGATTAGTTTCCACCCATTGCTTCTTGTTCTACACTCAGGTGCCTTGGAGAATAGTTTGAATCCCTCTTCTTTGTGGCAACCCCTGAGAAATTTGGTAATCAGCAGGATTTTATTTATTTATTTGTATCTTTATTATGGGACGGCAGACAATGAGGTGGCCAGCTAGAGTCAATGAAGCAGTAGGCTTACAGAGCCGAGGCATGAGGCTGATGTTGTGTAACGCAAGGTCCGTTGTTAATAAGGCCCCCCTCATCCATGATCTGGTTTCTGAGGGGGAGCCGGACCTTGCAGGGATCACGGAAACCTGGTTGGGCCACGAGGGGGGTTTGCCCCTCGTGGAAATGTGCCCACCAGGATACCGTGTATTCCATCAGCCTCGTGCCCGGGGTAGGGGTGGTGGGGTAGCGGTCATTATGCGGGAAGTCCTGGCACCGAGAGAATTCACCGTACCTCAGATATCCGGATGTGAGATTCTAGGTGTGAGATGGGGCCCAGGGAGTCAGTTGGGCCTGCTGATTGCATACTTGACTCCTCGCTATGCATCAGAGGCCCTGCCAGAGCTCCTCGAGGTGATTGCGGAGGTGGCGGTTGAGACCCCCAGACTATTAGTTATGGGGGACTTCAACCTGCCATCGACGGGTGAATCATCCGAGGTAGCTCGGGAGTTCATGGCTTCCATGACAGCCTTGGACCTGACCCAAATAATTCAGGGCCCCACACACGAGGGAGGCCACATGCTGGACCTTGTTTTTATCTCTGGTCGATGGAAGAGTGATCTGGGAATAGGGGATCTATTCCTGTAGCCCTGACCCACTCCCGGATGGAGGACCTGGTGGCCGCATGGAACAGTGCGGCAGCCGGGGCCTTGGACCGGGTGGCGCCCTTGCGGCCTCTCCGGTGGCAGCGAACCACCCTGGCCCCTTGGTTCACCGAGGAGCTGAGGGTGATGAAGCGCCACAAGAGACGCCTAGAGAGCAGATGGAGATCCTCTCGCGCCGAATCTGACCGAACACAGGTAAGAGCCCATTTACGGACCTACCTTGTGGCACTAAGGGTGGCTAAACATCGATATTACGCCACCCTTATTGCGTCCGCAGAAAACCGCCCTGCCGCCCTGTTTCGGGTGACCCGCTCCCTCCTTTCACAGAGGCCGCGGGAAGCCCCTTTGCAGGGTAGGGCAGAGGAATTTGGGGAATATCTGCAGGACAAAATCGCTCAGATCCGGAGCGAATGGGTCCCCCTCAGTGATCTTGGGGAGACACCGGAGGCGAGTCTTGAGGTACCACTCTGGGAGGAGTTTGACTCTGTTGCCGCCGAGGATATGGACAGGCTACGCGGGCGACTGCGGGCTACCACATGTTTATTGGACCCGTGTCCCTCCTGGCTTGTATTGGCAGCCTGGGAGGTTACACGAGACTGGCTCCTGGGGCTGGTGAACGCCTCGCTGGGGGAGGGGTTCCTACCAGCCGCCTTGAAAGAGGCGGTGGTGAGGCCCCTACTTAAGAGGCCTTCCCTGGACCCAGTAGAGTTAGCCAATTATCGTCCTGTCTCCAACCTTCCCTTTTTAGCGAAGGTTGTTGAGAGTGTGGTGGCGCAACAGTTCCCTCAACACCTGGAGGAAATTACTTATCTAGACCCGCGCCAGTCCGGTTTTCGACCCAGTCACAGCACTGAGACGGCTTTGGTCGCGTTGGTGGATGATCTCTGGAGGGCGAAGGATGGGGGTTGTTCCTCCATCCTAGTCCTGTTAGATCTCTCAGCGGCTTTCGATACCATCGACCATGGTATCCTATTGCGTCGGCTGGAGGGGATGGGGGTGAGGGGCACCGTTTTACGGTGGTTCTCCTCCTTCCTCTCCGGTCGGACGCAATGTGTGTTGGCAGGGGAGCAGAGGTCGACCCTGAGGCCGCTCACATGCGGAGTGCCACAGGGGTCGGTCCTCTCACCTCTCCTAATAATAATAATAATAATAATTTTTATTTGATTAGCCGCAACCCTCTCCCGAAGGACTCGGGGCGGCGTACAATCAAAACAAATAAAAATACACATAAGACAAACATATATACAAAAAGAACAGAGACATATACATATGTGCATGGAGGAGAGTTGACTTATAAGTGAAAGACAATTAAAAACACAATTTAAAATCCCCTTAAATAAAATTACTAAATTAAAAAACCCATCAGGAGCGATACGAAGTTATGGTTGAGCCAGGCCAGCTATTTGGAAAAGGTGGGTCTTGAGCTTGACACGGAAGGAGCGGAGGTCAGTAGTGGTCCTAATATCCGGAATATCCTGTTCAACACATACATGAAACCGCTGGGCGAGATCATTCGAGGATTCGGGGTTGAGTGCAGATGACACTCAGCTATACATCTGTACCCCGAACCACCCCAACGAAGCCGTCGAGGTGATGTCCTGGTGTCTGGAAGCCGTGCGGGTCTGGATGGGTGACAACAGACTCAAGCTCAACCCTTCCAAGACAGAGTGGCTGTGGCTACCGGCATCCCGCTTTAGCCAATGTGTTCCATCTCTGGCCATCGGGGGGAACAACTGCCCCCGGCGGATAGGGCACGCAATTTGGGCGTCCTCCTAGATTCCCGGCTGTCGCTAGATGATCATGTGACAGCCGTGGCTAGGGGGGCGTTCCACCAGGTTCGCCTGGTGCACCAATTGCGCCCCCTACTAGAGCGGGACGCCCTTTGCACAGTCACTCATGCCCTGGTGACTTCCCGTCTTGATTACTGCAATGCTCTCTACATGGGGCTTGCCTTGAGATGCACCCGAAGGCTCCAGCTGGTTCAGAATGCAGCCGCGCGGGTTATTATGGGGAGAACTAGGTACTCCCATGTAACACCTTTCCTGCGTGAGCTGCACTGGCTGCCTGTGGCTTTTCGGGTGCGTTTCAAGGTGCTGATTGTCATCTTCAAAGCGCTCCATGGCTCGGGACCTAGTTACCTGCGGGATCGCATTCTACCCCACACATCCCTGCGACCAATCCGCTCTCACAGAGAGGGACTCCTCCGGGTACCTTCCGCTAAGCAGTGCGGGCGGGCGGTGCCTAGGAATAGGGCCTTCTCTGTGATGGGCCCAACCCTCTGGAACGACCTCCCCCCCGATATTAGAACCACCTCGGATCTCCGCTCCTTCCGCAAGAAACTCAAGACCCACCTGTTTCGACTAGCCGGCCTGGCCTAATTGTAATTGTAATTGTACTTACAGGGAACATCTACTACTGACCTTCCTGGATGGCTTTCTAAATTTTAAATTTTGGGGCTTTAAATTGGTTTTAGAATTGTTTTTAATTATTTAATTAGTTTGGGTTGTATATACAGACGGTATGTGTGCGTTGTTTTGTCTGATGTTTTATGTTATGTTTTGTTGTTTTATACACGAACGGTCTGTACACCGCCCCGAGTCCCTACGGGGAGAGGGGGCGGTCTATAAATTTAATAAAACCTAAACCTAAACCTAGGCGTGAGCTTAAATGGTCTCCAGAGGATGGTAGAGGACAGGAAGGCTTGGAAGAACATTGTCCATGGGGTCACGATGGGTTGGATACTACTTCACAACTAACAAAAACAAATATTTATTTTTCTAGAAATAACTCAAGGCAGCAAACATATCCAATACACAATTCCACCTATTTTCCCTCGCATATAAATTACATCAGTTTCAAAAATTTACCTTCAGGAGACACAAGATCATTCAATCTCCTACTATTTACGGGTAGCATCAGATCAATTTGAAGAACATAACCCCCCCTTTGTAGATCCCCATGACTGGCTCTACAAAGCAGTCATAAAAAAGGAGTTTTGAACCAGCCTAGCACCCTTGGAAATCTACCTACAGGATCTCCCAAGAACAGTCTCAATTCATCTGCAAGTTAGATTTATTCTCTCCATCTAAGCCAAAATCCGGTCCAAGCCAACTATATCACTGACACTTACATTTTGTTTGATTGCCTCTATTTATGCTATTTATGCCAGTGAGACCTGCAAGGTGTCAGTGAGGATTAACAAGTTACTCAACGTCTTCCAATAAATCGAATTGTCAAATCCTAAAAATCCGTTGCTTTGAACGTGTTACTAAAGAAGAAGTGCTCCAAAACAATTTATCCTGCAAATTACATACAGCAGTGAAATTCACATACGTTTACCGGTCCGATCCGGCTGAATACCATCTCTGATTACGTAGCATAATTGTATGAAGAAGACGCCAACTTGCAGGTCATATACCCTGTATGAAGAATAATCAAATTCCCAACATGGCAATGGGATGGACCCCCACCCCCACCCCAATGCCAAGAGGATGCCTCCAAAATACATGATGAAGAAAGTTCACAGACAACTTTAAAGACTTTAAACATCACACCGGACGTACACTGACATACTCACCCCAAACTGTAAATACTGGAGATCCTTTGCTCCCCAGTATGCTACATAACATGGGAGGATCTAATACTAATGCTAAAAAAAATCTAAGCCAAATGCTTTTAAGGCAAGTGATGCATTTTACAGCCTAAAAAAGATAGATCCCTTTAAGAGGTCCTTAAAAGTTCTCTGCCAAGAGTTTTATGGAGTAGTAGTTTCTTAAATTGGATGACGCTACATCAACATCACTGTCTTATCTTCCAAGGAGGTCATGACAATGAAGATAAAACTATATTTTAAAAACCACAACAGAAAAATAAGGATCATTGGTTTGAGAATTTGGGGAGATGTTTATAAGAAGAGGCTTCTTCCATGAAAATGCCTACCTCTCCTCTAATGAGAACAATTAAATCTCCTAATCAATCACCTCTAAGAGCAGTGGTGGCGTTGTAGTCGGAATGCAGTATTGCAAGCTAACTCTGCTGACTGCCAGCAGTTCGATCCTGACGGGCTCAAGGTCGACTCAGCCTTCCATCTTTCCGAGGTTGGTAAAATGAGGATTCAGATTGTTGTGGGCAATATGCTGACTCTGTAAACTGCTTAGAGAAGGCTTTAAAGCACTAAAGGTCAGTATGTAAGTCTAAGTGCTATTGTTAGTGCTATCTTGTCCAAAATGACATACCTCCTAAATTTCATTCAGTGCTTGCCCTGAATTTATTTGACATAGCAAGAAAGAAGCCAGAGCTGGATTAACTACTGACATAAGAAGCACCAGGGGAAGAGGGGCACCCCATACTTTTCTTTCCTTGCTATCGTTTTTTTAAAAAATTAATTTTTTTTCTTTTATCGCCATGTTCTACTTTAGTTGAAAGTTTTTGTGCGAGTCATCCTTGACTTACAACCATTGATTTAGTAACTGTTCAAAGTGAAAAAAGTGACTTATGACTGTTTTTCTCAATTGCAAACGATGCAATCGATGCCATGGTCACGTCATCAAAATTTGGGCACTTGGCAACTGGCCCATATTTATTTGCACTGTCCTGAAGTCAATGTAATCCACATTTGTAACCTTCCCAACTGGCTTCCAACAAATGAAGTCGATGGAGAAATCCAGAATTTGCTTAATGACATGGTTCACTGGCCAAAAAGGTCATAAAATGGCGTAAAACCTAACGACTGCAATGACCTAATGAACTGTAATTCTGGGATTGGCTATTGTCATAAATCAAGGACTATCTGTACTCAGGGAGGCGACTTTGTGTTGCTCCCTGTTGTGCTGCTTTCACATTTCTTGCCTTCATTTCTTATTCCGTCTCTCCCCATTAGTTCTTCCAACCACAGTTTCCTCACATTTCGTTGTAAACGCCCTGGTCTGGCCCCACTACTACGCATGCAATTGGCACTAAATAGAATAAGGATAATCTACATATAATTCTTGATTTACGACCAAAATTGGGACCAGAATTTCCTTCGCTAAGCAATGTAATCACATGACCACACCCGGTGTTACAACCTTCTTTTTTGCTGCAGTCGCTAAGCTAATCTGGCTTCCTCCATTGACTTTGCTTGTCAGAAATCAGTGGGAAGGTCACAAACAGAAATCATGTGAACCCAGAAACTGTTGTAAATACATGCTAGTTTCCAAGCACCCAAATTCTGATCACACAATTGGGGGATACTATGATCAGTGGTGGGATTCAGCAGGTTCGGACTGGTTTAGGCGGACCAGTTGTTAAATTGCTGGCTGACCCACCCCCTTCCTACCTCACCCCTTCCAGGAGTCCCCAACGCACCCTGTTTTGGTTCCCAGGTAAGGGCAGGGCGGCCTACTAGGCCCAATATGGTGCACGGGGGTGAGTGGCGCAGCCCTCCCCCCCGTGGCTCATTTTTGCTCCCAGGGGGGTGTAGGAGGCCGAGTGCTGCCTGTCACTCCACCTGGCCAAGCCCATCATGGCCACACCCAGCCAGCCAGTCATTAGGGCAGAGAACTAGTTGTTAAATTATTTGAATCCCACTACTGGCTATGATGATAGTAAATAAGTAACAGTCATGAGTCACTGTTTTCTGTGCCACCGCAACTTTGAACTGCACTAAACAAATGGTTGCAACTTGAGGACTACCAGTACTATAGGATCAGACCGAGGTGGTAAGGGAGTGGGAAAAATCAAGTGTACGCCCTCCTGCCTTACACATCTGACATTTTTCCTCAAGGATGAAGAATCACACAGGATTGCTGTTATAGCTATGGTCACTAAATAATGGTCATAACTCAGGGTATACCTCACTTAAATCAGTGGACTTCAGATTTCCAAATTCCTTATTATAGGAGTTTTAGGTATTCAAATATGTTGGCATTCTGTTTTCGGACCTTTTAATATACGAAATAGATTTGATCGTATTCAGCGATTTTTATCAAGTTGATGCTTTCAATATGTTGGGTGGGAAATTCTTGTTTGGGGTGTTTATTCCTTCTTTTTATATTTGGGCTCTGGGAGACATCTTGATTTGATGTGTTCTTAATTTCTGTTGATTTTATGTTTTCTTGTTCATTGGCATTCCCCCGCCCCCAGTTTTGGAGAGTGGCGTTTTCAGGGCAAGGAAAACGAAGCATCCATATTTTAATTATCACTATCTCTATCATTCAATCACTGACTTTTATATTTTTGAAATTAACATCCTCAATAGCCTCATCAGATAGCAAATTCATAGAACTGGTTCACTAATGACAACTGAATTGCCATGACAATTAATAAAGACTGAACATGATGTTCCATAGTGATTTTCAAAGGCTTCTAGTCCAAAATCAGTCACCCACCCACCCAAGTATTTGGAATTAACATTGCTTTAAACGTTTTGATTCTTTTATGCTGCTTTTAAAATATTTTGTTTTTAATTGATCGTCCCTACATTCACGTATCTTGAGATTGGTGACCATATAAATTTGCTAAATAAATTTGCTAAATAAATAAGCAACTACTAAATGTAGGAAGAAGGGAAGGGGAAAATTAAGATCACAGAATGAACTCTGCTTCAGTCAAGAACCTGTGCAGCCCCACATCATGTTTCTAAAATAGGAACTTGTGATGGGTTCCCAGAAGCAAAAATGGGTATGATAATTGAGCAAATTCATGGAACTAATAAAAACATTGGTCCTTAATTTACTGAACCTTACAGGAACTAAGCAAATATGCTCAGGGTTAGATCAGGTCCCATATCTTCAAGATAGCAGGGCTATTTGGCTATTTTAAGAGTGCAAAAAGGTGTAAAATGGGAACATCTGTTAATTCTCCTTACATAGTTTCTTTCTTCCTTCTTCGTGCATTTTTTCTCTGTTCCTTCCAATACTGACTGGGCTGTTCATCTACAGTTGTTATGGTTCCTTATTTGGAAATTGCATTTTAAATGTGCCTGGCACTTTGGTTTGATAACTACAAAAAAAAAACCCTCATATCCGATCTTTCTATTTTGCAGGGCAGATCAAATAGAGGAAATCAATATAATTGCTACCCTCAAGATGAGAGGTTTGGCTCCCTACTATGAAAACACGGTTTCAGCTTATCATCAATTTTCACAGATCTACCAGGAAAAAGAATTGAGGGCAGATGGCCACGACATTGTATATTTTGTTCTCAAATATTAACATTAACCATTCTGGGCTCTATGGAATGGGGAAACAATATGGATTTTCCAAACTGCAAGTAATCCTTGACTTACGATTGTAATTGAGCTCACAATTGTGACCAAAGATCAGGGCAGTCATTAAGTGAGTCACCATGTGATTAGGTCCAATTGAATGATCTTTTTTGAGGTGGTCAATAGAAGAATATGTGGCCATTAAGTGAATACACTGCTCATTAAACAAACCCATTATAACCAATGGGTTTGCTTTTGCCCAAAAATGAAAGTGAACACCTGTTTCTGGCAAAAAAAAAAAAAAGACCTGTCAAAAATCACAGTCACATGATGTGGGGCAGTGTTTCTCAACCTTGGCTGGAGAATTTTGGGAGTTGAAGTCTACCCATCTTAAAGTCACCAAAGTTGAGAAAAATTGATGTGGGATATTGCAAACATCTGCAAAGGCAGACATTCAAACTGCGAATATGACTACAGAGAGTGGCTGACTATGGAACTTCAAAACGGGATTGTAAGTAGCTTTGTAAGTGGTCTGTCATAACTCAACGGCCACTAAGTCATCAATTATAAATTGAGGACTACCTGTACTGTTTTATGACACAATAACCAAATTATTATTCATTGTGACAGCACATCTGCAACAAGGAATTTACCCTTTGTTAAAGTTGTCAAGTCAATTTACAATCATTTGCTTAACAACCGTTCAAAGTTACAGCAGCACTGAAAAATGTGATCCTCGCACTTGAAACCAATACAGCATTTCCATGGTCACATGATCAAAATTTGGGGCCTTGGTAACTAGTATGTATTTATGATGAGCATGTCAGGATCATGTGGACGCCATTTGCAACCTTCCCAGCTGGCTTCCAGCAAGGAAAGTTTATGGGGGAAGCAGGATTCACTTAATGAATTCTCCACTGTATTCTTAAGTCAAGGACAACCTGTAAAAACTTTCTCTTGTCGGGTGAACCAGCTCTTCCCCCAAATAACGGACTTCAAGAAAGGACAAAGAAATGCTGCCCTCTGCTGCTTTCCAAAGCCACAAAACAATCAGATGTCAACAAGTGATGTGCAAACTTGATGTCACAATATATACTAGTGAATGGTATATATCAGCGATGGCAAACCTTTTTTTGGCTCGCGTGCCATAAGGGGGAGAGCACAGGGGGTCGTGCGTGGCCGTGCCGCACCCATAATGCAATGCACAACCCCCCCAGTGCACATGCACATATGAGAGGTGCTCCCCCTGCATTTTTGGCATGCTTTTTTCGCCCTCCCCAGGCTCCAGAGGCTTTATAGGAGTCTGGGGAGGGCAAAAACAGCATCTGGAAGCTTCAGCAGCTTCCCTGAAACCTCCGGAGGGCTTAAACCGACCCTAAGAGCAAACCGGAAGTCCATTTCCGAACTTCCGGTTTGCCCATAGGGCCGTTTTGTTGTGCTCCGGAGGCTTCACGGAAGCTCCTGAAGCTTCTGGAGGCTCTTTTCACCCTCCGCAGGCTCCTATAAAGCCTCTGAAGCCTGGGGAGGGCGAAAAATGGCTTTAAAAAAGGCTGAACTCAGTGTGTCAGCCTCGCGTGCCCTGACAAATGGCTCCACGTGCCACTTGTGGCATGTGTGCCATAGATTCGCCATCCCGGGTATATATGTTTCACGCCTAAACCAATAGTACAGAGTACAATAAGTCTGTAGCACTACCAAATATTCATACAATTCTACATCAACCTTGATGAAACAGCTAAGGGAGCCCCCACTGAACTCAACAATCTAAGCCACACAACTTTCAAACTCAGTTTGATTAACCATCGTTTATTGAATGAATTGAATTGAATTGTTCCTCCCAAAACAATGGGACGTTTGCAACCCCGTTTCAAAGATGCTAAAGTGAAGAGTCGGTAGCTAGACAGTTCTGGATGTTATTCTTTTGTATCCTGGGCTGCATATTGGTCTGCTCTATGCACAGGCAGCAAAATGCCAATCAGTGTCAGCTTTATTGCTACTCCGTTCCATTCAAGAAATTTCTCCTTCAGATTCAGTCTCCAAAAAGAATATTTTGTCTGGTCTGGATTCCTTTTCTCCCCCTTTTTTAATTTTCAGAGATGAAGACCCTTGAATAATGTTCTGAGGAAGGAAAATTACTATCTAAGAGCTCTCAATGTGTGTGTGTGTGTGTGTGTGTGTGTGTGTGTGTGTTCCAGCATAACTCTGGAACGCCTCGAGCAATTTCAACCAAACTTGGTACATGGATGACTTACCCTCTGTAAAAAAAATTGTGGGGGTAAGACACCCCTAAAATCCCTCAGGGTGTGTGTTCTGTTAAGATACAGTCTGTTGTGCCTTAAAATGGCTTCTACTGTATTGCCGTAAAATGACTTCTACTGTGCAGCGCAGTGGTCTTGCCATGGTAACAGCTTCACATTCCTCCACAAGGGGGCTCCCTCTGGTAAGGGGGAAATTCCAACCTTAGAAATTATATTTCTGAGGACAAATGTATGGATTAAGATAAATAAATACCCAGGTAATGCTGGGTTATCAGCTAGTTTAGAAATAAAATAGAGATTTATAGTCCTTTTTTTAAAAAAAAGTTGATTTGTCACTCATTACAATACGCTCCCTTCAGAAGCACAAAGCAGCTTTCTATGGAAGTGAATGGAAACAACCACCTCTCCCCCAGAGGTTTCTCGATCTTCAACTCAATGGGAGTAAAATGTTTTTCTTATTTATGTTCAAAACAGGATCCAGAGCTCAAATGTTTCCCATCAAATGTGGATGGTGAAATAAGCTGAGATGTTCCAAGGTCATCCAGCCTATTTCCCAACGGACAAGGCCTTCATCATAAATACATCACTGGTCTTCTTCAATTGGAGACAAATCCCTCGGATTTCAGTGGGGTTTCATTTTACTACTTCCTGTAGTGCAAATAAATTGTGCAAATTTATTACATTCATATTCTACTTCCATTCACAACCATGGGGCCCATACATGGCATTTCCTTCTACTTTCCTCCATCGCAACAGGCCTGGGAGATGACAGAGAGAAATTAGTCAAAATACACCAGTGGTGGGTTCCGGATTCTGTTCCAACCGGCACGGTGGGAATGGCCCCGGCGTCACCCACATGTATGTGCGTGGCGCACACGCATGGTGTACTTGCCTATGACGATTCCGCAAGCTTCTGCGATGCTCCAGCTGCTCGGTGGAGCATTGCGCAGACGCCGTACACGCCATGCTCGTGCACGGAAGCGGCAAAGGCTTAAAGGACAGGTAAGGGGCTTGGGCGGGTGGGTGGGCCCTCCGGAGCACCATACCGGAACGGTATCCTGTGCTCCGGGCAGGTTCTGGTATGCCCGTACCGGGGCATACCGCCTACAACCAACCACTGAAATACACATAATGCCTAGAACCACTTTTTTCACCTCCTTCCCCACTTAATAATTTTACATTACCAGGCTCAAAAAAATACATTTTTTGTTGAAGTAGCAGAAAAGGTGCCAGACTGAAGATTAAGTTGGCATTCTGGGCATGTATACTCTATCTCAGTGATGGCTAACCTTTTCCAGTCTGAATGCCCAAAGCGCACTCTCATGCCCAAACTCCCAAAATGCAATGTGCACAGAGTTCCCACACACGCACATGCGGCCCCCACATAGGCACCCCCGTGCATGCGTGCATTCCCCTCCCGCGTGCCCCCGCATTCACACGTGTCCCCTGCATGTGTGGCAGAGACCCAATGACCAGTTGGCCAGTAGGAGGCACATGTATGCGCAGCGGAGCGAGACAACAGCTCGCATGCCATCAGAAAGGGCTCTGCGTGCCACCTCTGGCACACATGCCATAGGTTTGCCATCATGGCTCTATCTTATTAATAAATAAGGCTTGCCCTCAGAGGTTGTGGGTGCCCTATCGCTGGAGGTTTTTAAGAAGAAATTGGAAAACCATTTGCCTGAAGTGGCACAGCATCTATCCTCCTTGAGCAGAAGGTTGGACTAGTAAGACCTTCAGGGTCCCTTCCAACCCTCCCTTCTCTTATTCTGTTTAATGTACCCCAATCCTGCAATGAAATACCTCTACTTGAAATGTCAATGGCAGGCATGTCGTCAGGCAGCAAAAACCAGGATCGTGTGTGAGGTTCCAATTAAACTGATTGATTGCTCATGCCTATCTATGCACAGGAATCTATTCAACTGACAGCACCATTTTGGCGCTAGGTTAAGTGTTAACAGAATGCAAAGGTATTGGGCTTGGACTATGTCTGTGGTTACTCAGAGACTCTAGATCAGGGGTGTCAAACTCGCGTTGTGACGGCGATGTCACATGACGTATTAAGATCCCCCCCTTCGCTAAACCGGCTGAGGGCGTGGCCAGTGTGTGATACATCCGCCTGCGGGCGCAGGTTTGACAGCCCTGCTGTGGGTTGCTTCCTCTTTTGACTACGCCCCCTGATTCCGCCACTCCTTCTCCTACAAAGTAGTCTTCAACTTATGATCACCATAGGGATGGAAAATTCATTGCTGGGTGGTGGGGTTGACTTTACTGGATTTTATAATCTGTTTACTAGGGTCGTTATGTGAATCACCATGGTTGTTGAACAAGACATCATGTGGCTGTGATCTGTGACCTTTGCTGCTGGATTCCCCCTTAAATTTTGCTTGTCCGAAGCTGGCTAGAAGGTCACAAATGGCGATCATGTGACACAGGAGGCTGCAATCATCATAAATATGCAAGTTGCTAATTGCCCAAGTCATGATCATGTGACTGCAAGGAAGGCCATAAGTGTGAGGACTGGTCATAAGTCACTTTTTCAGTGCTGTTATAAACACTTGCTAAAGAAATGGCTGTTAAGTAGGCACTATCTATATTAGAAAAGATCCCTCCTGTACAGTTTCTGAAATTGCTTTTTCTACATCATGGTCTAAAAAGGTCATCAATTTTGCCTAGAGACAAAATCTCCAGTTCATCCATCTGTTCTTTTCCTTTCAACAGCTGATTCATGTATGATGTCATCAGTCCCTGCTTTATGACGTCAAAAAGCCCCATGAGTTGAGTCTGAAATAATGGGATGCAAATAGAATAGAATAGAACAGAACAGAATAGAATAATAGGAATAGGAATAGAGTATAGTAGAGTGAAGAGAATAGAATACTAGAATAGGAGTAGGAGTGGAGTAGAGTAGAGAGAAGAGAGGAGAAGAAAAGAGAAGAGAATAATAGAATAGGAATTGGAATAGGAGTAGAGTAGAGAGAAGAGAATAATAAAATAGAAATAGGAGTAGAGAGAATTGAGTAGAGTAGAGTAGAGTAGAGTAGAGTAGAGTAGAGTGAATAGAATAGGAGTAGAGTAGAGTGAATAGAATAGAATAATAGAATAGGAATAGGAGTAGAGTAGAGAGAAGAGAGGAGAAGAAAAGAGAATAGAATAGAATAATAGAATAGGAATAAGAATAAGAATAGGAATAGAATAGAAAAGGAGTAGAGTAGAGTAAATAGAATTGAGTAGAGTAGAGTAGAGTAAAGTAGAGTAGAGTAAAATTATTTATTGTCCAAGTGTGATTGGACACACAAGGAATTAGTCTTTGCTGCACATGCTCTCAGTGTACATAAAAGGAAATATATATTTGTCACAAATCATGATTCAATACTTAGTGATAGTCACAGGGTACAAATAAGCAATCAAATCATACTAGGAAACAATCAATATAAATCGTAAGGATACAAGCAACAAAGTTACAGTCCTGCAGTCATAAGTGGGAGGAGATGGGGGATAGGAATGATGAGAAAATTAATAGTAATAGTAATGCAGACTTAGTAAATAGTTTGACAGTATTGAGGGAATTATTTGTTTAGCAGAATGATGGCATTTGGGAAAAAACTGTCTGTATGTCTAGTTGTTCTGGTGTGCAATGTTGTATAGTGTCCTTAGCATCTTTCTTATATAAAAACAAGCTTATGAGAATCTGCTGAAATTTTAAATAGGATTAAAATTTTAAAAAACTGATACTTCAGCATTCTTTTGCAAGATTAAGGGCAAGGCTGCTATAAACTTGCAATGTTTGGTTATTTTTGTATTTTTAATTGCATTAAGTTAAACTGCATTACCAGTTTCTGACACTTGCCACTTGATAAAAATTTGATTAATAGCTTGTCAACCCTAGAGATAAGGCATAGCCAAGTAATTCCAAGAAAAGTTTGCTGATCAGAATACATCTTGGGGAAACCATCTGGTTGACAGCCAAAATAAGAAAGGAAGGTTGATCAATGTCAAAATCCAGTCTGCAACCCATGCAAGAAAATAACCAAGATTGGACTGAGGCTTCATCCACCTTAACTGATCTCTGTGCTTTACGTTGAAGGCAACAGCTGGCTGGTCTTGTCAGGATATGGAATCTAAGCAGAGGTTGGCATAATAATGTATTTTGGACTCCAAGGAATTCTGGGAGCTGATGTCCACACATCTTAAAGTTGCAAGGTTGAAAAACATTGGGCTGGATCAGGAAGATGAAAATCATGCCAAACTACCTCTTTACTATTGCCATGAAAGCTACATGGCTGGGTCTTTCTACAAACCAGGAATTGATTATTATCTTTTTTTAAAAAAAAAAATAGAATGCAAATGAAGAGGTAAGATATGCCTTTAGAACAGCAGAGGGCACTGGCTTTGCTGTATCTTCTCTAAGAAGACCATAGATTCAAGAAGATAATCACCGATTTATTGGACCGATGTAAATTAGCAAAACTAATGGAAAGATCACCCCGTGAAGCAATCTGATGTCCTTCAGAAGGGCAGTTCTTAAAAACCCCTGGGAAAAGGAAAGCTTTTTCCAGTAAAGCAATAGACATTGACTACTGGAAGAGGAACATTAATAGACTCTAATGGACAGCGACCTACAACCTCATTTATCAACTCTGACATTTCCTATATTTTTAACGTCAAGATGGTTCTGAGAGTTTTCTGAGGCTGAAACTCTTTCCAAGCTTTAAAATCCACCAATCTTTAAAAGACTGGTGGAGGGGGGGTGTAATTTACTATGCTACATTTCTGGACAGCTGTGACGTACTTGAAAAAGCTCAAGGCACCCTTTGTTTCAATCTTAACTCTTTGCTTCTAGCAACCGGCCAAGCTGAAGTCATAAATGCAACGGAGGATGAGTGCAATCTGAATGTGGTGTCAGGGGTTTTCAATCCAACTGTATAGAACGTGAAGGATGTGTGTTTTTGTTTTATTTTTACAGTTTTCTTACGTATGATGTACACTGAAGGTGGTGTTTAATTTCGCAATGGCAATACTAACTTTCTATCATGCAACCCACTTGCAATTCCCATGATCCTTCCATCCTTGTTCATGTAGGTTGGAGGATTATTGGGGGTGTGATTCAGTGTCACTAGCAGATTGGAAAAAGCTTTGGAAGATGGTGTGAAAAACACTTGGTGTGAAAAATGAATTCACACATAATACAGCACTGAACTGCAATTCATTGCTTGAAGACCTCTTGTCATCTGCTCTTTCAGGACTTATGGCAGTGTCCCCAACTTTTAAGGCTTTGTGGACCATCGGGGTGTGGGGGAGGAGGAAATGGTTCTATGTGAGCTTTGCACACGTGTGAGTACCTGCCACTCAGGCAAATGCAGCTACATGCACTTGCCTACCCGCCTTGGCTCCAAACTAGCCACAGCCAAGTATCAGGACGCAGCCTAGGAGTGCGGACCCCTGATTTATGGCTTAGAACACAAGAAAAAGTTAACCAACAGGTAATTAGTTTAGGAAGCTATAATTTAGTCCACTGGGTGAAGCATCTCACAACATTATTCTGAAAAGTTACGTATCTTACTGAAAAAGTTAAAGATGTTAGCCTAAATAGCAATCATGGGCATTCTTCAGTCTCAAAAGACTATGGTATTGTGCTCTGGAAAGTCCTCATGCCCCATTAGGGCATGAGACCTGGGTAGATTAATATGGAGGATAGACTGTTACCCAAGCAGCAGATCCCCTTTCTCTACTTCGCTGAAATAGTCCAATGGAACGATAGAGCCTATACGATTGGTTCCAGCCTAAATAGGAATAGCACTTAGACTTATATACCAGTCCATAGTGCTTTACAGCCCTCTAAGAGTCAGAACATTGCCCCCAACATTTGAGCCCTTATTTTACTGACATCAGATGGATGGAAGGCTGAGTCAACCTTGATCCAGTCAGGATTGACCTCCTGGCTGTAAGCAGAGTTTGCCTGCAATGCTTCTATTCTAATCACGGCACAAGCCCAGCTCTAAATATAATCTGAGAATGAAACTTGAACAGGAATACAAACCCAGCAAAATATCCCAGTCCTAACTGTAATGCCTTTGAAATATCATACACTGATCTAACTGTATTATTACGGTTGACTGCAGTCAGCCAGATGTTTTGGTTGAATTTGGCACTGAGTCCTTGCCAAGGATTTGGGTAGGCAGATATTGTTTGATGGTGTTATGGATGCCGGATAAAAGCTAGAATTATGATTGGTTGGATAGTCGGCCAGGTGTTTGGACTGGATTTAGCATTTTTGTTGGCCAATCAATTCCTTCCCAATAACCTGGGATGTGCAGATATTGTTTGATGATGTTGAAGGTATCGTTGTATGCAGAGGTGGGTTGCTAATTTTTTTAGTAGCATCTGCATGCCCGCACGAAGCGTCTGTGTATGTGCAGAAGTGTCCAGGTGAATGGGCGGAGCCTCCCACCACCGCTACTACCGGTTCAGCTGATCCGGGCCAAACTGGCAGCAACCCACCTCTGGTTGTAGGGCATGATCACACCAGTATCATTATTTCACTCATGGTGTTAAATGCTATATCAAGATGCTCTTCCTGTTAAGGGCACCCATGGCTATGTGGGAAGCAGTCAAAATTTGCAAAATGGTGGGCATCCCGCCTTCAGATACCCCTACTTTCTAGCTAAGGAGAGCCTGTAAAGAACTCTGGGTGAGAATTGTTGTGAAGCAGATGTGGGCACAAGAAACATCTCTGTGATAGAAGCTCTGGAGCAGGTGGGCCAATCTTTCCCAGGAGACAACTGGCTGCAGATTTGAGTACGTATCTCTCAAGAAAAGCTATCCAGGCAACAATTTAAAAATGGGCTGATTTATAGCTCAGGAATCTGAATATCAATCCTACAAAGATAGAAAAATGATATAATGACGAGTGTTAGACAAGGAACAAACAGACAAGAGACCACATGAATACAGTACTGCTCAACTTATAACCATTTGTTTAGTGATCGAAGTTACAGCAGCAATGGGAAAAGTGAGTTAAGACAGTTTTTCACACTTACGACCACTGCAAGCATCCCCATGGTCATGTGTTCAAAATTCAGCTACATGGCAACTGGTTCCTATTTATGACGGATGCAGTGTCCTGGGCTCAGGTGATCACCTTTTGTGATCTTCGGACAAGCAAAGTCAACGGGGAAGCCAAATTCATTTAACAACCATGTTATTAAGAACTGAAGTGATTCACTTAACAACTGTGGCAAGAAAAGTAGTAAATGGGGTAAAACTAACTTAAAAACTGTCTCACTTAGCAACAGATATTTGTGGTCATAAATGAAGGATTTACCTGTAGTGTCTTTCAATCTCAGCAACTTTTAAGATATATACATTTCAAAGTTCCCCAGCCCCATAATTTTTGGCAACAAAATGTAAGTGATTTTCCACTACCTTTATCCAAGTGTTTTTGAATTCTTACCAACAAGTCTTGGTCATCTCCCAACACTTAATCCAATCTGATCCTGTTTAATTTTCTGAGTTTGGCCAAAGTCACCTTATTGAGAAATAATTCTGACATTAACTTCCTTCCGGAAATCAACTCACGGCAGGCTATATTTTATTTATTCAAGATAAAAACAGTCCTTTGGAGGATGTCTCTCAAACTTTATTTCTGTTTCAAACATTGAGATTAAACCAAATGTGGCTGCTTAGTTTTTACCAATGTATGCAACTGTGGTCCATTCACTCTGGAGCCTGAGAAAACCTAACTAAAAAAAGGGCAATTAAAAAAAAAAACCAAAACAAATGGAGAGAGGAAACAGCTGTGAACAAAGGTTTTCAACCTTTGACAGTTGTGGATCTTACTGTGCGCTAATCAGAATTGTCCTCAATTTGCTCCCTGTTTCGCTCTCTGGAGTTCTGCATCCTCAAAGGATTATTATTTTTGTTATTATTTTGTTTTTAAAGTCCCATTCCTGATGGAAATTTCCCATAGCACAGTGCAGTATTTTAGAACTGGTAAACATGGTTTTTGTGGATCATCCAAATGTTAACTCTTTCTGATGCATTTTGTTGGGATTGTTTAAACTGACGAGATCTTTGGAATACCCCTATTGTTCTTATTAAGACTATTACTGACCTAGCTGATTTTTCAATCTTAGATTCAGATTTATTTTGTGAAAAGACTTCCGAATATACAGAGAGGTGAATTTTATTCCTATCTGGGGGAGGTTTTCCAGGGTGCACATTTTTCAGAGGGCATCTATACCATCTAAGAGAAGATGCAGGTATTTTAATAAGACACAGGCAGATGCTGCTTTGATCTCTCTTCTTTTTTAAAGATATCTTGGGGGGGAGGGGGAATCAAAAAAGTCAAAATGGAAGGTTTGATCACAGGCTTTGAATCTCTATCTGAGCTCTTTTGTTAGCCAATCTCTCACAGTTGACCATGTCCTTTTCAAAATTAATTTTAAAATGTAGCACAGATCATTTAAAGAACAAGTAGCTGATAGATACCAAGGCAACTATATGTTTACAATCCATTTTTATAGCCACCAAACAGCTTCCATTTTCAGACCATATTTAACAAATGGCAGATTATGAAACAGCAGCACAATTTTTGTAAGAAGTTAAAAAGATTTGTTGTTTCTTCTGGCAGCCCCTTATGGGTTTTCTGCTGACATCAGGAGTGAAAAGGTATTTTATGGATTTGTTTATAGATAAGAAATGGGATAAGGGATGAAGACATAAAAGTTTGTAACCTTAGGGGAAGTGAATAGTTGCTAAATGTGTTTATACTTGCAATGATTGGAAGTCATTTCTTTGTATATTTATGTTCTTTTTATTTATTTCTCTAAATAAATAAATAAATAACGCTCTTTGTCCTTGAGTGTTTTACTCCTTTCTATTTCCTTTTCTTTATTTAAGTTTAGCTTATATTATACTGCTATAATCCAAATTCTTAATAAAAATAACACTTAAATGTTTTTGTCGGATTGAAAATGAGAACTAAAATTTATCCATTAAAGAGGCAGCAATTTTGTTTCTTTTTTAAAAAAACAAAAAACAAAGGGATGTTAAACATGATACATATGAAAGAAGTGTGTTCAAATTTTTGGCCCCAGCATCTCTGATGAAGTCACCTCTCTAATTGCTCATCTGACCCTATTCAGAGATCATCTAGCTGAACCCAAACCTCTGTGCTTTTCCTAAATAGCATATTCCAGGCCCAGTTTAATGTATGAGCTTTAAATTGACCCCTTCCCATTGTTTTTAAACCATTTTTGAACTGTACCTCTTGAAAGCAGAATTTTCCAATCAGAAGTTTCCACAGACTGCACACCTCGTAGCAGGAGGCCAATTGTTGGTAATGTCAGCCTTTTGAGGTGGACCAGATTACGAAAGAACAAGAAGGCTACAACTGAGCTTTATTAAGGTTGTATTAAGATAATTGTATTAAGTCTGATTAAGCTTTTTCTATACTGCCTCTTATACCTCAGTTCACTGTCTCTCAAATTTGGCCACATTTAAGACGTGTGGACTTCAATTCCCAGAATTCCACAACCAGCATGGCAAGCTGAGGAATTCTGGGAGTTGAAGTTCGTAGGTCTTAATGTTGTCAAAGTTAAGAAACACTCATGGAGAAATTGATCTAAATTCCTTCTTAAATTATTCCTCTTCCCAAGATTTAAGGAAAGCTTCTGCACTTTTTATTGAGTTTCTGAATTTTTCCTTCAAGGCCACCTTGCTGGATTTATATAGGCTATTATTTGGGTTTTACAGTAGTGGTTAAGGTCAGTGGTGGGTTTCTAATTTTTTTTACTACCAGTTCACTTGTGCTTGTGAGCGCTTGCACAAGCAGGCAATACTTGTGTGCATGCGCAGAAGCGTAAAGAGGGTTGGGAGGAGCCTCCCGTTGCCGCTACTACTGGTTCGCCTGATCCGGGCCGAACCGGGAGCAACCCACCTCTAGTTAAGGTGCTGGCCTAGAAACCAGAAGATGATGAGTTCTAATCCCACTTTCGGCATGAAATCTGGCTGGATGACTTTAGGTCAATCACCAGGAAGCAGTGAGTTCTAGTCCTGCCTTAGGCACAAAAGCCAGATGAGTGACTTTGAATCACTCACTCTCCCTTAACCCACCTTACAGGGTTGTTGTTGAGAGAAAAATAGGAGGAGGCAGGAGTATATTTGCCACTCTATTGGTAAGAATAATACAGGGGGATAATAAGCAAATATGGGAATTGTAGTGCTTAGGATGTGCCTCTCCAGAATGCAAACATTTCTATAGAGTAGGGTCAGCAAAAAAAAAGTATCTGCATTTATTATTGATTGGAAATCCCTCATGGACTTTTTGCATGAAGAAGAAACTTGAATTAATGATTTATGGATTTGATGACTACAGAATAGATTATAAGGAGGAAGAGAGTTTTATTGAAACCATCCGGTAAGAAATAACTTTATAATTGTACAGGTATTTATAACTCCTGTAAAGATAACCACCATAAAGTACATCTTTGTATTATTTCACTTTTTTCTGTCTTTCTTCTACTTTCCCCCCTTTTCTTCTACTTTCAGCTTTTTATTTCATTTCTTTCCTTTCCTTTTTTCCCACAGTTTGTATTAGTTTGTATGAGCTTTTTAATTTTTTTAAACAATTTTAAATTATTCATACAAAAATTATGGTTAGTAAAGTCCAGGTGCCAGTCACAAGGGTGGAATCAAAGCTCCATCTGTTATTATGCATGACACAGAGCTTCAATTGTATTGCCATAACACAATTTAGAAATTTTTTGAACTATTTCCTGCCAACATTGTTAGGGATTTAACCCTAAATGCTTAAGATATGTAATTGGCTTGTTACCTCAAGCAGCCTTAAGAGGCAGCCAGAATGGCTGTTAGCTCTCTGTTTT